>NW_024342467.1:7710453-8146422 GCF_902729225.1 Pteropus medius | reverse complement strand
TTTTTTTTTTTTCATTTATGGAAATTTCTTTAGCTGTCTGTTCCATTTAGCCAAGTACCACTCAACATTTCAGGCCATACTTAAGTTACCTTGTCAGCAAAGTCTTTCCTCAATCAGGTAAACTGATCTACTTCCTCATCTATGTTCCCATAGGTTATGTAAATATTTTACAAGTATATTGCCATAGTTGTATATATGTCCATCTTAATAGACCATGAATACTTATTGTATTTTAAAGACTCAATAAATATTTTTAAATGAAACAAATGAATCAACGAACGATTCAGCAATTAAGAACTAGTTCCACTGAGAAATGTCTAAAATAGCGTTTTGTAAGTACAGTAGCCAAGTACAATAGCATAAGTTCATGCTTCAGAAGAGATAATTTATTTAAATATATAAAATATGTTTTGCTGATTTGTATACCTACAAAAATTTACGTTATTATCATCCGTTTTTAGACTTGAAGAGATCGAGATGTTCATAAGAGACATTTTAAAAATGACAGTAAAAAGCAGCAATCAAGAAAGACTACACATGGACATAGTCTTTTAATAGCATTAGATCGTTCTCATTTTTCATTTGTGGCAAAGGCCCGTAGTTGGAATGGGGGTGGGGGGACAATGTTAAAAAAACAACCAAATTTTAAAAGTATATTTAGATGGGAGAAAAATAACATTTGTCTTATAATCACTACTAAAATCTAATTATACCCATTTTATATATATAACCAATTGCAAATAAAATTTTAAAATGGAAAATTATTAAAAATATTATATGTAGAATTACAGCCCATCATTCATTATTTTTTGGTTGCCAAATCAAGCAGTTTAGCCAGACTTCCTCCAGTAGAACATGGTCAGATTGAACACGACCTATAACTTTGATCATTTGTTATTCTGCAGATGAAGGTCATCCCTACATAGCTTCCTTTATACAATCTGTGGTAATTGTAACACTGGTTTTTAGGAGTCATGTAACATTTATCGATCAAGACAGATATTCTAAAAAAACAAAGGGAAATGTATAAAGTCCTAAAGTTTTGACAAATCATGAATTCTCTGTCTTTGAGCATTGTTTAGGTTTCAAAAGTTATTCAGTAAGTGATCATTTGAGAGACTATTAATTTTTCCCCAAATGGTAGCTGAGCTTCAATATGTATCTCATATATAGGACTCATATTTTCATACTTATTTATCACCCTCTATTATAAATTAGTACGTATAAAGATATTACTAAGCCATTTCTGAAAACTTCAGTCAGATTAGATTTTGTCTGGCCAGCATATTTTCCATGATTTAGTTTTTTTAAAAAGTTAAGTGATAGAGAAAATAAGCTTTGAGATATTCAAGGAAATTACAGGTCATGATTTTATATTAGAAAAAAATTATCATCTGCATTTTCTGGATTGAATGAACACATAACTAAATCTTTTAGAATGTCGCTGAATACAGAGGTAGTTTAAAACACCTTATTTTACTTTGTTCATGTTTATGGTCTCGGGAATTAAGAATGAATTTTCCTAACTAGACAAGTTAGAGCTTAATTTATCTACTACCTTCATTGTTTCTCAATAGACATCCTCTGTACTAAAAGTTTCAATAACAGAATTTCCACTTTTAAGGTGCTGGGTCAGAATTGGTAACTCTGAAACAATGTTCTTTCTTTTCTAACAAGCCACAGGTCCTCAGGAGTGGCATGTGACTCATTTTCACCATCATTAACAAAATGACTTTATATAAAAGGAAAGAAGACTTTTATATCTAAAAATAAAATCTTGCGACACATTATGAAAATTATTTGGCCTGACATTGGACTTTATTATGCTTTGTGTTATTCTCGAGGAACAAAGAAAATCATGCTCAAGAATGAAAAAGAAAACATTTAAGGCGGTCTGGGCAGTTTTAACAGCACGAGTGAAATACAACACCAAACAGGATGTCTCTATTCCCTTTGAACTTGAGGCATCCCATGGACCCTAAGCTACCACTTCTCTGGTTAGTTATGTGGTGCCAGACATTCAGTGGCACTTAATGAAGATAAGTTTCTACCTTGTACTTTTAAAGGTAATGGTGAATGAATCCTGCCAGACCAAATTGAGTGTTTTACCAAAGTCTTTTTAAAGTTGGAGAAAATGAACACATTTTTCTTAGGTCTTAAAATAAAGCAATTGTCTACTTTCTTTTGATTTTCATTGACTGCTGATAAATCTTCAAATCATCAGAAATATTTCCAAGAATAAATATAAATATTTGTTTGTTCATTTTTTTGGAAACGTAGATAAGATGCTAATAAAAAATAAAATTTAAACTTAAGCTCCAAACTGATTGTATCTCACCAATCATTTCCTTCTTTCACAAATAACACTTGGAATTTCCTACGTATTAGGAAAAGCATCTTCTTGATTTTTCCCTTTTGCATGAATGAAACATGTACCTGCTCTTTTTTGAGCTTTCCCCGATTATAACAAATTGATTGATTCTTCCTTCATGGTCATGGAGTCAGGTAGTCCAGAATCAACACCCAGGACACTGTCATTCCTCTTTTTTGGAAATATACTCATGAAAAAGTGGCTACGTATAATTAAATAATTCTTATTGTTACTGGGCTTGTATTTAAGTCCCTATACAGGAAATTTTTGGAAATTGGGTAGAACGAGAAACTTAAGCCTCTGATCTAATGCAAACTCCAGCATTGTACTGTCAAGCTTCATGAGAGAATAGGCTAAAGAGAGCTCCCTCGTGCTACCTGAGGGGAGTATGCTACCCTATTATTTTTAAATTTTTAAATTTAAGCATCAATCGATTGTACCTTATTGCAAATTTTCTTCTTTCATAAAGAAATAGCACTGTAATTCAGACATAGTGTACACTGACCTTGTACACTGACTAAAAATTTGAAGTAACTCCCTTTGGGAATTGATCTTTAGAACAGGATTCAGTGACTCACTCTGATGATCATGTCCTGGTCCCTTTAATCAGAACCCTTCCATAATATAGATTCCACATTCTCCTCTCACGTCTCCTGTCTTTTTGGTTTACTCTACTGCTACTGTAACTATTTTGGGATGTGCAATTCACTAATCCTATCAATTTTTCATTTCTCTTACATGTCTCATTTTCTCACTTCCCTCCTTTAAATAGTTTAAAATTCCTACTACAACAGATAATCACTTCTTTGCCCCTTTCTCACGAATTCAACCCTGTTTAAACTCTATTGTTCAATGTGCCTCCTGAAAATGACACAGTCATGCTGAATGGTCTCACTTTGAAGCGATGTCCATGAAACTAACGCAAGCCCTTAAAGTTGCTTCATGCCATCTCCTAGTAGATTCTCTTTTCCACTCTTAGCTAATTATGTCATATCTTCTCTTTGGTTTTCAAACCTTCAAAATTTCCTCCCCATTCTCATTTTCAGCCATGACCTTGGTTCCTGTTTCACCGAGGAAGAAGTCAATCAGAAGCACACTTCATAAATCTCCTACTGCTACGTTCACACACCTGCCAGCATCTGGACCCACGTGCTTTGCTTTTCCTACTGTTACGATGGATAAACTGTCCATGCATCTAAGTCCAAACCCTCCATGTGTGCACTAGTTCTCATTCCCTTCATAAATCAAGAACATTTCTTCAGAAATTAAGTTCTCTTCTCTCTCCACCAAAGCATTAAATTTTCGCTATGTCCTAGATATGCTGTTATTTTACTAATATTAAACTTTTTAATTCTCACACTCTTCTCTCCACCTACTGCTCCATTTATCTAATCCCCCTTCAGGGCAAAATTCCTCAAAAGATAACTGGTCTATACATACAGTCCTCAATTCTGGCTTTTAACTCATCAAACCAGCAGTGGCCTTTGTGTTACTGAATTCAAATGCCAGTTTTTACCCTACTCCATCAACATCTCATACAGCTGATTATGTTCTCCTCTTTGAACCACTTGCTTCAATTGGGTTCCAGGACATCACCCTCTGCTCATGAAAACCTGCCATTCCTCATCCTGCTCCTTCTCATGACTCTGATGTCATAATGTTAGAGCGCTCCAAGTCTCAGTCTTTAGATCTCTTCTCTAAGTACTCTTGCCCTGTAGGTGATCTCACATGAGCTCATGGCTTCCCATACCATCTATATACTGATAAAATCTACACTTACATGTTTAACTCTGACTTCTATCCTGGACTAAAAGCACATATATCCAATTGCCTTCCGGACAGCTCCACTCAGACATCTAAGAAACATTTCATATCTAATGTGTACAGAGCTGAACACCTGATAATTGTCTCAAACCCGCTTCCAAAACTTTCCCCGTTTCAATGAACATCAACTCCTTCCTGCCTGGTGTCTAGACTCCAAGATCTTGGAGTTATCCTTTATCCTCCATCCCCACTCCTCTCTTACTGAAGATCTAGCCTGTCAGCACATCCAATTTGCTTACCCGTACAATAAATCAAAATATAACCCCTCCTTCCCACTTCCACTTTCCTTCTCCTTCGATCACTCCACCTCAGTCGTACTTGCCTCCTTGTTCCTTAAGCACTACAAGGGAACGTTGCCTCAGGGCCTCTGCCCTGTCCTTTCTCATACCTAGAATGCTCTTCCCTATGGTGGTCTCACAGTTCGCTCCCCCCTCATCATCTTCGGGACTTCATGCAAATGTCATTTATGAATGAGGCCATCTCTGATCACCCTTTTTAAAACTTACTTTTCCCAGCATAACCTGATCCTTTCATTACTTTAATTTTATTCATAGCATATCACTCCTGATATATGTTTACTTATTTTGTTTAGCCTTTAACCACTAGAAAATGCTCTCCAAAAAAACTTTCTGCAATGATGCAAATGTTCTGTACCAGTGCTGCCCAACGTGGCAGTTGCCATCTATGTATGGTTATTGAGCACTTGAAATATATAATTTAATTAATTTAAATTTAAATGACCACATGTGGCCAATGGGTACCCTTTTAGACAGCAGAGCTTGGGTATATAAGCTGCATGAAAACAGAGAGTTTTGACTTTTTAAAACTAATGTAACCCTGGGACCTACAACATCACCAGGCACATAGTAGGTGTCCAATGTATATCAGCTGAATGAATTAAGTACTTTCTTTTCTTTCTTGTTTCATTTTCCTAGTTAAACATTGACCCAGGCCATGGTATCTGGTTGATGAATGGAGCAAAGGTTACATGTTAGCTCCCATTCACCCTGCAGCCCTTTGTGCAAAGCACAAACTACACAGCTATAGTCCATCACCCTAAGTGAGTGACTTGGTTTTGCAGATTATCAGCTGTATAGAGCCTGCAGCTTTCTTTCCTTATGATACCAATATCGCTATCAATGTAAAAAAAGGGCAAGGACACAGTGGGAGAGTCCTAGATATGGAGGAGTTTGCCTATCTCTGTCTCCTATCACTACCTTAATGATAAAAGCACTTAGGCCTCTTTTTTATTCCTTCAATCCTTTTGCCTACTTGAAACCCTGTGTAAGCTCTCAACACTCGGCTTCAGAAGAAAGACCAAGTATTAGAAGTATCACATATTAAAAAAAAAAAAAAGATCGCACATAAACTTAACCTCCTTAAACTCAATAGTAATTATCCTTAGAATATAAATCTTATCTATCTACCAAGAAGGAACTTTTACCAATCTTACACAAGGAACATTTAATGGCATTGTATGTCTCAGACAAAATCAAATACACTCCCTGGAGCCCTCTGAATTTATTTCTGGGTAATTAATCTCCTTTTCCCACTCTGCACTGCCCCTTAATAAAGCATCATGAGACGACAGGTACACAGGCTCCCAGGTGAGGGCCCAAGTCCTTCATGGTACAGTTTTATACTCTTAGTACACAAAATGACTGCCCAGGAGAGAAGGAAAAGAGTAGAAATAACAGAAAGGGAGGCAGATGTAGCTATTTCAGCCAAAGCAGTAAATTTAATAAACCTGAATCCCAACAGTGATGCAAGTCCTAAATGTGTCCTGTTGCTTGCCTCTCCTTGTTTTCAAGGTCAATTTTTTGATATAAACATACACAGAAAAATACATTTTTATGAGCTCTGAAGCCAGACCACCTGTGAATTCCAGTTGTAACTCTTTCATAAATTGGGCCATTTCTTATCTTTTTTATGTTTTAGCTTCTTTATCTGTAAATGGGGATCATAATATCACTGTATCTTAGATTGTTGTTGTAAGTATTAAAAATGTAAATGTAATGTGTTTACTACAGATTATAAACACTTATTAAATGCTTGCAGCTCTTGCTATTGTAGATAGAAAATTTTAAACCACTCAACTAGTTGGTCCAAATACTTCATTTTACACCTGAGGACTGGAGACATCAATTTTTTAAACAGATATTTAGTGTGTGAATGAGGATTAGAACCAAAGTCTCTGTCTTAGTCAGTGTATTTTCCAACATACCACTCTAATACCCACCATGTTCCCTTATTCCTTTCCATTCTTTCCTTGATTATTATATGGAAGTAAAAGGAGTAATCACATCCAGGAGAACTGGAGGGAAAAACTGTGGCTCTGATTGCAAGTATGAAGTTTCTTAAGATTCTGCTCTTCGAGTTTTTCCTTCTCTGATGTGGGAGTCATCACACAGATCAGCTGGCAGTGCTCTCCTCCTTGCCACCAGGGGGAACCCTGCCAAGCTGTCATGACACTATTGCCTCTGTCCTACATGGAAGGTGGCTCCAGGGCTGCTCCTTGATAGATAGATGGGGCCAGCATAGGGGTTTTTAGGTTCTAGATGATAAAACTCCTAAACCTTTGGGTGATCTATTCTATTGGGATCAAGGGTCGATTGTGGTTGACTTTCCTCTTGCCAACCTGAACACCACCTCTGGAGACATCTGTGCGATGAGACAGTAGCAGGCACACTGCAAAGAATAAGAAGCTGGACCCTCACATAACCTCGAGCTATTACTTCGGCCTGGCACTTGCTAGTTATTAAGTCTGGTACTCGGTGATTTACTCTTAAAGTGCCTGCCGTGGTGTCTTTTCTTAATTGCTGATCTCATTTTGCACCCTAGTGCCAAATAGTCCCCCTGAGACTACTGAGTAAAACAACAGGAAAAGTTCCAATAACCATCACGATCCTTAATAAAATGCAGCTCTTAAAGTAGACAACCTTCTTGGAACCATCCCAAGTAGCCTGATACTCTTGTTTTCTTTAGGTACTTCATGTGCCTGTCAGTTACTGAAATTAGCTACATTTAATAAATGATTCCCTCTGCTGGCTACTTGGACAATAAAGTGGTTTTAGGGACTCTGATGTGTGCCTTATTTAGATAATTACCCCCAAACAGGAAGGAAATGTTGTGCATAAGGACGGTGCTGTGGGAAGAAATCTTTGACTAGAAATAACAACATCTGAGAAAATTGTTTATAGTAGGTCCAGAAAACTGCAAATAAGTGAACAGAGCTGGCAACTCTTCTTGAATTTGACATAAGCGATTCTAAATGAGATGGCTGAGTTTTATATAGTGCACAAATATGTTGTCCTACTTCGGGCACACCATGAAAAGGCAGGCTTCTCTTGGAAAAGATGATGATGCTGAGGAGCAACAGAAGGCAGCAGTAACAAAGGAAGACCAAATATGAGATGAACTGACTCCATAAAAGAAGTCACAGGCAGGAGTTCAAGGGACTGAGCAGGATGTTGAGAACAGGACACTGTGGACATCACTAATTTATAGGGTCTCCAGGAGTCAGAGCTGACTGAACAGCACGTAACACACACACACACACACACACACACACACACACACACACACACACACACACACACGTGCTATGAAACCCAGATCAGACAGACCTGCCAAAATATCCCACGCTGTTAGAGTTAAGTAAGGGTCAGCCAAATAAATTAAATCCTGAGTATGTTACCTTGTCCTAACTGTTGGGCTCTCTGAACTTACCTTTGTTTTTTTCATCACTAGCTCTACCTATTCTTTTATGTTTCTAATTTCTGTCTTATTTTAAATTTTATATCAGAGTATGATTGAAGACAAACTTCCACAAATTGTTTAAAAGTAAACATTACCTTGTATTTTACATTACAGTGAATTTCATTACTTTACAGTTTCAAAAAATCTGCTTTTGAAAACGCCATCAATAACAATGTATGTAATATAATCCCAATCACCAATAGACATGTTCTCTGCTTTATTTCTTATTTCTTATCTTAACCAACATGAGTAGTCTTTTTTTTTTTTCCTGTATATGAAAATCTTAGAGATGTTTATGGAAATGCTCACTGAATGAAGAATTCTGCTATCTGTCCCAAATATTATTAGCCTGTACTACTATGTTACCAGCCTGTATCTAAGCTTGGCTAGCTCGACTGACACCCTATTAAGTGGAAGTCTGGGAGATTCTTTCCATCGACATAAATGATCTACTGAAATGTACGGACTAATGCATTTTTGTTAACAATGCTCATTATTACGGTTTTCATCTGTAAATTAGTTTGTAGCATTTAAAAAGCCAGAGAGTTATATGTTATTATCCAGACACAGATCTAGAGCTGTTCAACTCCAATAAGAGTAATATGCTATGCATGCATTAAATTTGTTATAATCCAGAACACTTTCAAGGCACATGGAAAATTTAAGATTATCGAATATAGGCTAACATTTGTTGAATGTTTACTAAATGTAACTCTCTATGTTGAAAAATGGGCTATATTATTTAATCTTCACAAACATAGGAATTAGTCCTATTTGCATTTGAGGAAACTGAGTCTCATTTTGGTAAAGTAAGCTGCCCAGGCCTTATATGCACATGGTAGCAGAGCCAAGTGCTGATCCTAGAAAGTTACATTTCAGAGCCTGTTTTTTTGAACTACTCCCTAATAGTGCTTGGCGGGCTGGATATGGTTTTTCTTTCCTTTTTTGTTTTTTTCATAGCAATAAACAGTACAACATGGACACTTGTATATCTTGAATATACACCCATGAACCAAACTTTTTAAATTAAAAAATAGATTGAATTTATAGAACTTAAACACATTTTAAATGAGCTCCTTTGATTTTTAAAAAGAGAATAATCGCTCAATAAATGAAAGTCAATAAATATCTTTTGAGCCTGGACAATGAGTGAAAGGATGTTTAAGCCCCTGGGGAAACAATATTAACTATAATAGCACCAAATAGCTCAGTTTTAACAAAGTGAAATTAGGGAAAGAAATGGAGGATGAATGGGGAGCACGGGTACCAGGGTCAGGTGCTATTGAGAAGGTGCTATCTAGCCTGAGAAGATAGCCAGGGAACACTGAAGGAGAGAGGGACCCAGATGGCAGGAACATCCTGTGCAAAGACCCTGACGTGAGTCTGGTGTGCTAGACAGATGGAAAGACTTGCAAGGCTAGAGCATAATGAACAAAAGGGAGGATTAAGGAGGATGACGGTGAGGTGGGGAGTAGAGAGAGGTCATATGTGGTAAGAAGTGAAAATGGTATTATATTTATAAGAAGAGAATATTAGACATAAGGATGATCTGCCACAGATGGCCGATGATTTGGAAAAATAATTTCTGAAACTGGTAGTTTCTTTGGTTTATAGACAAATTCTACCAAGTCAGAGAAAAGAGAAAAACAGCAGCGAATAAAGACCTATAGATTACATTGTTATATATGACTAAACCTAAGTCATTCCTGAAACAAAGTGTACATTAGAAAAATATGCATTAATCAAAGCGGAGATTTATAAACTGCATTTTCATAGCCCTAGGCATTTCTTTTACTTCCTTCGTTAAAATACTCTTTTATACAAGTGACTCATTTAGATTGAAAAATTCCACACTAAAAATGTGAAGAAATGCTAGGAGACAAATAAGAGTTTACGGTCTGGTTAGATCCACACAATTTCTTATGAAACGAGCTGGTACTGAAATTTGGAGACAGAGTGGAGGTGGGAGATAGGATGAGAAAACTTCTTTAGAAGTACTACATTTAAAAACAACTTTGAAGAAAATTATATATCTGTGTCTTGTCACTGTTCACACTGTTTGATTGAAAATGCATCACAGTCTGAGATCGAGAGTTCTACAGAGTTCTTTCTACAAGGGATCTGTTAGAGTTCATGGTATTCTACCAAGTAACAATAAAGTGACTTAGGTGAAGAGATCATGCGAAGTTCTTGAAAGTGACTCTTGGTCTGAAACTTCTTGAGGGAAATATTGAGCAAAAAATCCCTAATTATGACTTGCCGGAATCATAAGACTTGGTGCTAAGACAATCAATGCAATTCCTGGTGACTTGTCTGTGATCATGAACCCCAAGGTCACCTGGGGCAAGTTGGAGGTTCTGTTGGAAAGGAGTCGGAAGAGGAAGAGATGTGTGAGAGTCTAGCCATCTCCTTATAAAAACAGAAACAACACCAAAAAAATTGTACACCTGAAACTTACTGGATTTTGTTAATCAATGTCATTAAAAAAAAATTTAAAAAAAATGAACTCATACATATAGGAAACAGATTGGTAGTTCTTAGAGGTAGGGGTGGGAGTAGGCAAAATGGGTAAAGATGGTCAAAAGGCACACACTTCCAGTTATAAAATAAGTCCTGAGATGTAATGTACACCATGGTGGCTACAGTTAATAATCCTGTACATTTAAAAACTGCTAAGAGAGTGGATCTTAAAAGTTCTCATCACAAAGAAACAAATTCGCAACTATGTGTGGTGAAGAATATTAACTAGACTTACTGTGGTAATCATTTCACAATATGTACAAATATTGAATTGCTATGTTATACGCCTGAAACTAACATAATGTTATACTTTAATTATATCTCAATAAAATATTTCAGACATTTTAAAATATCTTTAAATATTTAAATATGCTAAACAGTTCAAAATAGCTGAATATCTTAGCATATATTTCCATATAAGATTGCAAAAGTATTTTGACATGTGAATTCTGAACTCAGCTTGTGTTTGAAAGCAGCAACATCCATAACTTTAATGTATACAATATCATCGACAGCTTGTTATAATATCTAGAGTGTCACATACTGAAAAACAGTGTTTCAAGTCCATTACCTCATTTTATTCTCATAATAGCCCCATATTTAGTCAAAACAGATATTTTTTATATTATTTTTCTTTGAGAAACAAGAACATTAATAAGGCACAGAAAACTCAGTTGGTAGCCAGTTAGACTTAAACTGCAGATCAACTAACTCAAAATCCTGTGTGTTTTCTCTATATAACTAGCCCGGTTCGCAAAAGTTGGTCCCTAGACCAGGAGTATCAGCATCAGCTGGGAACATGGAAATGCAACTTACAGGCCCCACTGCAGACCTAAGAAGTCAGAAATTCTGGGAATGGGGCCCAGCAAGCCTAACAAGGCTCTAGGTGATGCCAGTGCCTGCTAGTTTGGAAACCACTGTACTAGACTGAAATGCATCGATGGCTGCTGAGAGCAGTATTAGGAAAACTTCCTGTAAGTGGAAAGTACACATTCATGCCCCGTAATTTCCTTGGTAACTTCAACAGCCATACATATGCCAATAGATGATTCTCAGTCACACAGATGTGGCTCATATGCTTATGCTACTGGTTACTTAACAAATTATTTGATTAATGCTTCTTTGTATTGATTTGACCTGTAATGTGAATGGGAAACCAATTATTTTAGTTAGAGAGATCATCACAATTAAGGGTTAGAACCTATGGTCATGGACATTTCAGGCCAAGAAAGACAATTTTTTGTCTGAGCTAAAAGCAAAGTCACATTAATAGAATCCACTATTTAAAATTTCTCCTTGATAATGTATTTTTGTTTGTTTTGCATTGTTATTTTATTTTTTACTTTTTGGGGATTCTATTAAATCACTGGAAGTATGGAAAAAAAATACAAAATGGAATTCTGAGCTATAATTTTAGATACTGTCTTTGACTGAGATTTTTAAAACAAGATTTAAAAAAGTAAAATACTATATGTCATTGAATCTAAGACGTCATTGATTATAGCATACAGTAATTGTGACCATTGTTAATATATCACTATGATAATAAAAAGAACATTGCTAATCTAACAATAAAATGCCATCAGATGTAAGAGGCATCCCAATTCAGACTTGTTAAAATATGAAAAGTGCATCTTAGTATCAGTGAAATTCAGTACACATTTTATTATACAGTTGCAGCTGGTGTCCTCCCTTGGGGCAAATTCTGCTTACATTTTTTTCTTTTCAAAAGCAATGCTGATCTGGCCTTGGTTATCATACAGTTATAGTAATTTTGCTCTTGAAAGTTAAGTAGTAGTCATCCTAGTCTAGGGATTGTTTCATGACATCATTAACTAAGCACGGCAGATGGAAAATATTCTTCTATAATTTGGTATCTGAGTTGTCATGTGGTGTAAGGAAACAGGCAATTGAGCGAGAAAATGCAGGCAGGGTAATAGTCAAACATGGAGCACTCATTGAATAATCTTTGGCTGTCATTTCAAAATAAAATCATTCTCAAATCTAAGCTTTGTTTTTTTTTAATACACTGACATTTTTCTCTCTTAATTTTCTATGTTGCATCTTAGATACATACATATATATATACACACACACATATATTTTCTATATATATGTGTATATACACACACACATATATATATATACTATGTTGCATAAGTCATTTATAAATATAAATGTCCTACAAATCCACTACCCCTATCTTTGAATGGGGCCATGTACTCCATGAAGAGTGCAACGAAGAAACTGGTCTGCAGGAATTTTGAGCCAAAGGCTTAGTTCCTGACTGATTCTTCTGCAGCATGCTCCATAGCAGATAGCAAATATAATCTGAAAACTGTAAGCTCCCATATATTTGAAAAGCTCTGCTTATTTTTTTTGACTTGGAGAATTTTATTCAGGTAAGAAATTCATTGTTAGAAAATTCCTTTTTTATATTCTGTATTTTCATAATTCAGAATATGCTTCTATAGTAATTAAATATTCTACTCATTTATATGGGATATTTTTAATAGCCCGTTGAGACAAATGGAAACTATGTTATGCTGGAAGTTAAAAGACATGAGATTGAGCTGTGGTTTTTATTCTTTAGCTCTGCAATTTTGAGCAAGTCACTTAATTTTTCTATCACTTTTTAAAATTTTGCAACTGTAAATGGCTGCTAAATCCCCTTTAGTAATTTCAGGGTAATAAGGAGATCCAAGAATACAGTAATAAAAATGTACAAGAAAAAGGTACTTTATCTGTATTATCTCATTTAATCATAAAAACAGAATGAGTTGATGCAGGAAAGTACCGACCATATTGCCTGGCACAGAGAAAACACTGATTGCCAGCAAGTATTACTACTCTATCATCAATAACAACAATAGTGCCAGGATGAAATTAATGTTCCCATTCCAGTCAAGAAAACATTTTTCAAGAGGTTCAGTGACATTCCTGTGGTCATTCTCAGGGCCCATGCCAGGGTTATGATTTGTCTACTGGATGACCAGACTGTGCTTTCGACCTCAGGGCTTAGTGTCGGCCTTGGTCACTGACAAGTACAGCCTACTGAATTGGCCTTCAGCAGAAAATCTTCTAGATTTCAATTTAATTCCCAAAGTACTGCTTGAAAACACCTTAAAATAATATATATTTTTAAATCTATTACATGACTTCTAGCTTATTTTTTTCCTTAAAGTTTGGATGAGACTCGAAGAATATTAGTATACCACAAAATCCTTTCTGCCAATCTGAACTAGAAAGAAAGAGGGATGCCATATGAAGCATAAAATGGTAAAGAGAAGAGGAAAGATTCATTCTGTGGGTGTATGTGCTTGTGAGAGACAAGGGGTATGGACTGTGGTTTGAGGAATAGTGAAGGCAGGTAGAAGGCATTATTTCCTTCTTTAGCTGCCTCCCTCCATGTTTTTAAGTGCTACATACAGAAAAAGAAACAGAAGCCCAGGAGAAAGTAACAGCCAGACAAGAGGAAACCTATGAACGGATGTCCATTTCAATACTGATTATAATAATGAAAACCTGGAAACAACATAAAGGTCCATTAATAGGAGGAAAGATAAAATATACAACAGTATGCATCCATAATGGCCGAATACATAGAAATTAAAAGGATATGTAAATATTTATGAGTATATGTCAAAACAAAGATATTAAAAGCAAAACAAGTGAGCTTCATAAACTCTATGTACAAAATAATAATTTAATACTTACCTTTTGCTTTATATGGTAAATATAAAACCATACTCACTAAAATAATACTGTATTGTGTGGGTATGTATATGTGTAGTAAAAAGAAACACAAATTATGACAGTGGTTAAGAGAGGAAGAGGAATAGGACTTAGGGACAGTGTTTAAAGGGGAGTCCACGTTCATTTGCAATTTTAATTTCTTTTATAAACAAAAGACAGAGCGAATATAATAAAAATATTTAGCTTTTGCCAATTCTAAATGTTGGAAATTTGTTATATACATCTTTGTGTTATTCTTCATATTTTAAATCATCCATAATTAAAACAATTTAATGGATACATGATTTTAAACAATTTCTTAATTCCCAGATTACACTAGTTTACTCTCTAAAATGATGACATATTAATGTACAAATCCTTGACATGAAGCTTAATAATTGTTTACAATGCCTGCGTGCCTTCCAGTTACAATATATGAAGATCAGCCTGCATTGTAAGACATATCTGAAGTTTGTTTTACATATAAGAAATCTTTGGAAAAACTGAATACTAACTTTTTGTTTTTTAGT
The DNA here is from genome assembly GCF_902729225.1 of Pteropus medius. Lineage (NCBI taxonomy): Eukaryota > Metazoa > Chordata > Mammalia > Chiroptera > Pteropodidae > Pteropus > Pteropus medius. Next base: position 8,131,683 of record NW_024342467.1, on the reverse strand, counting down.
GTTTGCTTCAAAGATCAACAACATATTATGGAATAACTATGCCAGGCATAATGTGAGAAGCAAATTAACAAATAGAGACAGACAAAAAAAAAACAAAAACAAAAAACTATACTGTCTCAAAATTGTGTATGTGAATGTGTGTATAAATTTGAAGTGAAGCCTATCCCCTTCTCAGAATGTTTTTAAAAGCATAAAATAAAGTACATAGATAACACAGGAAACTACTATTTTGAAAAAAGCTACCAAAATACAGCGGAAAGTTATGGTATAATACATGAAATTCTGTATTAATGCATCAAATAACTAATTGAGCAGCAGGTCCGGTATAAACCATTAGTTCAAAATAATCAAAAGAGTAACTAATTACTGGAAATATCTACACAACAGTAAGATGATATGAAAATAGCTATCATTTCCATTGGTGACAAGATCGCCTGTTTTACTCATATTTCTATGATTTGTTGCCTACATTTATAATGGGAGGAAAAACATCCATACACCTAATTCATACACCTCATAATAAGCTAGATTAGAAAAATTAATAACGTACTTTTTTCCATTCAAGTTCATGAACCCCACGAATTCTATACATGTACTTCTGGGTGGTCTGTGAACCCAAATTTAAGAACTTCTGAGATGGAACTATATCCACCATCTATTCATCTGCCTCCACTTCTAAACTGTTGCTTAAATCTGCTACAGTTTGGAAAATCAACAAGATAATCAAGTATACTAGTTGTCATGTAAAGAATTAAACAGAATCTCAGTAGGGGCAAGAAGCTGGGTCTATACATTTATAAATGGGCTTTCTGTACCTATTTTTGCATTTCAGAAGTTCTGTTTGTTTCCCGATTCTTACTTGTGTTTCAGATAGCTCAATCACTAAACAAGCATTACTGGATAACTCATTCTACATCAGCATATTAATGATGTCAAGATCCAAGCACACCTTAATAAACCAAGATAAACTGCACAGCTTTTAGGCAGGTAGGGAGTGAGGTATTCTCATCACAAAATAATAATTCTTTACTATTTTTTTTAAAAGCATTGTCATTTATTCCAATTGCTCCCAGAATTATTAAAATGAAGGAATGCATACAAATCTGGAAATGTGAGATGCAGGCACTTCTCTTACTAAGCTAACTTTTAATTGAATGGATATACACTGACTACTTAGAATACTGCATAACTTCCTAAAACTGCTGGCCATTCTCCTCCCAATTTGTTCAAATAAGCCTATGAAATATCTTCCAACAAGTTGTAGTTTTGTGTTGTATATTTTGTGTTCCAATACACTACCTAAATGCTCAGTCTTTTGTTGAATGTTTAGATGTTAAAATGATATAAACAGTATAATTCAAAATTATTAACTCATAATGCTTAATCATTTTTTCCTTATGAAGTAGGTATAATGATTATCTCCCTACTCACCCATTCTGTTAAGGAGAAGATGTTGTTGATTAAGAAATTAACTTGATTACAAAATTAGTGAGGAACAAAGTTGAGATTTAAACACAGATTTTTAGACATCAAAACTTTTCTGCACTTTCCTTTAATTTTTCATATTTATTTCAGGTTCATTATTTAAAGGATTCACTCTCTCACAATCCTGCTTTTCAGAGCAGGGATGAAATTAGTTATATCACCACCTAGATGCTAGCAGGTGTTAATAGCTAGGACTCAGTGCTTCTGTCCAAGGCCCAGTGTTAAAATGTAACCAAGATGTCCCCATTTAATACTTGCATTCTTTTTAATCTATTAAAGGGAAATATTGAACAAGTTACCATTGTCAGAAACACAGGTTTGTGCTAATTAAAATATTATAGGAGATATGAATACATGGTCTAAGACCTAGAGAGAAGTGGGAGTGATGGAGGGAAAGCAACAGCAAAAAAATCATGAAATTGTAATTCACGTAGCATCAAATATATTGGAAGAAAGCATATGACTGACTTACTTAAAAGAGTTCATTTTAGCTTTATTAATTTAAAAACAACAACAAAATGTTATTTAGACTATGTAACAAGCACTATGTAACAGGTCTAGCTTCTGAGGACACTGTACAGAAGTACGTAACAAAGGTGAATCTGATGGCAGCAGGATGGGAAGACATTTGAATAATCAATCCTGCATGATATTCCCCCCGTTTCCACCCTAATCTAAAAGAACTGAAACAATTCAAGTGTAAGGCTGATCCTTCAAGAAGTGGCATTTAGTAGGTGTCTTCCAGGCACTCCTTTTTTCCACATCTATTTGCTGCGGCCTGAAATTCTATTACAAGAAGACAAAGCATTGACTCCACAATTACAGATAAATTATAAAAGATGGAACTGCCAAACAGAACCTTCACTTTAGCTGAAATCCACTCATTTTATAAAAAAGTATAATCAAGTAACAAATAAAGCATGCAAGTGAATGTGATCAAGTTCTTTACATGTTTTGATAATGGAGACAAAATTAGAGATATAGGACAGTCATGGGCATTTTCAGGTAGGGACAGAATCATCAGTGAGAGAAAAACAAGAAAAATAGAGGTAGATTTCACCAAAGTGTTCTGAGTGTGGGTTCAGTCTGTCTTCAACTCCGTGGACAAATAAAATGTTTTGAGCCACACACCTTTATAAACACATGGGGGATGAAACATACATCCATTACTAGCAGATGAAGTAGATCAACATAGCCTTATTTGTTTAACAAAGTTTATTTGATGGGACTTATTTGTTGACTGGTTTAGCACTTAACTTCTTAGAGACTTATTTGTGGAGGAATGACTAATCAAGGAATTTTTGTGCTTCCCTAGGAATAACTCACAGCTAAGTATGAATTCGTTTATACAGCTATCTGCCCCCACAAGAGTGGCAGACAGACATTCACAAAGGTGGGGGTAAGGAATGAGAGGATCACTAAAAAGGATATAACATTCTGTTAAGGAGAAGATGGTAATTCAAGACTCGAAGATACGTTACTTGATATTTTCCCCAACTATTAGCTATTCTTTACTTGTCAAAATATCACTTGTGTATTTGCTGAGGGAAATGGTTTCTATCTCAAGAACTGTAAAACTACTCCATGTTTATTAAAGAAACATTTTCAATGTTTCTATCAGACATGGCTATCATCTTACAATGACTTTTGCATTATTTCAAAGAAAAGGAAAATTTTTATCCATGTGATAAAAGCAATTTGCACATATGAATTCACTACCTGAAGCCAATGAAAGTAGAGAATATATAAATATGTCGAAAATGAAGAAAAATATATTTTTTTGTACGACGAAATTGAACTAAAGCAGCTTATTATTATTATTTTTAATGATGACAACACTGCAAAGCCAGAGGGTGCTGCAATATGGTAAACTGATTTTATTCAATTTCATTGTTTTAACATGGCACTTAGTTGTCATGCCAACCTTCTTAAACCGTAACCTGAAGACAATTAGATCTAAATGAGAGTATTTTAAAAGATAAACTGATAACTTCAAGGTAAAGTTTGAGGTAGGGTTTAGGGCAGGACACAAAGATACTTCAGTTTGGGCCTTAATCCTGGTGGTTAATTGAAAAAACAGAATAGATTTTATTAAAAATTTTTTTTCAATATACATATAATTTTAAATAACTAATTCAAATATTTTATTTAAAACTTTAGCACAAACAAATCTGAATATTTTTGCTATAGTTTCACAGGAGAGAGCACTTAAAACATAAAAATATGAGAGGAGATGAGAGGAAAAATAGTTTTACCCAAGAATCAACTTTAATTTTAAATCACTTCCATATCTGGGCTGAGACTTTTGTCATGCTATCAACCAATTCTTTAAAAAAAACAAATCAGGTAGCTAATTACGTGTTTAAAAACAAACAAAGATGCTAGTTGTTTTGACTTAATTTATCCTTTCCTTTCTGAAATATTAAAGTTATTTTTAAAATTCATTTAAATTCATTTTGTGCTAAGACAACAAAATTGTAGCATCTCTGACATGAATATAATTCTCGAAACTACTCTCTAAAATCTCTGAACATTCAACTTGGAGTAGGGGTGAGTTTTGACAGAACAGGAAAACATTATGAGAAGGCGCAATATTAATTGCCTATCCAGCACTTTCAGACCAAAGCAATGTAAACGCATCTGCCAGGTGGTTAGAAAGAAAATAAAGAGACCCACAGGTGAGCATTCTGGGGAATAACTACACAGCTACCAGTTAATGGGGCAGCATCTCTAGAAAATATTGCTGGAAAGCTCAGGGTGGGCATGAGATGATATATACAAACGGCTGCCCAGATGTGATGCTCTGTTGTTTTTCATTTAAGTATTATGAGGTCAGTTAGTGTCTATCACAGATTGTGCTTGTAAAGTTAAGGGTCTTAGGCACCAAAATGGCCTCTGCAGTGTGCACCCAAGTTCTCTATTCTCATACATTTTATGAAATGTTTTTCTCTTTAGTGGAAAAAGTCCAGTAAAAGTCTTATGCAATTTCATCTAAGTACAAATTCAGGATAAGCACTTTGGTTTTAACCAAATTATTTCAGATGGTAAAATAAATTGTTTTTCTCATCTATGATATATGTGAACTGTTTTAGATAGCTAGCTACTACAATCTCTTTGGGTTCTAAGACTTCCTCTTAACACTGTATATATTTTTTTTCCTTATTAACTGCAAGTAAGAAAGGGCTATTTACTAAATCACTTAAAATTTATGTCTGCCTGATTTTCTTGATAAACTAATCACCTAGTAGAGAAGTGTATGGCCTGTTGAGTAGAAAAGACACAGCAGAGAAGAAATAGATAAAAAGGGGTGAGAGTTTGGAAATATTATAGACAAACTTATACTGGAATAGAAAGCGATGAAGAGTGTCCCCTCGAGTGGATAAAGAAACAGAACAAAATATAGGTCTTAGTTCATTGTACTGAAGTTAACAAGAGGTAGAAACCATGTTTCTTATGTCTACGACTAAAATAAACCATGCTACTATGACATTTGATATTTGACCTTGATTTGGCAAACAAATGAACAAACAAACAAGCAAACAAAAAGGTTAATTCCTTCCAGCTAATTTTGTGAAGTAGAGTTGTTATAATTTGCCCTCCTTGGCTGGGAGGCCAAATATAGGCATTTCTTCTTCCTGAGGGAGCTTCTTGGTTTTAATAACAAAAAACACCTTTTCTAGATTTCCATCTTTGTTCCATATGTTTTCTATTTGGGTTTCTCTAGATTTAGGGTACAAGCTCTTTTTTTCCTTTAATTAGGCTAAACTGTTTACCTATCTTGACCCAAATGAACTTTATTTCTAATGGAAAGACTGACTTCCATTGAGTGGCATTCCATGAAGAAAGAAAAAGTCATAAAGATATCTAATATGACCGAACACCTCTCTATTCAATTTTAACAAAATTGTGAATTATTATGTTTTGTCTAAGTTTGCGGAGTTCTTTCTTTTAGTATGTTTTCAATAAACAACATGGCACTAAGAACCCTAGGTAAATAATAGATGTTAAAAATAGCTACTACCTAACAATGTTACTGGAACAATTAGAGTACAGAAAACTCACATGAGATGCCAACTAAAAACAAAGGTTGGCACGATGCTAGGTCTTTGGTTCTTTTCAAATTAATAAAATGCGCTCAATCCTAATTTATCTCGCTCACTTAAAACTATTTGGGTTGTTTTTGATTTCTTTGTTTTCAAACCCTCCCCCTACCCCAGTAACAAAAACACAATAGCAAATCTTATTCTTTGTGCAATTTTACATTTTTCCTTCTCTTTTTTAGATATCTAAAGTGCCAACAAACATTTATATGTGTGGAATACATATCTATATATATCTATATATCTATATATACTATATATCTTGTTTTCACACTTGGAGAACACAGAAATTATTCTTAAAGAAAGCTTCTTTCTAGCTAGATTGTGTTAGTCACATCATTCAAATGCAATATAACACGAAATTCATTTGTTCATTTGGTGTCTAGCTACTAAGGAACACAGCCAAAAAATTAACCTTTGCAATACAACAGAAGATCCTGAACATTGTCCAAAGACATGTATGGAGCCTGCGTGCACAGGGAACCACGCTTTGTATCCAGACCAAACAGCATAGCATTACTGGGAAAAAGCTATTTTTACTCCATGTACAATGGAATAAAATCAGTGACTTCTATTCTCTTTGTAAAAAGCCCAGTAGCTTTTGTAGGCTCATGACCTTTCAAAGTTATTCAACATATTTCAAGTAGAAGCCCTATCACTTCTGCCTTTAATACCAAAATGGGACTCCTGAAAAACATAAAGGTTCTGAAATGTCCTATCAAGTCCACCAAAGGAAACAAATTAACTTTGTTTTTCTAAAACGCCGATTTCTACAAAGAGATGAATCTTGACAGAGCCGTGAACACCATCTGATTCATTTTCAAAAGTCTCACCTAAGTTTACTAGACACATGTGAAAGGCGCTATCTATTTTAAAGACCTAAAAGACGTAATTATGTGGTAGCATTTCATAAAACCCTAAAGGATATACTTACATTTTGCTGTCACTTTGTATCCTCCCAGAGGAGGGGCATGGCCTTCTAACGCATCAAATCCAGCGGAAACTAGGACCATGTCTGGATCAAACTCTTTGGCCACAGGCGTCACTACAGCCCTGCACAGTAAAAAGGCAACCAGTTAAACGCGGGAACGGTGAGTACCTCTAAAAATCGTGCAGTGAAAACGACTTGGCACAACCTCAAGAACTTCCCATGAATAAAGAACAGGGGAAAAGAGAACACGATTTGAATGGATCAAAAACTTATCATTTCCTTAATAGTGAATCATTGTTATTTTAGCATCTCACTTCAGGCTTTTTTCTTTCATTCTAATTTTTTTTAAAAAGTGCTTTGCAGGTACATTCTTAAGCCCATCATTTACATGCACATCTGTGGCTGTTTTATCCGCTGCCTATAAAAAACTACTTCTTCCAAGGGAGTGACTAATGTTTTACAGAGGAAAGTTGAAGCTTTAGTGAAAACCCGGCTTGCTCCAGTTAGTGAGAACTTGGTGTAAATTTGAACTATAAATTTCTTTTGGGAAAAAGTTGCTTTTCTAACTTTTTAAAAAAGACATTTAAAAATATTTGTCGTGGTAGGGGGTTACTCTTGCAAAGGAAAAACATGAATTTTCTTTAATGGAGTCCAGACGATAATGATAAGTGAGTCCAAGGTCAGAGACACCAGGAATGTGGCAGCCTCATCCATGACAGCAAGCCCTGATGGTCCCACTCAGACACTTTAGCACTCATCTCTTCAGGCTTCTTAGGCCTCCCTGATCCCTTCCTCCTCAGGGCTGGATTTGACAGTGACTAACAGATAGATGCTACTGGGCTTTATAAAATTAACATGTTTCTTGAATGTAGGCCTCAAGACCAGTGTGCGCCATCATTAAAATTCAAATTTTCAAAGACAATTTAATAAAATGGGGAAACTGCACAATACAGGAAATTTAAAAAGTAATACGTTTTCTATTGTGTGCTTGGGAAAAATAACTAAACCAAATATTAAAATAGTTATTCTCGAGTAGTGACATAATTATTTTAAATTGTTTTATATTTGCAAATTTCCCATAATGATGTTTACAGGTAAAAAAAATTTGCATTTAAACAAGAAGTTGTAGTTGCAAAATAAAAACTACTTATTTGAAATTTACCTGGAGAAATAAACAATGGAATGTTTTTCGTAACTCTACTACCGTCATAAAAGTATAAAAGTTCAGTCCTTCGAACTCATAAATGTACTTCCACAGAAGTCCTTCCAATAACTGGAAAGCCACTTACATCTGAATTGGCCCATTAGTGAAGGTAACTGAAAACCTAATTTTGTTTCCTATGTAAAATTTCATTATTTTGTTCTTCAATAAAATTAAAAATCCATAATACAGCTACATTATCAGAAGCAGTCTCGTCAATGCTTTTCTTTTCTAATAATATCAATGCTTACATTGCAATTTTCATTAAAGCATCACATATTATCAACACTGCTTCTCATATGAGTGAAATAGCCAGGTGATATATGATGTTGAGATGTTACATATTGAAATTAATTGTCTCAAAGAATCAAGAGTGTTTTATAAAGGGACTCTATTTAGTTTGATTAATCCTATGTATTCCCTTGTAAAACAAACAATACTCTTAGGAAAATATGTAGGTAGATGATTGAACAAGGTTGCCTATCCAACGTATTCATCATCGTAACCCATTTTCCATCTCTTTTCCCTCTCTTTGGAAGGGTTCTTCCCCTTCTTTTCTCCCTAATCAATCTACACTTGTAAGCTTGATTGAAGGGTAAACATCCCATAGCTCACTTATTACTTTCTCCATAAAAGTTTCTTTCTACATTTGAATATTAAATAAATATGTATATTTTTTGAAGGACAGGAGACAACAGAAGTTAATGATTGCAAATATAATTTCAGAATATGGAAAACGGAAATGATCTACAGAGGGGAAAGTTAAAATATAAATGTCAATGTCTGTAGAGACAAAGCCACAAAGAGTAAGCTGACTTTTCTCTTCCTAGAAAAATAAACTTAACAAAAACAAAATACCTACAGAGACTAACACTTGTGAGTCACTCAGATCAATAGTCAGGTTTTTTCCTCAATCTTCCTATAGTGAATTCACCATTCAAAAAATCCCACTCAGGCATATGAAGCTCCCACTTATCTTATCAATTCCTGTTTCTCATTTCTCAAACATGATGTACTGACTGTTTGAAGCAAGCTTCTAGCATGAAAGACAACAAAATTGACAAGCAAACAAACAATAAAAAATAAGGGCCCTCAGAACACTGCAGAAAATGCGGTGAAGAGACTATAACTAGAAAAATTAGGATTATCTTCAAAGACATAAGATTGTACAGTTGGCCCTCTGTATCCATGGGTTCTGTATCCATGGATTTGACCAACCATGGATTGAAAATATTAGAAAAAAATTACATTGCTGCTGACATGTACTATGTACATAGGCCTACCATGGTCGCATGTGTAATGAACATGTACAGACCTTTTTCCTTGTCATTATTTTATCAGTAATATAGTATAACAACTATTTATATAACATTTACATTGTATTAGGTATTACAAACAATCCAGAGATGATTTAAAGTATATGGGAGGATATACATTGGTTATATGCAAATACTATGACATTTTATATAAGGGACTTGAGGATCTATGAATTTTTGTACCATCCACAGTGGTCCTAGAATCGACCCCCCACAGATACCAAGGGATCACTGTATGCCTATGAAATGAAAAGAGAGTGTTATTGAAATAATTAAGAAGAAACATCAAACAAAACATATAACAGACTCTTTAGAAGATAAAGTTGACAAGTTCTCTCAGAAAGTATAACACAAAATAGACATGGAAAATTGTCAGAAACTTAAAAGACCTATTTAGGAAACTGACATATGAAGGAAGATCTAAGGAAAAAAGTTTTTAAATTTAGAATCTCATATCCACCCAAACTACCAATCAAAATTGAAAACAGAATAATAGAGTTTCAGGAATTCAAAATCTCAAAAAAAAAAAATAGCATCTTCTACAAATATCTTCACTGGAAGGTATTAGATGATATACTCCATCAAAATGAAGGCATCAACTAAGAAAGAGAATAAGACACAAACCATTCTCCCCGTAAAACATTATTATGAATGTCCATTTTGGCTGAAAATTTTTTTTAAATGTACTCTAACTTTAGAACAAAATAGTGGAAATTTGGTATGCAATTAGAAATTTGGTATGGAATAGAATTAGTTTTCATTTCCTTGAAACTATTTATTTTGTTAATAAAGACATCTTTCTCACATACGGGGGAAATATATCTATTTATAATATATATCTCCAAATCTACAGATCCACTAGTTTCTGTTTGAAGCAAATACCACATTTGTTATGTATGTTATTTCCAAATCCACAAACATGGATTTCACACAGGCTTTCAAAATGTTCCATCTTGCAGGACTAATCCTATACATTTGAATTCACACCAAAAAATTAGAAAAAGGTGGAAAATCGGAAAAAATTAAATATTACTTGATAAAATCCTTCCATTTAAAGATATGCGTATTTAGAACTGTCTCTGAGTGTTGTTTGTTGAATAAATTAGTGATGCATAGTTATGAGTCGTATGACGCCATGCTACAATACATGCTGTGGACTGAAGAACCACATGGCGACAGATGCTTACCAGTGATAACAAATATATACTGAGTGTCTATGAGGTTGTAAATACTGTTTTGGCTTAAAGATGTGCTAAATTTTGAACTGAATCTTTTTTTATTTTCCTATTGTTGACATTAAACTCTTTCACGCTTAGTTCTTCGATAAACTGATGAAACTAAGACTCCGCAGATGTCCTTATTGTGGTGATTATTTTAGCAATGTAGATGGAAGTGTTTGCATTGTGGTATTTATGCCAGTCTAGATTGACTTTTATTCAAAAGATGCATCATGTCTTAAAGATTGAAAAACACATCATTAAGTGGTAAAAAAACCAATGTACTTTTTTCTTAAATAGAACAAATCTTCAAAGGCATTCATTTAAATTTTGATCTAAAGAATTGGGTTTTCTGGTTGAAAATAGCAAACAAAGCATGTGTTGCCCCCCATTTTTCCTAAAATCTACTGAAAGGAAAGGGAAGAATATATATATGAACTCATGATTTTAAATATATATCAGGTAAACGGACACAGAAATAACTTTAGATGTGTGTATGCATGGGTCAGTTTGTACTTCCTAAAAGTAATGACAGCCTAGTACCAAAGAGCACAGTTAGTGCCCAGATCTTATTTTCTAATATCAATCTCCAATAAAAGGATCTGGGGATCCCAGGTTGAAGTGGTTGATTCCAGGATTACATGAAGGAATATACGAGGTATTTCTGAAATATCTTGTGGTGACACGAAACAACAAAATGCTCACAAAAGGATGCAGACATGTCAGTAGAGAATATGAACCTATGTGAAAGAGCTCCCAATGGCCAAAGCTGGGATAATTTGGGGGAAAAAATAAATAATTACAGTAGAGGATTATAATTCACAGAGTCAAATAAGTATCTCCGAATCCACAGAGATTAAAAATAACAGCATAGAGAAAAGAAGAGCTCTGTCTTACAAAAAATTTCAATAACTATAGAAGAATTGAAGAAAATGGAAAAATCACCATTTGAATAAGGCAGATATAACTGATGCAGGCTTGAGCCATGAAGGGATGCCGAAATTTGTGGGCAAAATTTTGTGAAGAAACATGCTATTTATATAATCCCAAAGTATCTTTTCTAAGATATTATAAAGGAAAAAAGTGGAAACATTACAATGAAGAAACCTGCACACACCACCTTATAAAAAGATCAAGATTCACATCTCTAGTGATAATACATATCAACTTCAATACTAACTGATAGGATACACTGAGGAAGGAATATTCTTGCTAAAATTGTATAACCTTAAATCTAATACTGAGAAAACATCAGATAAATCTGAATTGAGGGATATTTGACAAAATAGCTGCCCCCTATACTTTAAAAGTCATGGCCAGGAAAGACTAAGGAATGCTACCGATTAGAAGAAACTAAGTAGACAATGACATAACATCTAAGTGCGAGGTGAGGCTCTGGATTGGACCCTGTAGTTTAGCTAATAGTATTGTACAAATATTAATTTCTTAATTTTGATAACTATATTATGGTTATGTAGGTTTTTAGCATTAAGGGAAGCTGTGTGTAGGGCATACAGGAACTCTGTGCTTGCTGTTCTTATAACTTTTCTGTAAGTTCAATAGTAGTTCAAAATGTTATCAAGTATCAGAATACAAAAAAAAAGAATAAGTGTATAAGAATAAAAGTGGATGAGTTACTAACAGTGATTTTAAACAAATTTCAGAAAGAAGGAAGTTGGGTGCATACTGAAAAAATTAAAACAAAAAAGAAAGCTACCACCCTGAACATGCTCTCATGGGACCACAGAAATTAAAAAAAATATTAGTTAGTTAAGAAGCCCAGGACGACATCCCAACATGTTAATTATCTTTTCTCTACACCAGTAGTCAGTGTTTAATGCCAGGCAGAACATTCAGATGACTCTCTCTTAAGAAAAGGATGTGTACGGAGAAAGCCGGGACTGCTACTGTGGATATTGTTGCCCCAGGATGGAGTCTTCCTTATTTATCGTTTAGGGACATTCAGAGACCATGAGCCATCTTCTGGAATGTGTACCCCAGAGTGGGGTTTAGCAGTCCACATGCTCTATCCCACATCAGCTGACACAGAGCTCCCAATTGACCCATTTACACAACCACAGGGAAAACTAACAAAGCAGGAATTTCCTGGCATATAAGGAGAGTCATTAGTATGAAGAAAAAGATTAAAATAAACATAAATTTAAACAACTCTAGACAAAACAGAGATAGTTCAGGAAACAGAAATAATAATCTCAAAGAGATTCAAGAAAATATTTTATTTTTAAGACACACAAACGTGCTGTTATGAAAAAAGTTAAAGAACAAGGCAAGCACTTAAAGATAAAAATTACAATGGAACAAATTAATAGGAGGTCTGAAACATAAAACTGAAGTAATCCCTCATAAAAGAAAGCAAATAAAGAAAATACATGATAAGTGGGAAAATATGAGACATAAAGGATATGCAGACATCCTATATTTGAATAACAGGGTCCCTGAGATTCTTCAGAAAGGAAGGGTGAAAATTTTTCAACTTCAATTTTAATAACAGAAGATAATTTTTAGGAACTGAAAAATGATTCAAGCCTACAGATTTGACTGGTTCAACCAGTGCAAAGGTCTACGTATGAAAACATATACACACTCAGACATATCCTCATGATACTTCAAATCCCCAGAGAGCCCTAAAAAAACAAAGGGCATCCTCAAAAGAGATGGACAATGAGACTGACAGCAAAGTCCTAATCAATAACACTGAATGTCCTTACACTGTGGGAAAATTATTTTTCAACTTTAATTTTACTCCCAGCCATTAAATACTAGCATTCAAGTATTTTACTTAAATAAAAATACTTTAAGATATTTAGGGACTCAGAACTTTAATTCCAAAGCACTCTTGAGGATGTACTTCTGCAAAGCAAGGAAGTAAACCAAAGAGACAGAGTGGCATAGGACCAAAGTAGAAGATACAGCATAGGAGAATGATAAAGAGGGTCTACTGATGATTTGTAAATGTATTTATTTGCTAGCAAACCAGTGATTGAAGATTGAAGCAATAATAATGCATATATGCCCTTTCATTTTCACCTGACTGCTAGCCATAAGGATTTGATCCTGGAGAGTCTGTCATGCCCTCACAGAAGAGCAAAGCTCTTCCTTCTTTATGACATGTCCTCTCCCCAGGTGAGCCTCATGCTAGAGAGGGCATGAGCTTTTAAACATAAAGGGAGACAAAAATACTACTAGTAGTACTAATAAAAAGAGACATAGATCATGTGACCAGACACTTTCCAAGAAATGTGATTCTGATTCGGAACCTCCTCAGTTAGAATCAGATCTCTGGATTTATTTCATCTCTAGTCAATGGCCAAATAATTGGCTGCACTGACATTGAGTCACATGCTGTGCTTTAGCAGAATCATACTAGTGATTTCCCATGACTCACTTCTGTGTGTGCTGAGCGAACAGTATGCACATGTTCCTCACTCACATGGCATGCTCAGTGCAGAGGAGCACTGCTCTGGCTTTAAGGAAAACAAAAAGCTTGGTTCCTCAGCCTACAACTCAAATTTTAAAGTATTTCAAGCCACTATTACCCATGGAGTTACTCAACAATATTTTTGAGTAACTCTATATTCATTCAGAAGTCATTTGTTGAGTTCCTAGTATATGAGAGGCACTGGGATTATGCCAGAATCCAAAGATATGAGTAAGTTGTAGCTCTGCCTTTAAGGAGTCCATAATTTAGAAGGCAATGCAGAGAGAAAACACATCTTTGAAGTGTAGCATGATACAGATTCAGGCTCAGTGTACCAAGACACAGAGGGGAGTGGCAGCCAAGGAGGTTGAAAACAGTATGAGGAAGGTCTAGTAGAAGAGGAATTTGGACATTAGTGTAAGAGGTAGCCAGGAAGGAAAGTAGGGAGGACAGTTTAAGAAAGTGAATCAGCAAGGGCAAAGGCATGACATTGGAAAAAGCATAGGGACTTGTGACAAATAGTTTGATACGACTGGATCACATGGGGCAGCAACAGCAGAGCAGGCTTGCAGATCTCAAGCTCTATGCATCTGAACAGAACCAGGAGAGCCAGGTGTTGAGGAAGCCAGGGGCTGGGGATGGTGGTGCCAAGTGTTTCAAGAACTAGAGAGTGGACTGTAGTATAAACACATCACAAAAGTCATCCCATTCTCTTTCTTCACTCAACAGATCTTTACCAACTATGTGCAACATGCCAGACACTGATGTAGCCAGGGTTAACAACAAAGTTCATGATCTCTTTGCCTTCATGGCGTTTACGTTCTGATAGAGAAGAAAGACAGTGTATAAATAAATAGGCAAGCATGTAGTAAGGACTAGGGTGGAAAATAAAGTCATGGGAGATGGCACACGTTTAGATATGGGCACACAGAGCAGGCTGCTATGAGGTGATGACAGTGAAACAGAAAACTGCACTGTATGAAGTAAGGAAGTAGGTCAAGTGAATTATGGGGAAAGAGCACTGGTCTGTGGGAACAGTAAGTACATAGGACCTGATGTGGGAGGGTCTTGGGTATATTCAAGGCAGCACAAGGAGGTCATTGTGGTTGACACAGAATGAATGAAAGGAAAAATGGGTGCAAATGGGGCCAGATAGGTGTCAGAAAGCCAGTTTGTTAGGCCATTGTAAGGACTTCAGATTTCACTGCGAACAAGAAGAGAAACTGCAAGTTTTGAGTACGGCAGTGACTGATATGATACATATCATTTCTGTCCTCATCAATTAAGCTATGTATTTAAACGTGTCTTTTAGAATTATGAGATCTTTTTGACCTCTGATAACAGCAGCTTCTGATTCCTGTATAATTTATAATGGCATATAATCATGCAGATATGAATTATAGGTGAAAATCCAAGCCCACATTTTTCTTTATAGTTTAATTGTAGGTCATTGTTTAAAAGCATCAGATTATAAAATTACACATTTTTAAATGGTACAAGGACTCCCATTCTTTTTAGATTTTTCTAACAAAAACAAAAGTTCACATTACAGTGTGCATACTTTTTCATCCATCTGCATATGTTTGTGCATGAAGCGCAGGAGAAGGATGCTCCCAAGAAAAACTCTTCATGACAGTTTCATGCCTGGACAAGTGGTGAAGGCAGCACATCAAAGAGCAGCTGTTAAACAGATTCCAGGGAGTGGCTGAGGCTGCTGGCACTTCAGGATGTCCCCCAGGACTTCATTCACCACTGGACCAGTCCCCTTCTGGGGAAGCGCCAAAGGAAGGAATATCACGGGTATTTGCAGAAGAGGGTCAGCACTGAGAACTCTGAGAAGACCAAATGTAACTGGTGTTCTCCACCAGACCCATCAGCCCGGACCTGTTCTTTTTCCTTAACCTTCATGCCTCATTTCCTCACACATAGCATACAAGACACACACACACACACACACACACACACACACACACACAATACACAATGTCATTTTCTCCTCTTCAAGCCCCTCCTTTTTCTTTATTGCCTCAAGTTTTCATCTTCAGCAGCTCCTTTTTCCTCTCTCACACCCATGTCCAATCCATCAGGAAATCCTGTTGTTTACACATTCAAACTATATCCAGAAACTTACATCTCGACACCTCCTTTGTCATCACTCCAGCCCAGGCCAACATCTCTCACCTGGATTACAGGTACAGCTTCCTAAGAGGTACCTCTATTACCTTTTTTACTATCTCCCTTCTGTACTCTATTCTCAACACAGCAGCCAGGCTGATATGTTTAATCAGATCTCTATCATTTTTCTCAGGGTAAAAGTAAAGGTTTTTTAAAAAAAATGATCCATAAGTCTCTGCTCAATGACGCTGCCCAGCACCTCTCCGACCCCATCTCTTACCATGTGCTACCAGGACTCAATTCATAAGTATTCCAGGTGCCTTCTAGCCATCAAGATTTGATCTTGACCCTTCCCTCTACCTGGAGTGCTCTATCATAGATGACTAGCTTCCTCCCCTCACTCAAGTCTTTGCTCATATTATCATGATCTCAGTAAGACCTTTCCCTGAAACCCACAACTACCCCCACCTCCATCACTCCTAACTCTTACTCTGCAACTTTTCCCCCATAACACTTACTATCTTTCAAAGCAATACGTGATTACTTATTTATTATGTTCCTTGTTTACTTTATTGTCTGGTCCTCCCCACTAGATGCAAGCTCCCCAAGGGAAGAAACTGTTTGCCTGTTTGTTCACAGATGCATCCCCAGGGACCTAGAAGAGTGCCTCCCACATGGTACATACTCAATAAATAGTTGTTGAATGGAATGTCAAATGATAACCTCTCTGGTTTTTCATGTTTTCAGCTCAGGTTTTCTTAGTCTCTCACTCTTCTTCAGCCTGTGCACATTCCTCATATGGAATTGAAATGTCTCTTTTAGTAAAAGACCATATTCATGTTTCTGTTGTCATTTCATTGTATGTAAGCTTCTGCTTTGAGTGCAATCATCAAGTAATCTGATTATAAAAGTCTCCAAGCAAAAAATAAAAATAAAATAAAATAAAAAACCAGAATAGGGATGATATTTAATTCATTTTTAATATAGAATTATACCAATGAGAAAAAAAAAAAAACAGGGAAAAAAAGTCTTCACAGCTCCAGAAGATGTAACATACACAAGATATGGCTTCTATTTCTTTATATGATATTTTGTCTATTTTCCTCTCCTCTGTCGATATACCTTTTTGTCTCCATAATTCTGCTCAATATTAATTTCCTCTTATCTTGACCTATTTTTGTTCATTGATTTAGGTATGTTTCTCAGTGTCTAGTTCTTCTGTATTTCTGCAAATCAAGTATTAAAATAGAAACTCTACCATTGCAGAGGACATTATTCTCTAACCATCTTCTTTGATAAGCATTGGAATGTTGCATGAAAAAAAAGGGGGTGGGGAGTAGGGTTTCTCCAAAAGCCTTCAAAAAGGAGACCAAATTCTGCATGTTTTCCGCTGGGTGCCATCTTAAAATTGAATTTTCTGGCCTCAGTGTAGAACTGTAGAAAAAATCGATGGACTCCAACTCAAGACATCTGGTTTCTGTTGTTGGCACTGCTCCTCATTGTGACCTTAGTATATGGTCTTTCCACAACTGTTAGTTTCCTCAACTATAAAACGGGAGGGTGGGGGAGAGATTCAGCTAGATGGTCTCTAAAGTCATATGTGACTCTCACAACATATGATTTTTTTTTTATGTCTCAGAGATGCTAGGAGTATATATTCTAACTAAATATATAAATACATATCTATATCTTATATATGTGGTGTGTATACACACACACACACACACACACACACACACACACACACGTATTCCTAGTCCATTAAGGTCATTCTTTTAATTAGAGTTTCAAATATGACATTTAGTGAATTTATTTTGCTTTAGAACATTGAAATGCCAATGTTAATTTTAGAACTCTGTTATTAAAAAGGAATGAATACTTGAAGGGACTAAGGGACTTTCCTTGCCTGAGATGTGTCATATAGCCAGTAATGATTCTGACTAATTCAAAGATATTACTCAATGTGTCTGTGAGCTGAGAGTTGGGAGAAAAAAACTTTCTCAACAGTAACTCTTCCTGGATTTTGGGACACTGTCAGTGAGTGTCATATTGTATTGATATTATGTTTGGTGTTCCTCTGAATGTGGAATGATGCTGGCTTTCTGGGCAAGATCCTACATTCAAGCATAGCAAGCTGAGCAAAATAATAAGACTACTAGTCTATCAAGATGAATAAAGTGAAGCTAATGCAACTACCATACACAAATACGGTGGTAACCGAAGTAACAGATTTGCTTTTGTCGAACTCTATTTTGAAATTTGGTTAGAAAAATTAACAAACTAGAATTAGGGAACTCTGAGACATGCTTAGTTTGGAGTTCTTAGAAGTCATTTAAGAGTTAATATTAATATTTCATTGAAATAAACATCCTTTTGCTTTGAAATATAGAAATATATATATGTTTACAGGTATCCCTTCCTAATCATTATTTTATGAAAGTATATAAATACCATGTATTTTAATATGCCAAAAATGTGGCTATAATTTTGTAACAGTGGTTTTCAAGAAATATTTTATTATGATTCCAAATGCGGGTCTAGTGACTTACAGATGGTCTTATGTCTTTAGTTTCATAAGTATTGCTAAATCATTTCTTCCAAATTTGTAAAAATCTAGGGTTGGAAAAGAACAATTGCTCTGCTACTAACCACTTAACAAAGGACTGAGTCATAGGTAACCAATGCTGAGCCAAAACACAAAGGACTAAGATCTTCTCCAGGGTGATGCACTAGAACCAGTGATTCCTTCCTGAATCCTTTCAAAACTTCCTGTAATTACTCAAGAAGAATACGTATTTCTTTACGGTTACAGTGGGCACTTACGGAGATGCTACTTCCACAGCAGACTTTATACCTTAACTTCTCTGACATCTACTTTATTAGTCCTCCCTTCCTTCCTTCTCTCCTCTCTTCTTCTCTCCCTTCTTTCTGTTCTTTCCTTTGTTTTCTAATTTTCTCTTTTTTAGATCATTTTATTCTTAAAGAACATGAAAATAATTTAAGAAGACTTTAGAGAATTTTGTACAAATCAAATCACAAAATTTTCAACTTTGTTTCCTTAGGTGAAGACCTACAGGATAACCAAGGAATAAAATATATTCGAAGAACAACATAATCCACATATTTAGGAGGAGAGGCGGAGCAAGTCCCTGAAAGATGTATCTTTCCAAATTTGTTTAATTTCATTTCTATAGCAGCCTTGTGACTGCAAAAAATTGCCATAATGAGCAGAAAATAGAATATCAATGACAGTAAAATGTTCTTATAACTCAAATAGTAGAGAATTGTTTGGAGAATTCAGAAAGGCTGATTTTAAAAAAATGGGCTCATCGTAGGAAAATGTCTACCTAAGTCAACAGTAAATTCCTTCTCCAGAGGGAGAATGAGATGCACTTTAGAAACCTAATTATGTGCCCATTTCTTGTTATTACCTTTTTTATCCAAAAAAAATCCCTCAAGAGATTTTACTACCATTAAATCAGTCACAGGGATTTCTCTGCTTTCAGTGGGGCACAATGTGCAGCTTAGGACACATATTGCATTTCCCATCATCCTGTGAGCACAGAATATTCTTTCTGTAAAATTTCAGATGGGCCTCTCTTTGGTCTTCGTACAAGTGATTGCATTCCATAAAATATTATTGCATCAAGCCAAAGGACCCTGGTTAAAAATTAAATTCAGTATTCTAATAAAATGCAACCTAGAATATATATATTCTACTCATAGAATATAGAATATATATATGTAGGATATGTATATATTCTACTCATGCAAACACACATACACACCCTTTAAAGAGAATGTTAGCCTTTATATTTCTTCTCGAGAGAAGATGGAGCTACATAGGCATAAAAAGGAGAAAGGTCAAGCTTGACTGTAAATAAATGTTCTGTGGTTTATAGAATTCACAAAACAAATTACAGCATGACATCCTTTTCAAGGAACTGTTTGTGTCTTCGGAAAAAGTGTGTATTATTTTTGGTGAACTTTACCTTTTGATGTGGCCTTTCTGAGGGAAGCGGCATCATCAACATTTTTTTTTTCTTTTAATTGCGTAAAAATATGAGATGAACAAGACAAAAGTCAAACTCATTTAGTAATTTAAGTCCCTGAGACACAGCCAGAAAGAGACTGAGAAGGAAGGACTTGGGGGCTGAACGGATCTCTGAAGTGCTGTGTCAGGGCATCTCCTTATCAGATCAGTCCAAAATCAGGGAGTTTTAATTTTATTCTTAACTAAAATGACAGGAGAGTAGCACTAATCCCCAAACTAAAGAAATGGTTCATTTATGTTGGAGGCAACCTCTTTTCCTTTAGCAACAACAATAAAATTATCAGCCATTCTGATGATGTACCATATGCCAATCATGGAGTTAGATGGTTTATACCTATCTTTAATGTTGTGATGCCTACAACATACCTGAAATTATGTATTTGGGTCCCCCATTTTATAGACAATTAAACTGAAACTCAATTAAGTCAATTTTTTTTTTTTTGTCAAGTTGATTCAGCAAGGAACTGGCATGAATTGGAATTCAAATCCAGATTTGTCTGAATCCAAAGACCATGTTCACACAAAACTGACAATTTCACTGTCTCTTAACTCCATTATTTGATGACAAATGAATGTTCCAAATGCTATGATTCTATGAAGAAATGAAGGCATATCATGTGTATCAAATTAATCACTTCAATGTTTCTGTGAGTTGAAAGGAAGTAAAAATGCTACAATGCCTTACT
Organism: Pteropus medius; assembly: GCF_902729225.1. Lineage (NCBI taxonomy): Eukaryota > Metazoa > Chordata > Mammalia > Chiroptera > Pteropodidae > Pteropus > Pteropus medius. The sequence goes on along the minus strand of NW_024342467.1, from coordinate 8,111,139 downwards.
TTACAGGAGATGGTAGAAATGAGATTGGCTATGAACATTTATTCAGCAGTAACTTATTTCCAGGCACTATTCCAACCACATTGTTCATTCCACCAACAAGCATGGGCTTTCCATGGTGGCCTGATAGAGTAATTGATTTTACTGTTGATTAGTTATGACAAAATATAACGTATGACCAACGGGTCAGTTAGACTCTGGATTATCAGTTGGGTAAGCATGAAAACAATTTACAAGGACATGCAAATATTCCAGATAAAGAGTGAAAAAAGATGCTAATCATCTATTTTTCCAAATACCTAGGTCCATAATAACAAACAGCTACCTATCTGATTATTTTCATTTTTTAAAAGTTGGATGTTATGGTGGTACCTGGGTGCTTCTGCCATGACACATGTGAAATAGGCTGCTTAACACTTGGCAGAAACAGAGATTCCAAAGGATAAAAAGCTTGAAGACTAATCTTTTGCGAATGCATATTTGTCTTACATCCAAATATTCTCTACTCTCATCTGTATAGCAGTGCCATACCTTTATACCAAAAAGACTTAAGTTGCTTTTAAAAACCTTTCCAAGTAGCAGATAGTCTATAAATATTCTCAAATTGGTTTGTGTGCATCACATTTCCATTTGAAAACAAAGCCGAAGCTGACTTTGACAAGGTTGTCTTACTTATAGATTTGTTCAATTGTTCATTTATTCATTTATCATCTACACTGTATCTCTTTGCCAAGTGCTAGATTTCATATCATTAAGACAGATTCCTATACTTAAGGAGCCCTAATGGCATATATAAAATAGATCTGTAAAAAAATTTTCCCTAGTTGAGAGTAGTAAGTTCTCTAATACAGATAAAGATTTTCCCCTCCAATTTCAAAATGATAAGTACACTAAAATACAGATATGTATGTAGACATAGAAAAGGAAGTTACTAATTGTCTCTAGGGAATAGAGGAAAGGCTTTATAGATAAGATATTTCAGTTGGCTGCTTAAACTGTGGCTACACACACAAACATACACACATACACACACAAACATAAGTTTCAGAAAACAGTACTTACATCCTTATATTTTCTATTATATTCCACTCCTTTCCATTTCAAAAGTGCTAGTCTTAATCCACTAAAATGATTTTATAACATTTTAATGAAGGGCAACTCACAGTTTAAAAAATAATATTTTAAAGGAAGAGAAACAATTATCCATTTGAGGACAATAATTCCAGATAAAGGGAACTTTGTGTGCCAGTCATGGAATTACCAAAGCCATGACATGTAGAGAATATGGTAAAAATTTTAGTGGAATTGAATTATGTCAGGCATGGGTGAAGAGGTGAAACTGGAATGGAAGAATCCAAGAGAGAAAGAAAAAGGTAAGACTGAGAGGTAGGAGAAAGATGTAAGACCAGACTGTTATTTACATCTAAGGAATATAGGCTTTACGATGTGGCAGCAGTGATCCAGCAGAGATCATTAAGGTGGAAAACAGTATGCTACCTTTGCTTTAGGGAAAGATAATTATATGGAAAAAAGCCCAGAATGCAATGAGGCAGGTGACAGAAAAAATAATAGACATGTCAGCCAAGGTAGAGTCAGTGGGGATGAATAGCAACAAGCAATTTTAAGAGGTATTCCTAAGAAGGAATTCGAGTTCAAAAGCTGGCCTTACAGCACATAATAGCAGTACAGCTAGAACAAAACAGAATGGTGAAAATACAAAATAAACAAAACTATTCTCATTTCCAAAATGTAAAGCAACCATTTGTATGAATTCATGTACTTAACTGAAAATTCTTAAAAATTCAAGCAGTTCTTTAAATGTTACTATTAAAAATTGGCATGTAATGAATTAATATGAATGATCATTAAATATTGAAAAAATATCCTTCTTGCTAGTAATCAAAGAAATGTAAATTAGTGAAAAATATGCCATTTTTTGCTTGGCAATTGGCAAATATTTTTTTATCACTAATCTTTTATATTGTTAAAAGTTGAAATTGGTACTCACATATGTTACTAGGGGATTATAAATATTTTGGCTCTTGTTTGAAAATCAGCTGAGCAGTTTGTATTAAGAAATGTAAAAAATGATCACATCTCTGGACTGATAATTCACTTTCTAGAATATTTCCCTTAAGGAAACAACCAGATTTAATGGAGCTAAAATTAAGACTTCTTAATATTTAAAATGAGAATTTGAAAAAAGCCTAAATGTTCACTATTAGAGAACTGATTAATAATATTACTCAGCCATGATTTTGGTTTAATTATATTTTAAAAAATAATTAATGACATACGGAAATGCTTATAATGTTAATTTTAAAGTACAGGAGTCAAAATACATTGAAAGATAAAAAAATATACAAAATTATTGTAGATTCACCTAGATTTTTATTTTATTCTTTATGCTTTTATTTCCCGTATTTTCTATAATGAACAAGTACTACTTTTGTAATTATAGTATAAAAGATTTCTCAGTATTATTTATAGATTAAAATTTACGATTATACAACATTTATAAATAAGCGGAGATTTTTATTGTTTCTCCTTCATTAAATGAGGATGAAAAAAATACTACCTCCCAGAATTTGGGGGATATAAGAGAATGCTAATTTAAAAGTATATATTTCTATGAAAATGTTATGTATATTTTTTTCTACTATTAAAATTGCTAGCAAAGACATTTGTTTGGTATCATCAAAATGGCTTCTAGACAATAAAGAAGTTCTCTAAATAGTATTTGCGACCAGAATCGACAGTCAAAATACAGATAGTCCTGACTTAATATGATTCTACTTATTTTTAAATTTATGGTGGTGCAAAAGTGATACACATTCAGTAGAAACTATACTTCACATTCTGAATTTTGATCTTTTCCCAGACTAGCGATATGTGATATAATACTGTCCCATGATGCTGAACGATGACAGTAAGATGTTTTTGTCCAAATGTAGGTTAATATAAGATATGTTTAAGGTAGCCTAGGCTAAGCTATGTTGCTCAGTAGGTTATGTGTATTAAATGCATTTTTGACTTATGATATCTTCAACTTTTATCAGGATATAACCCCATCGTTAGTCAAAGAGCATCTTACAAGAATCCCAATTTAATTTTTCTAAGGGGAACAAAATTTAAAATAAGATTTAAAATTTACTCAAAAATGTAATTATATTGTTAATTAAATACCAGAAATTTTAAACTGTCATATATATTCTAAAATTATTACACTGTCTTTTTTAAGAAGGATTACAGGTGATGATTTTTTTTAATCTCCATTTTCCAACTTTTCTTTAACATGTTATATTCTTATTAGCAGCCCAAATTATAAACTCTTCTATTTTTTAGATCAAGTTCCTAGATATACAGGGAATTTGAGACAGAACCCTAGGCACTCTACCTTTTGGGGAGCAGAAGGAAGAAGTTAAATAAGAAAAAGTAAAAGAGCATGAGGTCTTAAAGTTACAAGAGGTGATTCAGGAGATTCACAGTGCTACAAAAATCAAAAGGGATACAAATTTCAAGAAAGAGAATATCAAGTTACCATGAGATTGAGAAATACAGTCATAGGCTAAAAAAAATCGCTGGCACATTGAATGTGATGCACAGGCTATCCCCAAAAAATAGTTTTAATAAAAATAGAAACAACTGGTACGAATGATGACGATATTTCAATAACCATAGTGAGTTATTTTCATTATGAACAGATTTTGGCTTAAAACAATTCTACAACATGTGTTTACAGCCTATGATAAATGTATATTATATATATTAGTTTGCATCCCCATGAGCACTCAAAAAATACCCCAGAAGGCCTTCTCTAGCCATTTTGAGACAGGGCTATGAGCAGAGAGATGTCCTGGAGAGGAGAAATCTCTGGATATAGCCCATTTCAAGCAGTCTTTTTTGAGGTCTTAGCTCCTAACACTGTTCTTTATTAACTTATTTCCAAGAAAATTTGCATCTTATGTGATGAAGAATTGTGATGCCCTAACATGACGTGTAACTCTTAGAATTATACTGCATAATATATAGATGCAGCTTTCAGAACTGTGTTTGTGATGATTTCCATTGAAAGTTGCAGATCAAATCTTTAATCAATTACTATACTTTCTTGAAGAAAAAAATGTCTTTGGAATCTTATCTAAGACCAAAATATCCTGAAAATCAGAAAGAGAACAGAAAATCTATATTTGGCTATTGTGACAAAAATTACAATTCTTACACAGAGGTGAAACACTTAGTTGATTAGATCATTAAATATATGTTACTATTGACTACTGAAAATCAGAAGCAATATAAAAGCAGAGTACATAATAGAGATATGTAATCTAAATTTATCTCTGGGTATTTACTGTGATTGGAATGGCCTTACCACTTTAGGAAGTCTATTTCAAAATAGTAATACAAATAGCAAATGACAGTTTGTATCAGGCCTATTTTAAGTGGATCACTGAAATAAACTCCACAAAGAATCCTGGAAAGTATTCTATTAATTTTCCCCATTTTGCAGATGTGAAAAATTGAGGCACGGATGGCTTAATTGACTCCCCAAGGTTACCCAGGTAGTGAGTGGAGGAAGAGAGGTTTGAAACCAGGCAGTCTGGCTCCTGAGCACAGGCTCTGAATAATTTAAGTAATTAGGCAACTTGCTCTATAATAAGTACTGGGGCAAACTAGAAAATTGGTTCCCCCAAAATAAATAGTTTGCACCTGAATTGAGGTTAACTTTATGGTACTGCTGACATTAACTAAAAATAGTTAATAGAAAACGATCAAATCACAGTGCTATTTCCAAACGAAAATGCACATGAAATTCTGTTTCCTGCCATTTATCTCACAAACTGAAATTAAAGAAAGATGCTAATGTATCTGTAGCAAACAGACTTCTTTTTGCCCACTCCAAGTCCAGTAGAAGAAAAACAGAGGTTCTAATCTACATAGTTTCTAAAATCAATCATATTGACACGCTTTGGAGGCCATTTCTATGGAGCCGTGACTGGTGAGGAGACTGCGGTGTGGTCAACTCTGTCCACTCAAGGTAATGACCAAAACAGCAAAATGTATTCCGATTTTCAGGGTTAGTTTAGGGAATCGATTTTTATTTTTAAGGTTAGTTTAGGAGTTAGATTCAAAACCTAACAAGTTACTCAGTTTCTTGGAGGCTGTAAGCCTTTAACCTGAACCTATGATGCAATATATCTCGAGACCAAAGTATTATGAGAACACCTTCTTTCCCAAACATGCATTTTAAGAGAACAGCAGGATTCAGCTCCACTAACCAACAGCCCCTCTGCAAAGATACAACAGATGTTGGTCTGTGTGCAAAACAAACATCAGCCCTGCTAATGTGGTCTGTGCTAAATTCTTCATAATTAGACATTTATTCCAGTGCAGAGTCAAGGTCATTAGAGCGAAAGGCTGTAATGCTTACAATTATTTTGCCCCTCATGCTTCTCTGCATGAAGTCAAGGAAGACGGCGGTGCACAGGAGTAAAAGAAGGAATGTTTCCATTACTGCAAAGGTCTCCTGGTACCACAGAGGCTGGGAAACAGAGACTGAGTCAGTATTAGAATCGGCTACCGTTTGCTTAAACAGCTTGACCTGGATTTGGCTAAGGATCCCCTTCCCTCTTCTCGTCCTCCCTGTGCCTTCTGACCTATGCAAGGGAAACATTAACTGACATAATGGCAAGTGGAAAAGTAAGGGGCTAGCGACCACAGCCTAATTAAATTTAACATATTAAGAAGTGCTGAAACCACAGGCAGCTGTAAAGGAATGCTCGAGTTCAGCACGGCCACCATTTCTAAACACAGTGGGTGCGATGAGCTATGAACAGCGTCTGCAGAGGACACACAGGACAGAAGCCGGAGTGCTCATGGTGAAGGCTTAGAGCACAAGGATCCCTAGCAACGATAGGAAGGAGGAGAACAGGGCTGTGACAATGGGCTAGATTTAAAAAAATTATTGCAACTATTTTCTCTAAATAGAGAAAATGTGTGTTTATGTCAGGTTCACAGAGAGCTGCCACCGATCAATTAGTCAAGCTTTCAAACCCCCTTTTCTACAATAACACGATGCTGGGGCAATGTAGATCTTTTGGGGATGTATACATAGAAAAATTTGCTGTAAGTAATCCAATTGAAAGAACCCTGGACTTAAAGTCAGGCGATCTGTTTGAAACCAGGCTCTGCCATTCACAGGCTGCGTGATGGGAGGCATGGACTCTGGTTTCAGAACCCTCTAGTTGGAGAGTAGTGTGCGGTGGGATTAAAGGATCCCTTCTAGTTAATTCCATCTATCAACATCTGAAATCTGACACCAATCACTTTAGCAACCAATTGTATCGGTTTTCCCATTATGTTATAAAAGTATTATTTTAAACTTTTGTGATATTCAAAATATTTAACAATCACAAGAGAAGACCTGACCAATCACAACACACATTGCCTTCTTTGAGGATTTAAGAGTAGTGACAAAAGACACAGACCATAAAAGCTATCATGTCAATGACCACGATAACTTATAATTTTTATAAATTATATCAGAAATTAAAAATGGCATTTTACTATTTTTTGCTTTTTCCTTGCTGTCGTGGCTCCTTGCCCCTATTTTTTAAAAATTACCCCTGATTTGATTATTTACTCTTCTCTGAGACTTTTTATATTTTCCTCCAAATTTTTTCTTTTAGCATTTCATACTCAAGCCTTTGTACCCTACCCTTATTTCCCTTTGTCTATTTCCTTATAGTGGCCCTCACTTACCTATATCTATACTTTCTTTGCCCACATACTGACTCTTCTTTTGATCCCCTTTTCTGTCTAATAGATAATGCTCTTGAAGTGTCAGACTTATTTTCTATGCTATAAGACACAATAACAATGTCAGTGCTCACTATATAGACAACATCAACATCATTACAATCACCATCAACACGAGCCCCAGAAGGATATCATTTACTTAAGATCTATATCCAAGATATCAAAAATAAAAATGCAATTTCTCAGTTGCTAATATATGACAGTGCAATGATATATAAACCAGCAGATAGAGCTCAGCATTTCTCAGAAATGTGTTATAAAATTCCTTTTCATTCTATTTTCTTGTCCTGCATATTGGCAGGTAGCTGCCACTTCACATGCTTGCCAAATAAATACCATAGCTCCATCACGCTAGGCAAATTTCTGGTACATATCTGGTAAAATCTGTTCACAGCAATGGACAAAATTATTTTTAAAACTATAAATTTTATTCAGTTTTACTTTCTTAATCTAGACTTTAAATAGTCTTCCAAAAATAAATTATTGTTGTACTAGTGGAATTAAAACATTGTCAATATGTTCCTAGCAAGTAAACTTTTTCCTTGGCTAATTCTGGGTTTTTTAAATGTCACAATAAGATGGATAAACTACAATTCGATTGGCAGTTAAGATAACCAGACATGTTCTTTGTCTAGTGTTTTTTCAGATAGGTAACTTCTGAAAAAAGTTCCAGACAACTGTTTTGTTTTGTTTTGTTTTAAATCTATTCATTTGACTAAATTAACTTCTATGGAAATTAATTACATATTTGTGTTATATTGTTATATAGACAGCAAATGCACATTAATAAAATCTAAGAGTTGAAAAAAGTCTTCTTCTTTGTAAGTTGTTAAAATGACTAGTTCTATAATTATTAAAAACGATTAAACACTAGAACCCAAATTCTTAAATTATAATATTTTCAAAGAGATACTTTAGAGATAAAGATGACACATACTGAATTTCCAATGACACAGTAAGGAGCCTAATATCAAATTTATAAAGAGGCTCTGAATATATTTTGTGAATGATTTGGGGGATCACAATTTCAGAAGCCAGACCAAAAAAAGTTCTAAATCACAGAATGAATTACCTTAGAATTGATGTTCATTATCTGATCTTAATGGCTGTTTAGAAATTTCAGAATTGGTAAGGCACGCCAAAACTCATTTTTTTCCCTAATGGACTTAACCCTACCCAGGGTCACCTACAAATTTATTCTGGAATCTATTGAAGTCTTCCATTTGTTTTAATAAATATAATCATACAAAAGTCCTGGACATATTTATTTGATATTTTTTAAAAGAGATGAGGATGTCAAGGGTATTTTCTCTGTTTCATTTCATTAACATAAATCATTCTGGTTAAGATGAAACACCCTACATGTGAACCGAATTAAAGCAACTCTATCCCTCAGGAGGGAAGTCAGGGCCAGGCCAGCTCAGGGCCTTGCCTCAGTCCAGATTTTGAACATGTTCACAAACAGGTGCAGATCCTTCACACCAAAATCTACAGGAAAGGATGTACTCCCCATGCAAACATGGTTGCTTTCCCCAACCCCACTTTGATTTGTTTTGTTTTGTTTGAACTGACTTCATTATTTTCCCTTGATGGATCCTTTCTGGGTTTTGTTTTTTTTTTTTAAATCTACCTTAAGATACACTGGAAAGAGAGTAAAAAAAATTATTTTACTTTGATCTCCTTGGCATGTGCCCTAAGATGAAAAAAGTATCCCCAGTTAAATTTTTATTTCAAAACCATTCCCTGTCAGTGTAATTTCTCTAAGAAATCCTCCACCCTTGTAGAATTCCTCTGCTTCCCATCACTAGCTAGCACACTCCTAACTTTACTGAAGGCTCATTACATATGTCATACATTGTTTTATTCCAAATAATGGCAATGCAAGGCATTAGGGTTATTCAAACCAAGGAGTATTTACCATAAAGCTAGTGAAGCTTAATTTTCAGAGTCTCTCACTCACAATGCCCTGTACCTATTTTTAATTTTTTTCCTTTGTATTTTCTCTGAAAGTGAGTCCCTATAAGTGTACCAGACTGAGACCCATGAGCCCAGGTCTACCCCAAGGAGGAATGATAACATGCCTGTGCTGTGTGAAATCATCTCTGCATGACTACAGAAGGGGACAAGGGTACCTATAAGGCTTGGATTAGTGTCATTTTCCTTTACCTGTGTTCTCTGATTGCATGGTCAATATGTCATGCTTTGTTCATTCTCTAATTGTCTCATAGTAATTTTCATTCCCAAACAGCACTGTATACTTCTCCAGGGAGACTGCTGGATACCTCTGCAATTTGCTCCACAGCAACTAGCTCAGAACAGAGCCTGTAGTAGGTCAGTTACTTGTCAGGCAGCTTTGTGCATATCCATGCTAACGAAAGATGCCTCAAGCACCAAAAGCTGAACTGAGACTCTGATCAGGCAGTCAGAACAGAGCTGTGCCATTTCTGCATCCCTCAGCAGCCATGTCAGGAAAACTTTATCTGGGGACAAGTTTCCAATAAACCTCAGTTTCTATGGTATTTCCCCCACAGGCATAACGGCCTGCCAGAAGGGAAGAAGGCATTGCTGAGTAGCTGGTCCTGTATTATAAAAGGGAAAGAAAGTCTAATGAATCTAAACATTCAGGAAACCAACTTCGAACTAATGTTTTTATAAAAGAAAATGGAAAATGGTTTGCTTTCATAAATGTATTTTAAAAGACAGAACTAATTAGACATTCAACGTTAATGGAATTTTTAAAAGTTGATTGGATGATGTAATATAAATCAATTTGTCAATTAACATTTCTGAAAAATTATATAAGTCCAGGTCATAACCTTTCATGCACACTCTTTGAAAATTAAAGATGAAATTTCCTAGGAAGGCAATATAGAATGATAATTGCTAAGAGATAATAATAAAGCAAAGCACCAGAGAATTTGTGACAGACATGCAGCTCAGATCCTCCTGGTGGAAATTTGCTGAGAGCAGGTGAGCCACTGCTGGGCAAACTGAAGCACTGCAACCAGGAGAATTAGTTTCTTCTCAGTGCATTTCTAAATCCATTCATATTTGTCTTGGGAATGCATTCAGTTTCCCATTTCGAATTACTGGTGAGGGAACGTCCAAGCTTTTGTTCTAGCCCTGACACTAATTTCCTGTATGATCTCGATAAGTATCTTGTCCAATTTATAAGGATATTTGAGGACAAGCAAAATATTTCAATAGATGTAGAGCTTTTGAGCTTTGGTAAGAAAGACACTTCATTATGTTGGGCAGGGGGAAAAAAATCTATTAATGATTTATGGAAGGAGGCATTCTGTAGGTTTATTCCAGGGAATTCTTCCCTCGACTGTCATTTTGAGAAGAGAATTGTCACACTTCTGCATCTCCCAGAACAAGAAATAGGAGTCTGTATCACACGGAGCACTGTGCTTTCCAGCCACACTATGATATCCCAAGCACAGCCTATACTGGGTGTGTTGGAATGAGGGCCAATTTAGCAAAGGAAGGTTGCATTCTTTCATCATTCAAGAAAAGTATTTTCTCTCTCTCCTTTATTTTGGAATCTATTAAATATCATAAAAGCTCATGTGTCATAATGACATATGAATGTTTTGATATAAATAATATATTTTTTTGCTTATTCATGTGTTTTTATCAGGGTTTTTTTTTTTCCTTTGACTCATATAATTCAACTTACATGGACATCTTAAAGACATTGGTTGAGTACATATACATGCAATAAAATGAAAGAGCATTTTAAGCAAATGACTAAGGACCTTGCTGATTTATTGCTTTGATAGCCATAATAGCTTTTGAATAAATATGTGATAACCACAGCTGTGGTTTAATAAAGTTCAGAACATCTGTACATTTAGAAATATTATCTTTGGAAACAAAATGACATTGGTACACCATGACACCATAGGGTGCACTCCCAAAGCGATTTTCCTTTTTAATGAAGAAAAGAAATATATTTTAACATTTACTGTCTTATTTCAGGGTGTGGTTTCTCATCGTGAAGGATATTCACTTAATTGAAACTCTCCCCTACTGACATAAAGACAAATTAAGTTCTCTTTCTTTCCTTCAGCAAAACATAGTCATGAATAACAAATGAGGTCTTAAAACTTTGTAAGTCCGTAAATGGATTTACCCATAAAACCAATTATTTGTTTGCCCAGCAATTAGCTGCTAATTGTAAGAGTTAAAAAAAAAAATCTATGTTTTTAATGTGTCATATCTAATCTAAAATAAGTTTGGGAGATATGAGCACACATTTAACCTGGAACAAAATATACACAGTGACTGTAAAATATCACCAATTTGCTATAATTTTGAATGGCAGTAACTTTACCCTAAGAAAATTCACTGGATGATTTAATAGTGATATTAAAGGAAACTGACCCTCTTTTTCCTCTTTCCTCTCTTCTTGATTCTGTTTCTCCTTCTTTCTTTGTCATTTTGACTCTGTTATCTAAGATCCACCCGGATACAACCAGTGGGAAAGGGAGAAGATAATCTGTAGAATATGGGTCACCCAAGTGCTCGGTTTATCTGATAATAAAATATTATATAATGTATTATACGATAATATAATTTATTGCTCCTTTTTATTAGATTATGAGGATCTTAAGGGTATATGCATTTTACTTACTTTCATATTATCATATCTATTTAATGATGAACTAATATATAATATATTATGGATTTTCCAAATTCTGTCCTGTAGAATGCTAGTTTTCATGATATTTATAATTATTTTGGAGAAAAGCAACTGAGGGAAGTGGGGAATTCTATGTTCAAATAATTCAAGGAAACAAAATAATGCTAAGATTACCTAACTACTGAAATTCTTAGTCTTTAATATGCTTTTACAAATTATTTTATCTGCAAGAGGAGATCTGATTTACCACAGGATATATTTTATTGCTGAGAAACACTTATTAATCTCCCCTGTATCTAATGTTCAGCGAGATGTAGTTTGGAAATACTTTTATAGGTATTTCAAATTTAGAGCCATTATTGGGTTGTTTGGTTTCCCAAAGGTCTTTTTGGTGGCTGTCTTACTCTGCTCAGGCTCCCATAACAAAATTCCATAGACTGGGGTCTTAAACAATAGAAATATTTTCTCACAATTCTAGAGCTTGAGAGTCTGAGATCAGGCTGATAACATGGTTGGGTTCTGTCTGGTGAGGGCTCTCTTTCTGGCTAGTAGATGACTACCACCTTGTCATGTACTCATATGGCACACGCGCACGCACACACACACACACACACACACACACACACAATCACACACGGAGTGGTGTGGGGGAGAGAGCTCTGATGTCTTTCCTTATTAGGACAGTAATCTCATTAGATCAGGGTTCTGCCCCTGTGACCTCATCTAACCCTAATTACTTCCACAGGCCCTATCTCCAAATATGGTCACATTGGGGGTTAGGGCACCAACAAATGAATTCTGGGGAAGCACATTCAGTCCATAACGGTGCCTAATGGAAAAAACAAAACAAAACAAAACAAAACAACTTTTTTTGAATTAGCTGACTCTTCTAAGACTCTTCCTTCTTCTGGTGTGAGCTGACATCATGTTCATCACTGGCAAAAGTCTATCAGGCCTCCTCAATTTCTCTTAGGAGAGGTTATGGAGTGAAGGTTCAGCTTTGCCTTTCCAACGCAGATCTCCCTGAGTCCTCTATATGGTTACTTAGGCCTGGACACATCCTTGTGAAGAGTTAGTGTCCAATCCAGCTGGTGATTAAGAATTCTCAGAAAGGAGTACTGGATGAATGGTCACCAGGGTCAGGCATGAAATTAGAACGTATTAATGTCAAGTTTACTTAAATAATGCAAAAATAATTAACTTTTTATTTCAAAGAGAGCCAAGTCAGATGGTATCACTCATGACTTTTCTACCCATGAGGTGATAAATAGGGCAGGAAATAGATCTGGACTCCCAAGTTCCTTGGCTTTCACAGCATGACCAGGTCTCCTCATTGGTGAGGGCTAAGGGCTGAATAATTATTATTTCATTAAGATTCATAGTCCATTTTTACCAATTGGACCAAAAAAGGAACAGCAGCGAATTTAAGAAGGATGAATTCTTTGGTGACACTACAGCCAACCGCTAAGCAGGAGTGTTCCTCATTTTTGTTTCTTGGTTTCGGACTGAATTGGGAGCACTTTTGTGTAACCTCTTTGTGAGGGACTCTAGAAGCTAGGATTTAATTTTGTAGAGTCTCCTGAGGGGTCTTTATTCCTGGGGTGTCAGGACAACTCTAACACCACAGGAGGGTTCCTCACTTATTTCCACTTCAAAGGGGCATCAATAATAATCCTCCTTATTACAGAATCCAACCAGACCTTTCCAGTGTGATGATTAATTGGGAAGTGTATTTTTTTCAATAGATCAGGTGTAATCATTTCAGCCCCTAAAAATAAATGCTCTCTCTGCAAAAAAAACAGCACAAACAAAAATATTTTGAAAAGTAATCACTTGTTTAAAAAATGGAAATTGGGCTTCTGTGTTGTAAGGAATGTATGTGCATAACAGTGAAATTCAACACTGGTAAATGATCTGACTACCTCAAAGTGAAGTTTTTGCCTTCCTACAGTGGCCTTTAACCCTGCCCTTTCCTCCAATCTGAGAAGAGCTGATGTTGATGGAACATATAATGGCCCCTTTCCTGTGTAGTAAAGTCAGCAATAAAGCTTAGTAATTAAGGGTACCAGGGAGGCCCAGCCCAGCAGGCTAGTGGTGTGGCGAACACTTTTAGAACTTCAAACAATATCAAAGTCACTGAGAAACGGGCCTAGCTCAGTTCTGGTTTGAATTAAGCCTCACTTCCACACGCACTTTTCAAATCCAAGCTCAAACAAGAAAGCCAAGGCCTTCTGGATTTCATTAGAGCCAATTATCTTATCTGTTTCATCTCAGGCCTGACCCTAAGGCTGGCAAACAGCTATTCAGTGCATTTGTGTGGTTGTTTGAGAAAGCCTCTAGTCAGCCAATGGCCCGAGGACCTGCTAATTAAAACACCGTTGCCCCCCTGCCTCTAGTGATTAAATATTTTCAAGCTTTGGTAAATAATTTTTCCATTCTTTGCCCCAAGCCTCAAAGGTCCAATATATGCAGTAATTTATTTAGTTTGTCAGAGAATACTGTTAGAAATAGGGTCATAATGGAGCCTTTGGAAACTTTTATACGTCTTCATACTTCTGAAAGTGACAGTTTATAAACCAGCCAAATGTGTATACTGTTTCTGATGTAATTATGGCCTAATGGCCTTTCTCCTTTTGAAGTGATATAGTATATAACAGGCTTACATTTTGTCAATAATCATATTTCCTCAAATGTCAATGATATCTAGCATCGGAATTTAATGAGATCATTTAAGTCCTAGAAATTGTATCAAGGTATACTGCCTTCAAGTTTTTTGCCTGAGGGTGGGTCACAGTCGCAAAGACTAGCTTGGGAAGAAGACTAATCAAATTCTTGCTTGCTTTTTGTAGCAATGACCTGCTAGAGAACACTGTGAATTACTTCCAACAGCCAACTTCTGAGATAACAGTGATATGATGATGCCGCTTCAGAAAAGAAAATATTCAGGGAGAAGTAGAACATTTAGAAATAAATACTGCATTCAAAACTTTTCCCAGACCTAATTTATATGCAGAGTGATCTGAGACTCTCAGAATGATACTTATCTTGCAATTGGATTGCCTGGAAGGAGAGGACAGTAAGAACTTTCTTTGTAGCTTCTTTAAAGCATACTGGGTAAACGCCCCAGGAAAGCCCACTCAGGGACTTCCCTGCCCGCCATGCTCCTCAGGCTTGATACAGCTAAAAGTGCCAAAGTGCATACCACTCCAGGCTAGCTCCTTCTGGACCAAAACATACAGAATGAGTGAGCATACACAGCACACAGACACCTCTCTTCCTTCCCTGAGCACAGCCATCCAGGCTCACCGCTCTCCTAGCCAATCCAGTCATGCTTTATTGGAGGAAAATAAAAATCCAGGGTTTTGTTTGTTGTTATTGTTGCTCTTTTTGAAGTATTACAAGAAAAAATATCAGCAGCCTCATTAGCTGCATCCAGTGTTCACTAATACACCTATGAAAAAGAACTATGGGACTGAACAGCTCTGCTTCTGTTGTTCTTAAAATGACACTTTGGTCTTATCCTAAATAATAGGCTTTTAATAAAAACATCCACCAAAGGCAAACAATTAAACAATACATAAAGCACCAGGGGGCAACCTCGTGGTTCAGTTACAGTCTGGAGCCATTCCAAAGGAGAACATGTGGGTATTTTACAAGGAACAATACACTTTTCCAGAGTTATTATAAAACAACAAAATTTTAAATTGGGCCTCATAAGCCCTTCAAATTGGTACAGGATTGCCTACTCAGCACTGACAATGGGATGATCTGTTGACATTCAAATTTCTTGAAAGCATATTTAGAGAACTGTGTCAAATATTATATACATAATAGAGATGACGTATACATGTATATATAATTTCTATTTTAGAAGACAGGTGAGTGGTCCTTTCATATTATTTTTCATTTGGATTCTACAGATATAATCATTTGATTTTTATCGATTGTCATATCCTCAAAAAACTAAACCAATATATATTATTTAGTGAAATATATTAACAAATTCTTGAAAGACTTCTGTTCTCTCAATTTAGGATTTAATTCAGATGATTTTTAACTAAATCAGTAAAATATGACACAATTCAGATTTTATTGTTTCTGTTCCTGCCTTTTTCACCTACTGTGACACTTGATGTAATTATATTTACTAGAGAGAAAGGCATCACTAAATAATTTTTCCAATGGTATTTTAAATTTTGAAATCCCAGAATACAAAATAGAATTAATAGTTTCAGAAACTTGTAGGGAGAGGACTTGGGTATACAAAGCAAAGTCAGAGGCCCAATGTGGCAACATTAATATCTAAGAAAGGTTTTCTAAAACTAAAAGCACAGAGGATACAGTAACCAAGCTTTCTTTGGGCTACAAAATTTTTAAATTATGAATCTATGCCTGCTCCATTCTTGCTCTGGATTGCAAATAAACTCTTTATTTCTTTGCCTTTGACTATTTGGATAAAAATGTTCATTTGTTTCTGAAATTCAGTCCATTCCAGTAACTCCAACATTGCTTTAATTGCAAGAAATCAAGAACCAACAAAAAGTACACATCCTAGGTGAACCAATATTTTGTTTCAAGTGCAATAATATGTATCTTTCTTTAAGAGGTAAGATAATATGTAGATGCCATTTTGATGGCCTTTTCACAATTGGTGTGGGATACAAAATATCCCAAATTGAGATGTAGGTAGATTTAAATTCTGCTGAGATTGAAAAGTGACTAAATCATCCATCTCCTCTCTTCTCCCACCCACTTTTTTAAGGCGTGAAATATGAACTATAATGACCAGAAAGTTATTTTCCTAAGCTTTTGCCATTGGAAGTTATGCAGTTCATAAGCCCATTGTCTTCCTTGTGGCTTTACTACAGCAATGCCACTCTTTGGAATAGATGTTTAGACATATGCAGGACTGTGGTGCCCATGAGAGAGATGGAAAGATGCATAACAGATACAAGGACAAGCCCTCATCCCTCTAGAAGAGTGCCAGAGGAGTTTAAATATCTGCACAAATGGGAACAGATGTTGATTTACCATTTTCATCTACATGACATCAAATCATTGAGATGAAATATGGAAAACTGAGTCTATCATCCAGATGTCTGATGTCATGCAAAGACTTGGCCTAGTCTCTGAAATTCGTGCCTACCAGAAAATGGTATAAACTTCGGCCCCGCACCTCAGAAGCAATATCTGAACAGAATTTCTGTTGAATAGAAGTATCCCCAAAATGATTTTTCTATCTGGAAAAGTTAATTAGTAAATTCTTATTAGTAAACATTATATTTATCTAGTTCTCAAAAGAGGGACACAAATTTATGTTTATGGTATATTAAAACAAAAATTATATCTCCTTTTCACATTACTTGTCCTCTCAATAAATTTAGTTACGGTAAACTTTAGGTGTAAAATCATGGAAATGGCAGGGGCAGGGGAATACTCAGTTTCAAGAAAACACATCTAAGACCTAAAGGCACTGAAATTTGGTTAAAAAATTGCAATTCAATGAGACATAGGAAAAGTGATTTTTATGTGGCTTGATCTTACCAGTAAATGAAGCATAATCTTAAAATCCTCACTAAAACTGGGAAAAAAGTATGACCCCATAGTTTCTTAATTATATTTTTCTTCCATTCTGACTATGTCATATCATAATTAACTGAACAGCAATTCCATTATTCCTAGAAGAGATGATTTAAGTAAATGAATTGATCTGAGTTGCTTAACAGTCTAAAAGATCTGCTACTTCTGGCCTAGTATTTCATGGAAAGCTTTCATTTCCTGGTATCTGTGAGTGTTCCACGTATGTTGGGAGGATTTTGTGAAAGGCAAGTGTTTTACAGTCCATTGTTCCATCTTAAAAATAAAAACAAACCATTTCTAGTCACGCAAATTGCTTTCTATTTTAGAGAGAACTGTTAGGAAAAAAGAGTTAATTGAACATAGCTACTCTTTTAATTAGTCCTTATTATTTGGAACACTATATAATTGCTACACAAATTCCTGGAAATGTTTGGCTTTTAAAGTGTTCTAAGTCAGAAGGGAAAAATGTTGTTTTAAATTTTTTATAGCTGATCTGACCTTTTAAAATAATAGTAAAAACAAAATTGTAGCATTTGAACTATTTTAAATAGTTCTTCACTGAAGATAATATAATTCACCTTTCAAAACTTCAAGCACTTCAAGATACTTCCTGGACTTTTACCTGAGCTCAGTACTGTCTAATAATATCATATCTTTTTGATGCTCAGCTCAAAAATGAAGTTTGCCAGTTTCCCAAGGAAGACAGGTGTGCATAAGATCAATTTACTCCCAGGGTCAAAGAGCAGAATTCTAAGGGTATCTAGAGACACACACCTATAGAAATTGTAATTTTTTGATGAAAATTGGTACAATATGTTGCGCAGATGAAAGAGAAAAAAATGTTCTTAAAGTATACTTATTGCTGAAACTGAAGAGCCGATAGAGCTGACAGCTTTCTAAAATTTATTCCTACAGATCTTTTTCTTCTGACCTGTTCTGATAAAACTTCTTAAAACATCTCTACATGCTGAATATAAAGAACAGAATCTGGGCAACGGATAAAATTGTAGATCACACCAGCAGTAAATTCATATGTATTGCTCTTCATTGAAATAAAATATCAATAGATGGAAATCATAACTGCTTTGTTCCAAAGATTGATTGACAAGTTCGAATTTGAAGTCCATATCTTCTTTATTAGCCAAGTCCTTCAGAAAGAGAAAATGTGGACTTGATTTGTAAGCTATGATAAATGGTCTGGGAAAGATGGTAGTAGGGCCAATTTGATATGTACAGTATTTCATATCGGCAAATTGTTTCAAGAAATTCCACTCTTTCCCAAAATGTCTTCGACATCCTTGGGAAAATACATACTATCATGGGCATAATATATTTGGTTGTCACTAACAATTGAGAATCCATTTCAAAGTGGGAAGCATCAACCACAGCTCCTATAGAGAAAATAAGACCCCAAATCATTTTGCAGTATTGAGTATGATTTTTAGATGACGACAAATCATTTTTTATTTCAAAACTGTATCTAAAAGCTCATTTATCACTCTATGTTCTATTAAAATTTAATTAGGTATTTCTCAAGTTCAATTACTTATGCATTCCAAAAATTCTAAATGTATACATAAGAAAATATTTATTTTAACAAAGAAGGGAAAAGGTATATTTCTCATTGTCAATAGTTTAAGTTATCAAAAGGAAGGGTTTTCATTGGATAGTTTCTCTTAGTATGTCAGATGAGGGACAGGCACAAAAAGAAGTGATGTGGAGTTATTATATGATATAAGAGTAGTGAGAGTCTAAGAGTTATTTTCAATTTTAAAATAGTGTTACCAATTTAGATAGGTCCAAGCCAAATGCTAGATAGACTAAAATACATTTGCAAATAATTTCTCACTGTATTATTGTTTTGTCACCCTATTCTTGACAGAAGAACTATACTTTATAGCTTAGGGCCAAAGGACTACTGTCTACACACTCATACTTATTGCCACCGAATCTCTGATCACTATTTACCAGCTGTGTGACATCAGGAAACCTAATAAAATGCAAAAGGACTTGGTATTCTCATCTGGAAACTGAGAGCACTTAGCTCAACAACTTGTAAAGATGAAAAGAAATGAGCAACTAGCAAATGTTAAGTCCTCAATGAATGTTCTATATTGCTATGTTATTATTTCATTATATTATTATTTTTACAATGGCATTACTTTCCATTCCCTTAGCATGAGATTATATTAAAATATGATAAAAATAACCACCATCAAAATTTACTTAGTTGTCATTATCGACAAGAGAGAACATAAAAATTTGCTATGGTCCCATCTCATTTCTCAAGCAGACTTTAGTAACCTCATTTTCAATCTACACATATGAGACAACTACTTAGAAGTCAGTGCTCTAAAATTAAATACAATAATAATGACATATTTAACACAATAACAAGGAGATAAAATAGAATATTGCACTTATTTCTGTGTCTTGCCCAAAATTATCTACCATCATTCCATGGTAAACCCAACCACTCTAAGAAAACTCCAGGCTAACCATTATTGATTAGTTGTCTAAAAATACTTGCTCTGTGAACATGACAGTAGGACTCTATCCTCTGCTCTTAAGTTAAATGAATATATATTTTTTAATTTTTGCCACAAGCAGGGAAGAAATCATAGAAAGCCATGGTTCTTATTTTAAAGATGCTGCATCTAGAAAAGAATTTTACAGTTTGACTGATGGAGAATAGATATGCTATCTAGTTGAATTTCCAGTCAGTTTTGTACTTACGGATTTTAAATTTCCTTATACCATTAAATCAAAAGGTATGAACAAAAGAAGGAGAAAGATATAGGTAGTTTGGACTGTTTGTATGTGCTCAACTGATTCAACTGCTTTGACTAGGTAACAAATATACTAATTTTTAAACATTAGGTGGTTATATGGCAAAGTATTTTAGCAAAGGCTACATTTATAAGTATGAAACATTTTGGTTAAGTACAGATACTTCATAAGTCAATGAAAAGAAAAAATTTGGACTAGATACTTACTTTCTAGATTAGACAACTCACTCAAATCCGTTTTATTAGTTGGCACATGGACAACCTCAATGAAACGGGAATCACCTGGGTCAGAGTTCTCTCCTGAGGGGAACATCCCCACAGAGCTGATATTTTAGACCCTTTGTCTTTTGGAAATCTTCACCATTAACAAATATTAACATGGCAGCTACAGACTATAACACACTGGGGCTTGGAGAGTTGTGACTTTTTATATCACAACATGTTTGCATCAAGGAAACCCAGATCAACAGCTCTATGCCACTCTCTTAGCCAGTCCTCAGCACGTGCCAAACGAGTCAGTTATTATCAAAATCTTCAGAATTTAAGGGGTTTGTACTTCTTCTTTGATATTAACAAGTCACACAAGGATCGTCATTTATTCACTCATTTAATAA
Organism: Pteropus medius; assembly: GCF_902729225.1. Lineage (NCBI taxonomy): Eukaryota > Metazoa > Chordata > Mammalia > Chiroptera > Pteropodidae > Pteropus > Pteropus medius. Next base: position 8,090,692 of record NW_024342467.1, on the reverse strand, counting down.
TTCAATAAGATAGACATAATTTCAAAAACTATTAATATCTTAACTTCTACAATGGAAATTGCTATTTATTTTTTAAATATTTGGAGATGTTTTCCTCTTTGGTTTAATTAGAAGCATGAGATAGGGTCTCTTGCCCACTATACAAAAACTAGTTAAATGTTCTTATATAAATAATGACTTTAGCATTTGCAGGACTCTTAAAGAGTTAATCTTTAGAAAAAATAATGTGTCCAGTACTCACCTAGGGACTACAGATAAGACTGAATCATTGAAACAACCTTTTGAAGTGACTGGACCACAGACTACTTAACGGGCATTCAGTAAAATTATTTGTTGAATGAAGAGAAGACGTCTGACATTGTTATAAGCAAATGAAAGGGTGTTCAGAGTTCTTTGTAAACCATACTCCTTGAGGGGCCAAGAAATAGGGTTCATGCAGCTCCCTCAGATTTTTGCTAGGCTCACTTAATACCAGAGGTTGCCAATGCTTCTCTTATAATTAGCATCCTTCCTTCTCTCTTCTCTGACTCATTCATTTATTCATTGACTCATTCGGCCCCTGTTACTGAACAGCTCTTTGCCGCGATGTGTACTAGGCATTTGTGACTTAAGTCGGGGGGAGAAGGTCTTACATTTCAGTAAAAGTTCAGTGTGCTTTATTACACCTTAGTCTTTTGAATCATGAACAGTAGAAAAGTGTAGCAGTGTGGCATGGAAAAAAGAGCAAAGATTTTTAGAGCCAAAAACTGAGTTCACATCATGGCCCTTCCAATTAGTAGTTCTGTGGTTCATACAAACCACTTAAGAATTAGCCATAATGTCTATAAAATTTCTAATCTAGGACTTGGCATGTAAGACCTCAATAAAAATAGCCATAATTATTTTATAAAATGGTAACTTTGAAAATATATTTTGGTTGAACATAAGAGATATTTGATATTACCGAATGCATAAAAAACTCTTGTGAAAAATCTTAAGCATACCCTTCCATTATTTCAAAGATGAACAATAAGTCAATCGAAGAAATAGCAATCTGAACTAATTTAGATATTCCATTATATTTTTTCAATTACCTTTAAAGCTTATAACCAACATAAAACTGTTTGGCTTGCCTAAAATTTTCTTTTTGCCATAGATATAATAGAAACCACAAGGGCAATATATGTGACAAATTTTGGCTGGTAAAATAAGCAACCATTTTATATCCCACTATAAATGTAGCTTCACAGAGAGAGGCTTTCCCTTCAAAGACACTTATCACAGTCCAGAAACAATTAAAAATTCAGAAAAAAAGGGCACTATTTATTTTTTTATCCCACCTTTATATCTTGTACTCACATACCAATGCCAGAAAGATCTCCAGTTTCAATATCGGGAAACAAAGTTTATGTTAAGAAGGATATGCTTATAAAATAATACATCAAAAATTATTTGAGTCTATCTCATTAAAGCCTCAAGTCAGAAAGGAATTTATATTTCTAGAAGGGCAATTCTTTGCCTGCAAAAAAACTTTATGAAGTATAATCCGCATTCCTGCCATACAATCCCACCTTCGTGGCATTGAGCCAACAGAGCAAGACCACTTCAAGACTCCATCCTTTTCAGTCTATTCTCTCTGCCCAGTATGAATCCCCTGCCACTCCACCTCCTTTAGCCCTTGAAAACTCCTACTCGTCCTTGAAAGCACTGGTCAAACAATAACTGAAGAAGCTTTTCCTGAAACTCTTCAAGGAGAGTTCCTCATTTTATCCTATGTCTAAGGACATCTGTTCTCCAGAATAGTATCACTTCTGTTATGCTCCCTAACAGCAAGTCAGTTCTGAATTCCAAGTGCTCATCACTGAGCCTGGCATATAATATGTTCAATCAATATTTTTTGAATGATTTACTTAATTTCTCCATAACAAATTCATGAGTATTTTTAGTCACACACGTTGAATGGCAAACAGACATGGTATAGTTAAAAATTAACAGAATTATTATGGTTTAAATGTGATTTTTAAATAACCAGGAACATTAAAAGCCACATTTTATATTTCTACAGCCTAGCTAAATAATGGTGCTTCTCCTCTAATTAAGCTTAAATATGGTGACTATCCTGGGAAGTTTAGAAAAGTTTGAGAGTATAAAGTGTCCCACATTTCAGGCAAAGAGAAGATGCCATCCTTGAGGACATTCAGTCACTTTCATGAGCACTTGATTCACTTACCGTTTCAATCAAAAATTGATAATGTACACTTAATATTTGTTTTCACATTATTTAATAAAATTGTGTGCAAAGGGATTCTTTAAAAAAAAAAAACTCATCTACCACTCACTTTGTCATGTGAAAACAACAGGTAAAAAATATAAATTATCTTTCTCTGCTGTAAAAGCATGATCCATTTATGTAAAGTTCTAGTACCATAAATAGTATGATCATAAAAAAACTAAGAATTCTGTATTGCAGATCAATAGACATGATCATATACTACAGGAATATTGAGAACTTAATCTGTCTATCATGTAAGTTACCAGATTAACTTGGTACAAAGAGACAAATTTATATGTGATATAATACTAAAGTTTATTATATCCTTAGAGTTCCTTTAAGATGGTAATAATATTTGTTCAGTTGCATATCCAGGCAAACAGAATTCATAACACTGAAACCCCTATAGTTTCTTACTGTAATTCTTATTTTTACTGCTAATTAACACAAAATATCTTCTTGGACTACTCAAATCTTAAAGGAAATAAATGTATTTCAGCTATTTTTTTCTGTAAACAGTGTAGATATATGAATACTTTTTTTGAAAGTACAAATCTGAAGTGTGGGTAGAATTGTCCTTAGTAACTCTAATACCAAACCCAATATATTTATTAATGTATTTTCTTGAAAACGGTGATTTCCTATCATTCTTCCTGGGCCTATTTTCGAATGAGAAGTGACCCTCAAATGAGAAATTGAAGTATGCTTGATATACAGTACAACAGAAACCCGCCAAAACTGTACTTACTGAAAAATTGCCGTCTTGTTTCCTTAAGTTTTAAATAAATCAACAGTATTTTACCCTTGGGAATTTATAAATTCTAAATTAAAAAAAGTAATGCGTCTAAAGTTTCTTATCATGTAGTTGTTTGCTTTTGCTTTCTACTAAACAAAATTTCCAAAATATCATACATTACCAATAGGTTAAAATCTAAAATCTTGCAAGCGAAGCACTTATTGACACAATCTAGTATTTTTCCTTAAAACAGAGACCTTCTCAAAGACTAAAATATTCTTTTTAATTCCAGAGAATAAATGTCTTTAAAAAAAAAAAAACATATCCCAAAAGAAAGCTTTTAATTTGTTATATTTCATGTTTAAATTAAAAGTTCCTTGCTTGGAAAAAGATAAGCAGAATGCAATATGTATACATAAATGTACATTTCACTTATTGCCTATATTTTGTAGAGGAACTAAAAACAACCAATTAATTAGTTGACGTTTTAATGTGAGAGGAAAATACACATATTATGAGAGAGAAAAGTCATTTACTCTACCATGAAATGAGACTGCTTAGACCAATATTTCAAAAGTGAGCTAGCTCCTCAGAACTAAGAATGCTAAGTGGTGCTATGTGCAAAAGGAATCGTATACTCCAATGCCATTTGGGAAATGTCTGTTCAACAGTTAAATAGGTAGTGAAGGACTTCTCAGACCATTTAATATGCTCATGCCCATTCTCAATCATGTCATATGTTATAACAGCAGATTTTTCCAAACTATTTACTAATAAAATCTTTTTTCCCTCTTTTTATTTATTTTTTGCAGGCCTAGGTCTATCTAAAATTAGATATTTTTAAAATAAACTTTTTAATTAAAATTTATTTTTATTTTTCAATTACAGTTCAAATATAATATCATATTAGTTTCAGGTGTACAGCATAGTGATTAGACATTTATATATCTTCATGAAGTGAAGACACCCCAACAAGTCTAATATCCATCTGACACCATGTGTAGTTATTACAGCATTACTGACTATATTCCCTATGCGTCAAAAAGAATAAAATATCTCGGAATAAAATTAACGAAGGAGGTAAAAGACCTGTACTCAGAAAACTATAAAACACTGAAGAAAGAAACTGAAGAAGATTCAAATAAATGAATGCATAAACCATGCCCCTGGAAAGAAAGAATCAACACTGTTAAACTGTCCATACTACCCAAAGCAATCTATCAAAATACAATCTCTATCAAAATACCAATGGCATTTTTCACAGAATTAGAACAAATACTCCTAAAATTTACACAGACCACAAAAGATCCCAAATAGCCACAGCAATCTTGAGAAAGAAGAAAAAAATTTGGAAGTATCATGCTACCTGATATCAAACTATACAACAAAATGATACTAATCAAAACAGCAAGGCACCAATTAAAAGCTTTCTTTTAGGATATGTTTTTTTTTTTGTTTTTTTTTTTAAATAGGCCCATAGATCAATGGAACAGAATAGAGAACCCAGAAACGAACCTACACCTATTTGATCAATTAATCTATGACAAAGGAGGCAAGAATAAAACAACAGGGTAAAGATAGTTTCTTCAATAAATGGTGTTGAGAAAATGAGACAGCCATGTAAAAAAAAAAAAAAAATGAAACTGGACCACTTTCTTATATTATATACAAGAATAACCTCAAAATGTACTAAAAGACTAAGACCTGAAATCATAACACCTAGAAGATGTATAGGCAGTAAACTCTTCTACATGGCTGTTAGCAATATGTTTTTGGATATGTCTCCTCAGGCAAGGGCAACAAAAGCAAAATAAATAAATGGGACTACATCAAACCAAAAAAGTTTTTGCACCATGAAGGAAACCATCAACAAAACAAAAAGGCAACCTACTGAATGGGGTAAGATACTCACCAATGATACAACTAAATCTTTATGTACCCTTTTTATTTATTTATTTTTTTTTTGTACATATGTTCCTTACTGGCTTTGTAGCAATATTCAGATCCCCCAAATCAAACTTTTTCTTTTTTTTTTTTTGAGATTTGATGGAATCGTTCCTTTAGCCACTTCAGCTCATTTAGAAATTTACATTTCTCTTTTATATCTGGCATTAGTCCCATGGACATTTGTTTTCTAATTTTCCACTTTCAAAGAAAAAAGTACCAACCTGAATGCTTCAAGGTACTCAATATCTCCCATAGGGGGATCAAGGCCACCTGTCCAGGCAATATTTATATTGTATCCTTCTCCAAGGCCTGTTCCAACCTGGGAAGAGAAAAGCCATGCCACAGTAGGTAGAGGGAGTACACAAGGAAGAAAGTAAGAAGAGAGGAAAACAAACACATGTGAGCTCTCGAAATAAACATCAAACAACATGTCAAATCAGCCCACCCTTGCTTGACAACTAGTGCTCTGGGTTATGCACTTGTTCTGCACTGGTTTTTGCTCCCGTGGGACAATTCAGTAATCTCGTGTAATTTAAAACACCAGCAAAGGACAAGAAAATTATGGGTAATCATGCAATGCAATTACCTGAAAGATACAAATAAAAGTGGGGCTCTAAAGAAATAAACCGAACCTCATTTGGGGCTCCACTGCCAGGGAAAAAGTTCCCTTCATCATAGCGATGGAGTGAAATATACAGGATACTGGGGTCAGCATAAAAGGCCTGCTGTGTACCATTTCCATGGTGAACATCCTACAGGGAAAAGAAAACAGATGACAAATACAGTCATGTCTAACTCTGTGTGGAGACAACTTTTCTGATTTTGAGTTCTCTGTCTTTCTAGCCCACCTTCCTTCTCATTTTCTGTCTTCTCACTATGTCTTCTTTCTCTCTCCCCTTCAGCTTGCTTCCACACCACCCCCTTTACTTCCTGAACTTTCAGGCAAATTACCCTTTAATGCACTCATTTTTTAAACTGGCTTCTAAAAATCAGGAAACCACAGCGAACATGCCCTGGAGACTCCAGATGAGCAGTCATTGAGAAAGCCCAGTCCTTTGGTACAATTAGATATTTATACACCGGCCCTTTGTACTCTTTGCTTCAGTGATGGAATCTCGCATCCTGTTTTATGGAGGAATTTTATGACTTATTAACTGCCAACAGTTCATAACCCCTTAGGCTTAATTAACTAGCCTCATTGGCCTCTGAAGAAAGACTAATGTTTAAACTACAAACTAGAATTTTGCAGAAGGATCTATGGCTTACAGAGCATTTTTGCAATTCTTGACAGAACACTAAACATACGTGTATGCATTGATTTGCCAAGTCCCACCATTAAGGTCAAAGGCTTTGCAACCAGCTGAGTAAATTGGCTTTCTTAAAGTGTTCAGTTCAGTTAGCAATCCCTCAGCAGTTAGAATAACTTCAAAAGAGATGCCAGATGCAAAAAAGACTTCATACTTTATTTTGGTAAAATTGTGATGGCAAGTCAAAGACACAGGAGCATGAGCTCATTAGCTATTAAATCATTTCATCCAAACCAGAAAGATGGCATAAGGGCTTTTATGCATCTTGTCCAATCTGTCTAATTTTAATATTATATCATGACTCTCTTCCCAGCCTTCTTTCCCCTCTTTTTTTAATTCCCCATACCACAATCTCTTCCCCCAACAAACAAACAAAAAAACCTGCGTCATTTTAACGAATAAAAAAATTCTTCAGATATTTGTACAAATGGTTGTTTTTTCTAATTTTTCTATGATATAGACGTTTGCTAAAAATTATAAAAGAAATGGGAAAATACACTAATAGTACTTTTAAAATGTCTCAAAAAAAGATTTCAAGTGCTAAGAATTTCAATTAATATACCTTCAAATATCTTCTGAACAAAAATAAAATACATGACTCTTAAAAGTGAACAACCTACATATTGTATTCAATATAATATTACTGCTACATGTGTAACAGCTATGATTTCCAGGTCCTGTTAAAAAAAGTTTTGGTCATTTGTAACTATATCCTTATATTGTACTTTATTTTATATCAGTAAAAAACACTATTTTCAAAAACGATTTCTGTAGTTTTTGCATCAGGCACTATATCACTATATTAAATATCTTGCATGGCTTATTTAACAATTATATGAGATATATGGCATTATTCCTAATCTAAAAATAAGTAAACTGAGACTCAGAGAGTTTCAGTAATTTATTGACTATACAGAAAAGTTGCATGATGTGTCTTGAATGCACTTCTTACTCCAAAGGCCAAACGTATAACTAATATACTGTTAACTCACACTTACGGTCATTATCTCTTTGATTCTCTTAGCAAATATACCTGTGAAGTGAGATTTGTGGTCATTATTGAGGTTTATATAACTTGTCTCCACTTCAACCTCCAGCCTAGAAATCCCTTACTAGACACCACCAAAGCCTCCCTTTAGTGGGTCCTGAAAGCCTGCACTAAGCTTGCTATCCCATTTCTTTTAGTGTAGACATACACTAATCCTTTCTGCCTTTTATATAGTACATGCATCCAAAATCAATTAAGGATACATAAAATACAAGGGAAGATATGCATCATTCCAGAAATTTATTCTGGCTCAAGGCATACTCATCAGGAAAAAAAAAAACAGCATGCTGAAAATATATCAATTCCTGGATTTCTGAATGTTCAAAGGAAAGGAAGGAGAAGATAGTAAAACTATTTTCCTTTACGTGAACAAAATGAAATAGTTTAAGCCACAATGTCTTCAGAGATTGCTACTGCATACCTAGAGGATGGACAAACAGAATGCTCTGAAAAACAACAGAGAAGGAATGTTTGCATTTCTACTACATGATAGAATTTTTAGTCAGCATTGTAAGGAAAATTTTGCTCTAGGCCTAAATGCATCCACACTTTGAAAACCAAAAAAAATATATTGCCTTGATTACTTCTGTTTCTTTAGTGATGTAAAAGTTTATTTAAGAATGTCAAATAAAAGATGATAATTTATCTTAGATATAAAAGCATTCATTCTTGAAAAATGTGTTGGATGCTTATTATTGCATAAATTTATGAATAAAAAATATAGTCTTGCCCACAGCACTACAATATTTCAACAGACATTTTTCATTGAAATACACAAATCCAATTTAAAAATACTTAGATAATTCTTAATTAAATATTCACAAACTATTTAGAGATAAAAGTAAGACAAAATATGTCTTTTGTTTTGGGCAACAACTTACAATATAACCTTGAGAATATATATATACACGCACATGTGTACATTTATATATACATGTACATATTTATACATATACACATATATATTTATTCAGCTTTCTCTGTTGCAAAATATTCATATGAAGTAGTTAATGCTCAGGTATGATCTGAGGATGTTTTCTCCTTAGCAACAAAATATACTAGACTGATATAAGAAAATCACTGGTGTTGTGAGAAATTATTATAACAATGAAATTAACTAAATCATGAAATGCCTCAAAATAGATCTGGTATACAAGATTTGCTCAGAAATGCTGAAAATCATTTCAATGTTTTACTGCTCAAAATGTACTGTGAAAATTTATTCTATATAAGGAATTAGAACAAATATGTTTTCACTATGATGTTAAAATAGCTTTGAATAAATAACATATCCTACTAGCTAATATTATCATTTATAATTATTTAGTGTAAACACTTGCGACAATTCTTTGGTTGAGTTTAAAGCTTGGCCAAAAATGGAAATGCCCACAATCTGACATGTAAAGTGACTTTTCTTTTACGAAGAAAGCCTAAAACATATTATTTTCACCTGAAAGTACATTAAATAAAAGCTACCCTGAGTTATGCAGGCAAATCATACTTCTAGAACAGGTTCATGCCCTGAACACAATAGGCTCTTGCAAGTTGAAAATCAAGTGCACCTGCTCCCTCTCCTCACCAACCTGAATGTCTCTGGAATCTTCTCCAGAAAGAGAACTGGAATGAATAAGCTCCACAAATCAACTAGAATCATTCCTGCCTAAAATACTCAATGCCTCTGAATTTGGCTGTGGCCTTCAAAAGGTGAGTTAGAGCCCTGGCTCTCTATTTACGAGGCACATAAAAATGATGGAACTAGCTGCTGGACAGTGGAGTAGCTTGCCTTCTGCTGGCCCGAGACTTTGTGGAGCTAGCTCACGCTGATTAGCTAAAATTAGCGACTTCGGGTATTCAGGAATGAAGTTCTTCACCACTGGAGACCCTTCACTCCTTCTCCTTTGCTCACTTGCAGAACAGACCTGTCAGCCAGGGAGAACGGATGTCTCAGCGCCACGTGGCACTTTAAAACTTCCTTCTCGGCAGCTGGAAGAAACGGGAATTTCCTCAAAGGATCCCTGCAGCTGCAGAATTTGGACAACTTGAAAGCAAGAATAGGCGGGCTGGTGGTGATCTCAGAGGCAGCCCTTTGGACAGAACTTCATATATTTAGAGAATCTGAAACAAAAACTTCTCCTCTACTACAGCCTGCTGGGAAATCAGTATTCTTTATGATTGGATAGTGGAGTAAATTCATAATCAAAGGCCAGTAAGCTTACGGGACACTCCTTGGAGCTACCAAGCAACTTATTTTATAAATCATATAGAATTATCTCTAGCAGTCTTTTATTCTTATATTAATGTACAAAAACAAAACTTTACAAATCCTCTGAGGTGCAAAGTGTCCATCTATCACAAGCTAGGCATTTTAGTTTTCAAGTCTACTGTACAATTCATTACTTTAGAGTTTGGATATCACAAATGTGTTTTCAAAGGGACTCAGTGGTTATTGATTATCTTCACGAACTATAAAATAGTAGCAGAGCATATTCTTCAGAAAGTAATACTAAAAGATTCTTAAGGAAAAAATTCTTCTTCCCCTATAATTTGGACAAATTTAGAAAGTTTAGAAAAATTTTGCCTCAATCCTTGATGTTTATCTGCTATCCTTTGTTCAAGTTTTTGGCTTATCTTTTTAGCAGAACTTACAGTACTAGAAGCATATTATTTTTTAAAATTTACTCTCTTATAAATATGCAAACCAATAATTATTATTTAAAATGTCATTTTGCATGTACATGGGAAAATAGGTATTGATGTCCTCAGTTTTGTTAAGTTTTAAGACCTTGCTGCTGTAGTATATCTAGGCCTTCAACACATTTCTTTAATGGTGAACTATGACCTACACTGAAACATAAACGCTTTTGGAAAAGACATGGGTTTCGATATTCTCAGCACCAAAGTGTTTGCACGAAGGCTGTACAATACAGTACATAGAAAACATCCATTGCTACTGAGCAGTACAAATGTTTATCAGTCTTTCATTCCTTTTATCTTCATTTTTAACTTAACTAAGTATTTCTTCACATGGCTTTGTTTGTGCTCTCTCAACCCTTTGGTGTGCTTGCCTAACTGAATCGGAGGGCTGGATGGTGAGGCCATGACTTCTCAATAAGATTTAATTATGAGTGCAGATATGAACAAGATTTAGACTATTAAGCCTTGCACTTCAAAAAAACTTTTAACATATTTTGCCTTTAAATCTTTTATCACCTGCAAAAATTAATTAAGTGCAGATGTAGCAGGTTCGCGTTGGATGCCAGGGTTCATTTCCTGTCTATGCTTTGTCAGACAACCTATTACACCTCCTTGTGAACTGGAGGCAAACCGAAAACGGGGCTCATAAATCACCAGTCAGCTCTCTTTCGCCCTTTCCTGGGTTGGTCCTTTTGTATTGGGCAGATCTCCAGCTCATTATTCATGAATATACTATAGACAACATGCCAAGTGTCATCCGCATTTAAACAAACCATTTGTTAAACAAATTATAACTCTATTGTGTAAGAATGCATCATGGTAAAATGCAAGACTAATCTAATCCCTCTGACTTTTAATCACTCAGGGTCCCTGCCAGGAGTCATCCCAAACTGGCATACATGATCTGAGATCTTTTCAGAAAGAATGACATGCTGACTTGTTTTAATAATACCACTGTTGCACAACAAGCAACATGATTGCTAACCAGGGGAAGTGGCCAATTGGTTACCAAAGCAACAGCATTCTTTCCAGCACATCTGACTGTTTAAAGTCTATATTCTGTAGGGAAAAGTAAATTCAGGTTCTGTTGGGTTATTTTAACTGTGGAAGTATCAATTCATTTAAGGATCATAAAAGTTGCCCTGATCTGCGCCTTCTTCTCATTAAATTGCAGTTAACACCATGAAAGTGAAACGTGAATGTTTATGGTTTCAGAACTGCAATCCTGAATTTAATGAGTTTCCACATTCAAAGGAAACGCACCCTTCAGTTGTTTGCAAGTGTTAAAGCAAGACAACCTAACAGAGAAATACAAATTCCCTCCTTTTTATCTAGAGTCACTGAAAATGCAGCTCTGGCCAGGAATACATACCAGATCTACAATCAATATCTTGCTTATATTTAGTTGGTCTCTCAAGTATTTGGCGGTAATTGCAACTGAATTAAAAAAGCAGAACCCCCTGCGGAATAGAGAAGAACAGAGAAATAAGAAAGCAAATCAGCCAGGAAAACCATTATAAATAATGTTCAGAGCATTTTTTAAAATGCTATATGATCTCTGAAGCCATAAATCTGCTTCTGGGAGTACCTTGCAAGATTTCTTAGTCCATCTGCTAACAATTAGAGGCTTCAGAGACATGCACGGGGCAGGTGACTGCCAGGAACCGTGGCGCTTGCAGATGGGCAACAGTCCCTGGTACTTACATGGCTGTGGATTCTTCAGCGTGATGGCCTGGGGGCCTCACAACAGCAAACCCATTCTGTAAGAATAAGACACATTTTCAATGATCAGATGTGGGAAGACTCCTTGGATCTCCATGTACTACAGAGCATCAGGCACATACAAAAAGACTGGAGTCTATGGAGGTGTCAGAGCTTGTTTTCTTACCCCCATCACTGTTTCATAGTATGAACAGAAACGATATAACTGATTATATTTTCTCAGATTGTGCCTCAAAAAGAAGGCTCCCACAGAGCCAGGGGAAGACCAGGGATTTGGGAGTTGTACCTAGCTGGCAAATGTGCACGTCGGCTGTTATACTAGCATGATTCATTTTCAAAAACAACTTATTTTATGACACCAACATCCTACAGAGGGAGAAGAAATTCACTCTTGGAGCAGGTTTGGGTCAAAGTTCGGAAAGACCAGGGAAGATCCAAAGTGAAAATTCTTTAGCTGGATTCCCTCAATGGTTATTTCCACTCCAATGTCAGCAAAATGATAAATTTACACTCACACACTCACATACACACAAAAGAAACCCCAGAAAGGTGAAAAAGAGAACAATGGAAAGCCCATATTTCTTCCAGTCTATAAATTTAGCTTGGATGACTGCCAAGACTTGCAACTTTATTGGATTCCCTAAGTCAATTTCTAGCCCACGTTCTGAAATTTTATAAAGAATTCCAGGGCTGAGTAGCAATCAGATCTATCCATGATCAAGGAATGCCTTAACCTCCAGATTAGTTGGAATGCTTCACAGAAAGCTGAAGGAACTCCAGTATGAAGGCAGGGTACTATAAATCCTTGCAAAGCCAGCATGCTCAGAAAAGTTGGGTTGCACGATGTGAAAAAAAAAAATCATTTATCAGATGGTTCACACCACCTTTCACTTAACTATGATTCAAATAACATGCTCAAAAAACCATGTTTCTTTAATATACAATCCTAAAAGATTTGGAATAATTTAAATATACTCCAGGGATATTTTCGCCCCAAATCTTACTATAAGCATAAAGATATCAAGAAAAATAATCTATTCCCTAAGGCTTTAAATATACATAACTTCTTCTAGAATGTTATGGTAATTAACATACAATGAGTTAATTTGTTATATATTTTGATGAGAATATACATAATAATAAGCTTAGAAGCAAATTAGAAGTCAAATAACACAACCTCGATTACAAATCTAAGTGGTGATAAATATATTCCCTACTCTTGTTGTTAAGGCACTACCTCTCTGGCAATTAAAGATTAATATGAAAGAAACTATTGATGAACCACACAAGACAAGTGACTGAAATTTTACGATTGTAGAGTGAGACTATAACATGAGACTTCTAAGAATGAAGAATTCAGTAAAGATTCTGATCGGTGCAATATATTCTATTGGGAAAACAATGGGGTAAAAACAACAACAAATATAAGGCAGTATAGTCAGCATGTAACAAACTTTTATAATTAGAATAACAATAATAATGATATTTTACAATTCAATTTAAAATACTATGTTTTATGGGTAAAGGATATAGCTAACATCCAGTGGATACGGCCAAATGGGAAGACATTTTTCTACCCAGGAAATAAGAATTTTAAAAAATTCTCCATGCTAACAGTGAAGTTGTGTCTTATATACTCATAAATGCTGCTTATAGGAGGATAAATTATAGCCTTTCTGGAAAATAATCCACCTCTGTATATCTAGAGCTTTAAAAAAAATTATAAATACTCTTTGAATTAGTAATCTACTTAGAGAATTTTTGCCCTAAAGGTGTTATTAACTGTGTAGACAAGAAATTATGTAAAAGAGGTTTGGATTACAATAGGAAAAAAATGGAAATCATGTAAATTTGCTAATATGAGAATATTTATATGAATTATAGTACATCTATACAATGGAATATTAGACAGTCATTAAAATCTTAGTATAAGTATTAAGTGGAACAGAAATATTTATCAATTTTAGAAGTATTAAAAATACACAGTATGGCATATTTGAGTGATAGTATTATGTAGGTTTTTAACTTGTAACTTCATATAAATTATATGAAAAATGGTTTTACAACAAACATTATTTTACGGTGAAAAATATAAAACAAAAAGAAAGATGAGAGGTAGATTTTAACGGGTCTTCAAGAAAGAGTTGTGTTCACAAAGGCAAAAAATATATAAAGGGTATTCTGGGCAGGAGGAAAAGAATGAACAATGGCATAAAAGAAAGGATTTTAGAAAATATTGTGTATGTGAAACCTATCTGAATAGAGATTATATTAAGGAACAAAACGGAAATGAAATCTCATAGATAATTAGCTAGACTATAGAAGACAAAAAGCCAAATAGAATTTGAATTCCATCTTCCTTTTTTCTCTCATAGCCAATTTCCTCGAACAAAAGGTCTGCATTTCACTTTATAATCCCCACCATTCTGCTAAACTGCTTCTGAAACTGCTTGATTTGGGGTTGAAAATTATCTTCTTGTGAATAACAAATTTTTTCTCAGTCATTACGATCTACCCAAAACTTCCACTGTGTTCTCAGAAATGACAAACTCCCATACATTTTCTGTCTTTTCCGAATGCCCCCTTGCTGAAACCAATGCCCCCCTTGCTGAAATCTGGCAAGGCTGATTCTCCCATAATCTGCTCAAGTGGTAGCTGCTTCCTCATTCACACTTTACAAACATGCCTGCAGCAGAAGATGGAGCTGGTGTTCTCCTTGTTTCTCACTGCAGCGTTAAGAGCGTAAGGTGTACTGCACTCCCTCCCCCAATAATATTCTCTTGTAAAATGATTAGATCACCCAGAAACTGAGAAGACAGAACGCAATATGATAACAGACTGAGTCCTGGGGTAATCTGCTCCCTTTCCTTCCTGTTGTAATAGAGGATGTGATAGTCCTCACAGCTCTCCCATCACCTGCAGTTAGGATCCCATTCCCTCCCCTCCCACTTTTCCGCTGTCAGTTATGTTTTTCTCACTAACATATTCAATTCACATTAAAATTCTCAATTATATATATATTTCATTAAGATTTAAATAGACGCGTTTCTGCCATCTTGAAAATAAAATTATACATTAACCGAGATCATAAAGCTATATATATATAATCTCCATCTTTAATCTCTTTGATTCCTCCAATGACCACACCTTTCTTTCCCTTTAGAAACCAAAATTCTTGAAAGGGTAGTTTATCTTGCTTTCTCATTTCTCCTTTCCCTCATCTCTGCCTTAGTCACCAATCTCTAATTTATCTTCCACTTCCATTAGTCTACTAAAGAAGTTTTTACTAAGGCCTCCATGTCAGTAAATCCAATGATATTTTTATGGTCTCAGCCTACCTGGCCCCTCATTAGCTTTCAACACTATTGATTACACCTTCCTTAAACAAACAAACAAACAAACAAACAAACCCTCTCTACTCTTGGCTTCTGTGACTTAATACTCTCCTGGTTTCCTTATCTCTTTCCACTTCCTACCAGTCTCACTTGAAGGCTCACATCCTTCAGTCTGCTCATTGAATACTGAAGTTACTCAAAGCCCAGTCCTTGATGTTTCTTCTTCTCTTTCCATACTTACTTCCTAGGCAATGGCCCTATTCTCATTTATTCAATTATTAACCATCATCAGACACTTCACAGATTTCTATTTCCATAACGAACCCTCCATCTGTCACCAGACCAAAATATCAGCCCACCTACTGAATATCTTCACTTGGATATCTCAGGGTCACTTCAAATTCAATACATCTAAGATCAAAATCTTGAACTTCTCCCAGCCTTCTCTAACTTACCAATGATACCATGATTCACCTAGTGGCTTAAGTCAAGGACCAGTTATCCTGAGTTATCCTTAATGGCTACCGCTCCCTAACCTTCTTCCATCTCATTTTAATTCATGACTGATTCCCGTTGATTTTGCTTCCAAATATCACTCAAATCTATGTGCTTGTACCTTTATCCACTCATTAAATATTTTGCCTTTGGAATTTCTACTTTTCTCTCCATCAGTCCTCCAGTGATTATTCTTATTGATTTCAATCTCTACACAGACACCTCATTCAAAATTGTGATTTCTCAGTTCTCTGACTCCTCACCTTCAATAAATTTGTCTTCCGTTTACAGTTATACACTTACTCCTTGCCATTAACAGTAAGACTCTCTTCCTTAATCTCACTGTCAAATATTCATTCTACTCTCCTACTATCTTATTTTCCAGTTAATGCCTCAACTATACTGAGGCTTCCAGTCCATTGACCTTAAATTTTGTTGTCCATCATTCATCCCCACCACCATGTTCACTTCTCTCCTTATCTGGTTAGTCTTCTGGGTCTATCATTATATTCACTTACTTGTATGTACTTTCACACAGTTTGTCCCTTTTTCCCTCCAGCATACTCTCCTGGTTTATTAGTCTGCTCAGGTCACCTAACAAAATACCATAGGCTTGGTAGCTTAAACAACAGAAATTTGTTTTTTTAGTTCTGGAGGCTGGAAGTTGAGATTAAGGTCTGGCAGGGTTTGGTTTCTGTTGCGATCACTCTTCCTGGCTTGCAGATATTCTTCTTTTCCCTAGAGTCCTCACATAGCCTTTCTTCTGAGTGACAGGCATGATGGCAGAGAGAGAGAGAGACAGACAGACAGACAGACACGCAGGCAGGCAGGCAGGCAGACAGAGACAGGGAGGGAGGGAGCGAGCAAGCATGAGTGCAAACTCTGGTGTCTCTTCCTCTTAGCAGAGCACTCATCCTACTATCAAAATAGGGTCCCACCTTACAACCTCATGTAACTTTTATCACCGCCCACAGACACTTTCTCCAAATACAATTACGTTGGGAGCTGGGGATTCAATATATAAATTTGGGGCAGGGGCACACACATCCAGTCCACAACATAATTTCAGGCACTTTGTTGCTTCCTTCCCTCAACATACTCCCCTTGCAAAATTACAATACTGATTAAGTACAACTCATATCTGCTCTGTTCCTGCACCTAAGCTTATACAAAATCCACATGACTGGTCTTCCTTTAAATTCATGATTCCAGACCTCAAGTCGGCTCTTCATGACGCCCAGCAAGCACATTATATCCCTTAGTGAATTAACTCTCCAAGTCTTTCAGAAGAGCATTTCTATCTCCTCTTCCTTCAAATCCCCATTAACCCTGCTCACTCTTTGCTCCTTGCTGACGACTTTGCTTCTTACTTCACATAGAAAACAGAAGCAATTAGAATAGAATTTCTTCATCCTTCCATAATAAAATCTACCCATCTACCCCCACCAGGCCCTTATCTTATCTAAGAGCAATTAGTTCCTCTGGGTACTTAATTAAACCCCCTTGGGCTTATTCAAGGACATTTCACCCTCAGTTCTCCCTGCTCTCTCTCTGGTATCATCAGTTTTTTCCTATATTGGATTGTTGCACCAGAACAAAAACATATTTGTCTCTCTTCTTAATAAAAACAAAATAACAAATAATATTATATGATAATGCTATAACATACATAATATATAAAAATCATATATGCAAGTAATAACATGATGAATAATAATCTCTAATATTTTGTTACTCATTTAATCCTAACATCTGAGGGCAGATAATATTATCCCATTTCATAAATGAGGAAACTGAGGCATAGAAAGATTAAAGAACTTGCTTGAGGTTTCTAACTAGAAAATAACAGTACTGGGATTCTAGCCAAGCCAGTCTGGCTGCTAAGAACAGGTGCACTTAATAAAAACAAGCATTTAAGACTACAGGACCTGGCCTCTGCCCACCTCTTCAGCTTCACCTATAACACCATCCACTTTGTTCTCTCCACTCCAGCCACACTGGCCTTTTGGTTCCTCTAATGTGCCTTGTTTCTTCCACTCACAGGCTTTGGCATATACTCCTAGTTCGGTGGAAGAGGTCTTGCACTTACCTCCCCGCTCCCTTTACCTGGATAATACCTCCTTATTTGCCCATTTCGACTCCATCACTTTTGCAGGGAAACCATCCCTGAGCCTAGGTAAGTCACTACCAGGTTCTTCTGGTTATAGTCTTAAAGATCTGCCAAACCTTTCTTCTAAGAATGTGTCTTAGTTTGTAATAACACATCTTCCAGAGGGATTATTTATCTCTTATTTTTAATTATTGTGATTTATATGATTAATGTCCACACCCCAACTCCCCACTGTGGGGGTCACTACTTTATGACTAGATTCACCGCTTTATTATTTACATTTATATAGTACCTGGCACATAAGTATGTGCCAGGTACTATATAAGTGTAAATAATACTTATATAGTGCTTGGCGATTGGTAAAGAATGATAACATAAGTTTGTGAATAGATATTACTCTGGCTTTTATGTCTGTGGGCATTTCTTTACTCTGAACTTGGCTGCAAGTTCTTCCTTCTATCAAAGGTCCCAGCTTTTGCAGGCCTGCTTTTTGTGAGAGGTTGCCTTTTAGACTTGGTAATATTTTGGTTTCTTAGAAAAATAAAATATTCCATTGCTTACGATTAATGAAGTATTTGAGTCACTAAACTATTGTGGAAAGTGCTTTAAAAATGACATTATTATTCTTACAGAAAAATCTGACTTTCACCCTGGATTCTGGACCTCTTGACAAGGAATTTGTTTTGTACTTTTCTGTACCCCTTATTGTCTGGCACAAAGATTTATTGTATATGATACAACTTGAACCAAGATTTTCCTTGGCTCACGAACATATATATCTTTGGTGAATATTTAAATGAGCTTCCTTTGTAAGTAATTCACTGTATTTTCAAAGAACTTAATCTATTAGCTTCACAGAAGATAACTATAAGAAAACCTGTATAAAACATTCAGTGGCTCAGTTTACTATTTTCTCATCTAATAGTAATAATAATCCTTTTTATTTTGTGAAAATATTATCTTCTCAAACTTTCAAGTGTGTATGATGTTCCTACTTAATCTCCGTTAATTTGTGAGCATTTCAAACTACAGAAGTAAAACCTACAAATGCCATATAATTCCATACAATTCTGAATTTTTTCTACTTTACTCCATGAAAAAACTCTGCTTTATATTTTATACAAAGTCATGAAGACTAAGCAGTTTAGCTAAGCAAATGCATGCTAATGGACTTTTCTGTGGATTTATATTAATTTAACAATGATGAAATTTTTATCTTAATATTGATTTTTAAAACATCTTTTCCAGTTTTAAATTATCTTCATTTATAAACATCAATGATCATAGATCTTTGGCAGTATTTTAACATCACTAAGAGTAACAATTAATGTTTCAAGTACTAAGTATGCTTACATCTCAATTTTGTTGTTGTTATTGTTTAGACTACTATTATGGATGGTGCTCCCTGAGAAATAGGGTGTATTCTCTGATGTCATCACATGGGAAAATGCAGGAGACTATTTGTTCCTCATATAGTCAAATGACACCTGGGAAAGGGAATCGAGGACTTTGCTATATGTAAAAATGAATTTGAATGAGAGGGAAAGGAATTCAATTATTTTAAACTAGTCTGTTTTCATTACCTGATGAAATTTCCATTTTCTGGTCGAATTTATCAAAATGTCAAATTTATTTGTGCATTCCTTATAGGCACGTCAAACCCTCCCTAAGAAAGTAAAGGGCAAGCAGTAAACATATCACTAGAATCACTTTAAAGGTTCATTTTTTTTTTACTCTAACTGACCAAAGTTCAAATTCCTCTACGTAAGCTCAGTTTATTGCCACGACACTGATGGGAACTGAAAATTTGAAAAGTATAATATAAATCTGATTATTTTACTTGCATGCATTAAGATGTTTTCATGGACAGCAGAAATGTACATGTTTATTTCTCAAACATCCCTATGGCCAAGCAGGTATTCAATGGATAGCAAGAATCATTACTAAATCCAAGTTATTAAAATAACTTAGGTTTCAGAAATCATGAAAAGTGAGGCCTAATCACCACCAATGAGAGTGATGTAGAAAGTCAAGAATATACTGTTTAACAGAATCAGCCAATATATACAGAATCCAAAAGAGAAAAGCAAAGGTTATTTATATATTCTCAAAAATATTAAGTAATGAACCAGAGGTTTAAATACTTGTAATACCCAGTAGTCTAGTTAGCTGCTTACTAATTTAGATTTATTTATTCTTTATAAAAACATAACTACAGTGCAGTATAGAAAGTCTATGTGATATCTATAAGCTGACAAGACACTGTATTTTTTTGTTAGGAGTAGCTGATCAAATATTATATTTTTACTTAATTTTTAAAATGTAACTCTATTTTGGAAAGCTAAAAGAATAAAAACAAAGAACTCTCTTTTGCTGAAAAATGTTTTATATATAACTGCCTATAGTCCAAAGACTAATTGAGCATATCAGACCAGTTGATTGGAATTGTTTTTAAAATGTCTCTTTTAGTGCATTACTAATTTAGAGCTCAGTAATTACTTCCCAATGCCTAAGTATTACCACTAAAGTATTTCTAAATGTACCGAAGTATCAATCTTCAATGCAATAATATGTATCAAAAACAAGCACAGCATGGAAAAACTCTACAGCATGTATTCCCAAGTAAAGATGTGATGGTTGAATTATTACTCCCAATACATTTGCTGAATTGGAAAGTCATATGCGATGATTTATATGCTTGAAATATTTCACTGGAAGCCAAAATCTCAGGTACCCTTGATTCATATTGATGCATTATCAATTTTAAAAATGACTTAAAGCAACATTTCTTTACCTACATATAGATTGATTTTTAACATAAATAGTTGGAAATATTTTAATACATTTTGATATTCAATAATAACTATAATTATCAAGTATACTGGTGCATAAGCTATTTGATGCTAGTAAAAATAAAGGCTGAAAGCCAGAAATTGCAATTTACGTGACTATGCTAGGATAGCACAATTTATCTCCTAACAAATCAGTATGCTCTCAGTGCCCTTTCTAATATCTCAATAAATGCGCTTGCCAAGTATACAAGTCTTTTACCTAATGATAAATCAAAGGAGTAATGAAAATAAAGCATCCATTAGCTGGTTTGACACATTTTTAAAAATATAGTAATAACTTTCGGTTCTTTACATTAAGTTGTACAGAGGTTAGGAAGTCAGAAACGTGGTAAAGACAATGCTTTCAAAATGGGTAATTATAGAAGATCCTAATGTTTTGTTATACTAAAATTTTGATTTTAAAAATCATTGCTTGAAATAATTGTTTTGGTCTTTTTAGTTGTTGTATGGGATTTTGGGATTTTTCTTCATTTTCTTTCTTTCTTTTTTTTTTTTTTTGGTTTGTTTTTTGGTGGGATGGGGATAATGATATTTGTTGTAAAAAGATTTAAAATATAAATAATACTGCTCATCATGCTACATTAAATACTTTGTTTATAAGAATTCCCATCTCTCTATTCAGGTAAAGCTGAATACGGCAAAAATGTCCATCAGAATTCTCCAGCATGTTGTGGGACACCTCTGGTGGTGCATTTGAACTTGACTCAACTCTGCTTCTCCATCCAAAATGGTGCTGGTTACACTCATTGTAGTAGTATGAGAGTCCATTCTTTTGGCTAAAGAAACTAAAAATTGTTCAATGGAAAATTTCAGTGTTTTTGTTGGTATCACTGGAGGTTAAAATTTTAAGGAAAGATCATAAATGCTACTTTCCCCTCCTATCACTCTCTAGTAATGGATTGGGGGATTGAGATTATCAGACAACAACTCTGGAGCAGAGAAAGGAAAACAGACTTTGAGTCCTTCTGCCTTGCTTCGCCCACATCTGTTTATCTCTTAGGAAAAACCTTGTACAACAAATGGCTCAGAGTCCACTTTTCAGGAACAGCTCAGGCATAGCAATAATGTTAATGAACTGATAAATAACCTGCAATCATGAGTTGACCATTATGGATACCATACAGCTAATCATTTGTTCAACATGCCTTACAGAGTACTCCCTCCCTATCTGTAGGGGACACTTCTAAGACTCCATTGGATGCCTAAAACCCTATATACGCTATGTTTTTCTTATACATATATACTTATGACAAAGTTTACAATTCATTTATAGATTAGGCACAGTAAGAGATTAACAATAATAATGAAATAGAAAAATTATAACGATATACTGTAATAATTATTCTCTCTCTCGCTCTCTCTCAAAATATCTTATTGTACTGTATTCACCTTTTCACTTAAAGGAAATACTCTGTGGCTTGTCTTTGGCATATCCAAATTGCCAGCAGCACTGCTCTTGTGGTTGAGGGCCATTATTAAGAAAAATAAAGGTAACTTGAACACAAGCATTGCAATACCAGGACAATTGATCTGACAACCAAGACAGCCAGTAAGTGACTAATGGGCAGGCAGCATATACAGTATGAATATACTGGACAAAAGGATGATTTTGCATCTCAGGCAGAAAGGAGCAGGATGGCATGAGATATCACCATGCTACTCAGAATGGCACTTAAAACTTCCAAATTTTTATTTCTGGAATTTTCCATTTAATATTTTTGGACCACAGTTGATTTCCAGTAACTGAAATAACAGCAAAACTGCAGATAAGTGGGGGAACCACTGTACCAGCTCCCATTCAAAGTTCCTATTAAGCAGTAACTACAAATCTTTGGTGTATTCTGAGGTTTTCCTCTTCAATCATATTAATATCTGTAACAAAAAATAGCTCCACACAGTTTATAGTATGGCAAAAATAATGTGAAAGTAGAATATTTCCTTTCTCAACTTTAATTTCTTGTGATAAAAAATCTTATTTAGAAATAAAAAAATACATTACATCTACTAAACATAAATAGTTGGTTTGCCCTATTGTGCCAGTCTTTAAGAGCAAGAGAGAGGAGATCAAATTGTATCTTCTTAGGGACATACTACTGACAAATGCTAGACTTTATCCACTTGTGCTCAATTCTACAAGTCTTTAAGGCATATTGTATAATATCTTTATTGTTAATTCTACATCTAAAAAGATCAAATCTAGTTTTGTGATTCTTTCTGAAAGGAAGGAATTGAAGGAATTGAATAGGAATACGAGGATAAAATACTGTATTGCAGAATATCTGAACACTCAGTTAAGAGGTATCACCTAATGATATCTGAACCATTTGTAAAATTACATTCAAATTAGTAAGTCAAGTCTTTTGGGTTGCCTATAACTACAATTCACTAGGATGCATAATATTTTGGAATATGCTAATATCATCTTTAAAACCAGTTAACTTCAGCCCTCAGAAAAGGACTTTCTAAAAAAGACAGTTTGCTTCAGAATCAGTGCTATTTATCACAGCCTCTAAGGGAAAGAAATTTCACAAAGAAAGTTTGTCTCTCACTAGAATCTGGGAGGTTAAAGGAAGTAGGGAGATTTGCCAAGAAAACAATAAGGGACATATGGGAATACCATCTTGTTTCTTTGAGTGAGCTCAAGGGAGCCAGGAAAACAGGAGCCCAGCATTAGCAGTTTAACTAAATGGTGGACCCCAAAGCATATGCACAGCTGCCAGCCCTTCTCCCTGAAGAATCCAGAAGGAAGGAGCTTGATGACAGTACTGGAAAACAGTTCTTAGGAAGCCTGGCATCTGTGGCCCATAATGCCTAAAGCCTGAGCCTGGCAAAGATGTGGCTATAGATGGGAATAAACACATTCATGAAAAACCAGTATGCTGGTGGAAAGGAGACAAGGCATTTGATGGTGCTTCTATTACACATAATTTAAGTTGAGCCCTGTATGAAAATAATAACAATGGATCCATTATGAAGACGTTTTTGGTGAGTGGGGGTGGGGGCAGGAATCATCAGGATGTGGGTCTTGGTAAGGCAATAATAACCCACTGAAAGCAATTTGTTTAGTTTATCAATCCGTGGTTTCAGCTGACAAAAGGGCCAACAATTTAATTCCCTGAACTTTTTAAAACATGACTGGTTTTTGGACCACACTGACCAGAAAAGGCAGGTATTTTTCATCATGTAAAAAGAGCCTCAGTATGAAAAATTTCTGAAAAAATAATTAAGTAGGGTGAAAGAGTTTTGCTTTTAATTTTTCTGAATCAGAACAAAACATTTTTAAGATCGATGATCAAAACCTTCTGTGAAGATAATAGCACAATTGTATGACATTATTATAAGAGTAATTATAAGAGTATCATATTGTAATAAGATAATAGTAATGACCAAGACCTGAGCATAGATAATATTGGGGGAAAAAGACTGTATCAATAAATGTGCCATGGTAAGGTCACTGTTGTCATTACACTCTCATCTTACTACAGCAGAGTTGCATTCAATCAATGGTAGTTCTAATATTCTTGGTATCTTTTGGTACATACATATATTTACTCAATTAGATATGTGAAAGTAGAAAAAAATTAATGCATATTTTATAACTAGCAATGTATATTTTATAACTAGCATCAAAGTGTCTGGGTTTTTAGGTAGATGATTTTTAACTTTGTCCATATTATTCATACACTAACTGTAAGATTTCTTCTTCCATTAAATTCTAATTTCTCCATGGCTACGCACTGTAATAAGAATAGCAGCCAACTATTAATTAAATTGGTCTATTCAGTCAAAAGTAGGCAACTAAATACAAATTTCCACCAAAGAAATTAAATTATGTAGCATTATGTACATAACAACATCATGTAGAAAGGACAATTGACAAAACTTTTCATTTTACAAGTTCGCATGTGTTTGTGTCTGTGTGTGTGTTTTTTTGTATAAAATTTACTGTCATATAAAATTACAAAGGTGTAAAATACTTATATTCTCCAAGTGTGTATGATATGTGCAATTTGGACACTGGTATCAAAAAGCAAAACAATGTCTTTTGCAGAGATTGAAACAAAAAGGAAAGGAAACATCTGCATTATACATAAACCAGCAGGTATCAAATTTAATGCTATGAAAGATAAAAAAACAAACATAAATTAGCTTGGAGTTTTTTTATTATATAGTATTTATTCTATACTTTAAAAATCAAGGCAAAAATACAGCAGAAAACATTGCAAGTAAATGCTAAATCTGAGACTGAAACTTATTTCAGGAAACATTCTTTCCCATCTAAGTTATTTCTAAAATATCATCAGGACTTTGACTGAGTGTAAAGTAGGTGTCAGAGACCAAGAAAAGCTCAGCAAGATTTAGAGGGAAGAGCAATGCACATAGTTACATTCTGACAGCAGATGCAGCAATTTTTAGTCAGTATGAGCTAACCCACATACAAGTAATGAAATCTGGACAGTCCAAAGCCAAGAACCAGATGAAAAGGCTGGAAATAGGCAGATTCAATTACCATGGAGCAGGCAGTTAAAACTACAAACTAGAAATTGAAATATTAGCCATCAGAAAAACAGATGGGCAGAATAAAAACCTAGATGGAAGCAGACTGTGTAGTGGGATCATCATAGGCAAGCCAAGGAGTCAATGGGTCTTGGTTCCTGAGCAAAGAATCTGAATAATGTATAGGCTCACCTTTTACTTAACCTAAGAGTTTTAAAGTATTTTCATATTTGTCACTTTTCAGAGGTGTAAAATAGTTCATAAGCAGACAAATTTAAAAGTTTCCAGAAAAAAAGTTGGAGCACTTGGTATAATAAGAGGTGAAAAGGTAAAGAACAAGGTTGTTTCCCATAAGAATAAACACATAGCCAAAGTTTCTCCCTTTCTCTGAAGTTTGGAAAGCTAATCACACTGCATGTGCAGACAGCATGTACATAAGTAACATACTTGTCTTTTCCTTCATTTAATTTGAATAATCAAATAGCAAAATAAGTCAATGTGCCCCTATTCAAATCAATGGCATTTGTTCCTTATGAATGTGAGATAAAATTTGAAATAGGAGAGAACTTTGACATATTCTCAAAAATATGTTTTTGAGAGCTACACTTGATTTAGAAGAAAAATGTATGTACAATACTTCAGTCCTGCAATAATAACAATAAAATATGGAACGAATGGAAAAAAATTTTTTTTTAAATCAGTGAAGAGCTTTGGACATAAAGAAATTTTTTAAAGAATTAAACCCCAGAAAAATAAACCCTTTCTAATCTCTACTTGTTTTTAAACACAATGCCTAGCATATAATCAAATATTACAAGACATGCAAAGAAGCAAAACAATGAGAGTCATAATCAAGTAAAAATTAAGGAAATAGAAACATATTGACAAGTGACTCAGACATTAGAATTATCAGATAAAGATTTTAAATAATTATGATAGACATCTTAAAGAATCTTTAAGGAAATGTGGTGAACAGAAATAAATGGAGAAGAAAAGGACAATTTTAAAAAGATCTGGACGATGTAAGAAGAACTAAACAGGAATCTTAAAAGTAAATAGCACACTGTGTGAAATAAAAAATTATGTAAATGGAATTAATGGCAACTTGGATACAACAGAAGACAAAAACAAAGAACTTTAAAATAAGTCAAGAGAAGTTATACAAGCAGAAGTACAGAGAAGAGAAAAGACTGAAGAAAATGAATAGATCCTCAGTGTCTACTGGGACAGTGTGAAATGATCGAATAAACATATAATTGGACTCTAAGAAACAAAGAATATAGAGAACAAGGTAGAATAAAGTATTTAAAGAAATCTTAGCTAAAAGTTCTCCAAATTTTAGGAAAAACAGCAAGCTCAGTGAACTCCAAGCAAGATGAAAACAGAGAAACCATACCTAATCACAAAACTACTAAAAAAAGCAAAGATAAATAAAAAGTCTTAAAGACAGAGAGAAAAGATTCACTAAATCATTAAATAAAGAGCTCAATGATAAGAATGACAGCTGATTTCTCATCATCAACAAAATTAAAAAAAAAACATAACACTGGAAAGATATCTTTAAAGTTTGAAATAATGTTCAACACAGAATTCTACATTAAATGATAATATCATTCAGAGATTAAAGGAAAAGAGAAAAATTCTTATAAACAAAAGATGACTTTGCTGCCAATAGAACTGCAATACAAAGAATGTTGACGGAAATTCTTCCGACTGAAAGGAAATGATACCAGATGGAAGCCTGGATCTACCCCCACATGAATACAGAGCACTAGAGCATTAAATATGTGGCCGAATATAAAAGACATTTTATAAATTATCTTTATATCATATAAGTCTACATACATCTCTCCCTCTCTTACACACACACATACACACACACACATGCACAAACTGTGAACTTTTTTGAAAACTTTCAACTATTACAGTAAAAATAATTATAATTCATTGTAGAGATCTATAATATGTATAAAAGTAAAAGGTATCGTACAATTAATATAGACTATAGGAAGAGGTAAATAGAATTACACTGTTATTGTCACAATAAATAGAAAATGATTCAAGTCATACAAAGCATATTTTATGACTGATTACAGAAAGATATCTGGAAAGAAACCCTCAAAAAGACACTAAGTAATACATTTCTAAAACATAACGCAATGAAAACATAATATGCCAAATTTGTAGGATGCAGCCAAAGTAGCATTTAGAAAAAAATTAATAACAGTTAATAATACTATTTCAAATACCAGAAATTTGCTTAGAAAGTAGATTTTAGGTGTTCTTACTATAAAAAAAGGTAACTGAGGAAATTGGTACATTAATTAGCTTGACTGCAAGTAATTATTTCACTATGTATATGTATTTCAAATCATGTGGTATATCTCATATAATTTCTATTAAAAAAATAATAATAAATTTATAGCACTGAATGCCTATTTGAAAGAAAGAAAAGTCTGAAGTCTATCACCTCAGCTTCCACCCTAAAAAACTAGAAAAGGAAGAGCAAATGAATCCCAATGAAAGTGGAAAAAATGAAATAAGAAAGATTAAGTCAATAAAATAGAAAAATTAAAAACTATTAATGAAAACAAAGGCAGGTTCTTTGAGAAGATCAATAAAATTTATAAACGTCTAGCTAGGCTGATCAGAAAAAAAGAAAGAAGATACAGATTACTTCTATCAGGAATGAGAGAGGTAATAAAACTATAGATAAAATAGTAATTACTTTGGAAACTAGTTTGTTACTTCCTTATAAAGCTACACATACACTTAACCTATAACATAATTATCTATCTCCTCGGCATTTATCGATGAGAAATAAAAATATATGTCCAAAAACAGACTTAGAAAAGTATCTTTATACTTTATATAAATAAAGCAGCTTTTTTCACAATAGTCCAAAACTTTATTCACAGTTGTCTGACAACTGCATGATGTTCATAAAATAGAATACAACTGAGATTTAAAGGTTAACGACCTAAATGATACACACAATAGCATGGACATATCTCAAAAACATTATACAAAGTGAAAAAAAAACCCACAAAGAAAAAAGTCTTCACACTGCATATTACCATATACATAAAGTTCTGTAGCAGGAAAAATTAGGTCACTGAAAAAAATCAGATTAGTGTTTATCTGAGCTGGAGAACAACAACCAAGGGGCATGATGGAACTTCCTGGGGTGATTTAAATATTTTATAACTTGTGGTGGTAGTTAGATATAGACATTTGTTAAAAGACATACTCTTGAAAACCTGTACATTCTATTCAATGTGCATTATATCTTGATTACAGAATAAATTATATTGTCTAAAACTGAAATAACTCAAGCGATTACTAAACAGCTTACAGCCATTAAGAGTGACAGTATTAAAGCAATCTTTGAATTTTGAGTAACTGTGGTGGGCAGAAGTCCCTCAAAGGATAAACGTGTTCTAATCCCCAGAATCTGTGAATGTTACCTTAAATGTCAAAAGAACCTTTGCAGATATGATTAAGATCAAAGATCCTGAGACAGAAAGGGTACCCAGTTTATATACGTGGTCCTGTTCAAATCATACACATGCTAAAAGGGTGAGAACTTTTCTCAGCTGTGGTCAAAGAGAGATGCAATAACAGAAAATGGTCAGAAAAAATGAAATCTTGAGAAGGGTTCTATGTCCTCTTGCTGGCTCTGAGATGCAGGGGCTATGTTCAAAGAATAGAGAGAGGCCTCTAAGAGCTAAGAGTAGCTGACAGCCAGCCAGGAAATAGAGACTTCAGTCCTCCAACCACATGGAAATGAATTCTGCCAATATCTAATACAACAAGGTAACTGTACAGGTCTCACTGGGCTAAACTCGAGATGTCAGCAGGGCTGCGGTGAGACCTGCATAGTTCAGGCCCTTCAGTGAACCCCCTAATGCCTCACCCTGGTAGCAGTCTAGAGTGATCCTACAAATTTCTGTAACTCAACATACATCAGGCTGAGGACTGAAAAGCAACTCCTCTCATTTGCAGGCATAAACGATTTCTTTAGACACCTTCTCAATCTCCTACACATTTGGCTTAGGTTGGGGAAAAGCAGAGGAAGAGAGAAGAATAGTCAAAATTCACAAAGTCCTTTTAAAGAATCTTTCATCAAGCACATAACTATGATCCAGTCTTTTGTTTTATAAACTGGATTAGGGAAGATAATCACAGGCTTATTTGACTATCTTTTAATTGATTTCTTCAAGTAGTGTCTATAGTACATTAACTCCATTGTCTTCGGTCTTGATTGAAAGTGGAATCAACACAAATATTCTATTCTATACTTTATTTGTTGTACAATTTTAGTACAAACAACAGTAGAACATTTTAAGAAAGGCCAAATTGGTGGCAAAATATGAAATGGTATTGCTGTATAATGTGTATGTATGTGTGCGTGTGAGTGTGAGTGTGTGAGTGAGTGTGTGTACATCCCATTATCTGGCGGTTGACTCTCTCTCTAATATCAATTCCTATTAGCCCCTCTGCAGATAACTCAGATCCAGACACACAAGCCTTTGTGCTGTTCCTTAAATCTATCAAGACTTATTTATTCTACCTTATAAGAAACGTTATGTATTTGCTTTTTCTCTTGTATGGAATATTTTTTCCCACATTTCTACATGATTCTTCCCTTATTTCATTCAACTCAAATCTCTCCCTTTCTGTAAGGTCTTCCTGACTACCTAAGTTAACAGAGCTAGCCCTCTCCCTAAGTCTCCCAATAACTCTCTCTCATGCTTTAATTTTTTTTCTCAAACTTTAATTTTTATCCATAGCACATATTTTTACCTGAATTTGTATCATACGTGTATCTATTTATCCTTCTCCATGAGGGCAGCTAATTTCCCTGTCTTAGTATTTTCAGTATTTATAGTAGTACCTGGTATATAATAAGTGCTTATTATGTAATTATTATTTTATGAAATTAATAATTAATAATGGAAATGAGCAAGGTTAATTTTCAGTTTAATGTAGGTGACATCACAAAGTATCATCACGGGGTGCATTAAATTTTAATTTTACTAATACATATTTTAAACGATTTTGAATCTGTGAAATCCACTATTAGACACATGGTAAGCAAAATATAGAACACCAAAACCATAAAGACATTAAAAGCAATCAGAGAGAAAAAAACACAAGGAGTGATAATTACATTGGGAATTGATATTTTCCTTATCAAAACTGGAAGCCAGAAAAGGATGGAGTATATTCAAAGTGCTGAGAGAAACTGTCAACCTTGAACTGTGTACTTAACAAGACTATCCTTCAAGAATGAAGACAAAAAAATATCATAGATAAACAAAAATTGAGAAACCATCACTAAAGAAACTTTTAGAAAATGTACTGGAAGAAAAAAACTATCCCACAATGGAGGTTTCAAATGCAAAGATAAATGGTGAATAAAAAAAAAAAAAAGGTAAGTATGTGGGTAAGTATAAAGAAAAAGTGATGGTTTAAAACAGCATAAAAATGTGCTATTAGTGATTTTTTTTAAAAAAAAGATAAAACTAAAATACTGAGCTATAATAGTATGTTAGTCAGGATAGGATAACTTCCTTTAAAATATTCTAAAGTTCTTGTTTTGTTAGTGAGGAGAATAAAGACAATGATTAAGTTTAAGATTAACTAAATAGGTTAAATTTTAAAAAGTGATTACTAAAATAATAGAAATAAGGTATTTTTTAAAAAATTAGAGGTGACATAGAATGAGAAAAAAAATTCAACTGAAAGGAAAGGAAGTGGTGAGTGAAGGAAAAGAGACACACAAATAGTGTGACAAATAGTAAAAAAAGATATGATGATAGAAATATATTTGTATATACTACTAGTCATAATAAATAGAAATGAATTGAACTCCCCAGTTAAAACAGTCAAATCAGAGAACAAAATCCAGCCATGAGCTATTTATAAGAGGTAGACTTAATATATAATGAGAAAGTTTGCAAGTAAAGTGATGGTGAATAAAGTAGGCAAATACTAGGAGAAAAAAATAGCTAGTAATGCTACACAAAAAGCTTTACTTAAGAGTTATTAAATATTAATAAAAGGATTAAGATGGATATAACAACTTTATCTATATCTGAGAACAGATATTCATTATTAGGGGACAGTTTATGCCCACAAGATTGGCAAACATTTAAAAATCTAAAAATGGTAACTACAGGCAAGAATGCAGAGCATTGGAAATTTTTATGTGCTGCTGGTCGGGTTTGAAATTGGCACAATGACTTTGGTATTTTTTTCCTCTATGTGTCGTCTTTTTTGTTGTTGTTCCTCTGTTCTTCCATTATGCCTTCTTTTAAATTAAATAGGTATTCTCTAGAGCAGCGGTCCCCAACCTTTTTGGCACCAGAGACCAGTGCTCCCATGAGAATCTAATTCCTGATGATCTGAGATGGAGCTGAGGCGGTGATGCTATCGCTGGGGAGCAGCTGCAAATACAGATGAAGCTTCACTCACTTGCCTGATGCTCACCTCCTGCTGTACAGCCCAGTTCCTAATAGGCCACAGACCATATAATTCCGAGGCCCAGGGAGTCAGGGACTCCTGCTTTAGTATGCCATTTTAATTTCCTTTACTATGTATTTTTAGCTATTTTCTAACTTGGTGTTCAGTGGATTATAATTGACATCTTAACTTTTAACAATCTAGTTCAGAAATGAACCAAATTTCAATAGTATCCAAAAACTTTGTTTTGCTGTTCTAAAGCTCCATTCTTAATGACCTCCTTTGCGCTGTTATTGTCTCAAAACTTACATCTTTATGAACTATGTGCCATCAACACATATTTATGGCCACTGTTTTATACAGTTGTCTTTTAATCTGAGAGGAGAAAAAGTTGCAAGTAAAAAATACAATTATTATATTTTATATTTATTTATGCAGTTACTTTTGCTGGTATTCTTTATTTTTTCATGTGGATTCATGTGTTTCCTTGCATGTCTCATAATTTTATATTGAAAACTGGACATTTTAAACAAAGCAACATGGCAATTTTGGAAATCAGATTTTCACCCCTTTCCAGGGTTTGTTGTCGTTTTGTTTATTGGCTTTTCTGAACTAATTCTATAAAGTCTATAATCTATGTTGAGTGTGGTAGAGAAGTCTTTGTTTGGTTAATTTAGTGATCAGTTAATGATTGGACAGAGTTCCTTAAATGACTGGAATCAATCGTCCCTAGCCTTTTTTAGGGAGCCCTGTGGGTATGCATTGGACACGCTTTCAATATTCAGCCAGGCAGTTGACAGCTCTACCTGGGCCTTCACTTCCTGTTGGAGTAGAGCCTCAAAGTCAGTTTGAGATAAGAGCTTAGGGCCTTCACCTGTCTTTGCTGAGTGGGAACATAACCCTATCATACATGTGGTCTTTCTAGATTCCTAGAAATCTGATGGAACATTTCAGAGCTCTTATGTACAGCTCATTCTCCAGTTTTTCCTTTGAAGTTTTTGATTAGTCTATTGTTTTTTCCACTGTTATTCACTACTTTAGGCAGCCGGGAATTAGTACATGGCCTTTAATCCTTTTCAACAAATGCTTCTTGGGAAAAGGCTTTTCGCATTTGGTGAATCCCAAGTCAGGTCAAATAAAGATAGCCTTGCTTATGGGGTCTTATACTGAAGCACCAGAAGGGCCAAATAATAATTCTCTGTGCATTCAGAGAATGAGACTTTGAAGAAGTTGCAACCCATTGCGCCCCCTCTGGAGACTGCTAAGTTAATTGGTTTTCAATGAGAATGCAGGCTGTTATTTGTTAAGGCTACTATGGAAGTGGAAAGATTAAGATGAGAATAGGGTGAGTTAAAACATCACAAAGCTCACTGATTTTACCCAGATTTGGCCAGTTTTGTTTTGAATACACATGTCTTGAGTTGTTGCAAGTTTTTGGTTAATTTTCAGAGTTAAAAAATTTTTGTAACGTTTGTCATTGATTTTATAAAAAATAATTTTCAGAGGTTTAAACTGCCATTTTTTGCTGATGTCATTGTGGCAAAATGACTTTGGAATTCTACTTTGCATTAGTGAAATCTACTGTTTCTAGCCTACGAGCTTGCCAGTTTATTCATAGTTATACCATAGTGAAATGGCGAGCATATTTGAAAGTGTTCACAGCAGCATTGTTCAAAAGAGTAAAATCTGAAAACAACTAAAATATCCAACAGAAAGATAAATAAACAAATTATGATGTACAAGGGAACACATTACAGCAATAAAAACGCACAAATCACAGCTATATAAATTCCTATGGATAAATCTTCATAACATGATTTTAAGTGGGGGCAAAGAAATTTGAGGAATAATACATTCTATAAGATTCAATTCTTATAAAGTTTTAAAACATATGGTTAAGATTATTAAAGAAAGGGAAAGAAATAAGTTTTAAAATACTAGAGATTAATGATTATTCCTGGGTCAAAAAGATAGGAATGAGATAAGGACTGAAAGAACTTCGATTAGTGTTAGCAAAGTACTATTTCTTAGGTTAGATGAAGGGCTCAAAGGTGTTTATTTTATTATTGTGCTTTGTAAGATATTAATGTAACTTCTTATCTTTTTGTATGTATTAAATGTTTTATAATAATAAAAAAGAATCTAGACCATTTGAAAAAGGTTGCTTTCACCCTTTTTTTCTTACATATTTGTGCTAACTCTACAAGAAATTATTTCTAGAGCAGTTGAAAGAGAACAGGGGATTGCTGTAGGCTTGGACAGTTATTAAACTGTGTGTAGGATCTTAGAAAGTTACTTGATGTCTCCATTGTATATTCCATTGGTGGTACTTAACCTTAAAGGACAATGTGAGGATAATGGCAAATTACATGCAAACTGCCAGCCTATAGGAGGTTCTCAATAAAACACAGGTATTATTGACAACATGACATCGCAATACCCATTCAAATATAAAAAATTCACCCATGTTCAGATAATCAGGAGTTTTTTTGACAAAAAATTTCCAGACAGCTAAAGCAATTTTTACTTTTTCTTCAGGGCATTATAGCATTACCAAAAATAGCACCAAAATGAATCTCTATAGTAAAACTTGGTAAGTGTTAAACCATTTTCCCCCAACTTAACAGAGGTATAATTGACAAATAAAAATTGTATGTTTTTAAGGCCTACAGCATGATATTTTGCACCATCTTTGAACCAAGTATTGAACCATTTGTAACTTGAAAAAATGCTCATCTTTTAGAAACATTTCTATTTCCAGACATACTTTTAAAAATGTTCTATAGAATAATAAAACCACTTTAAGATAACTATTCTTCCAATTACACCAAAAATTTCACCATTTCAAAACATTTGTGCTCCTTAGTACCAGAATCTGATAAATAGTTAATCTGGGCATTTGTAAATTCCCAAATGTGTGGATTTTTTTAAAAGCTTGTTAAAAACCCAGAAAACTTAAATGCCCCCATAATTTCTAATGAACTCCAATGAGCATGTCCATTCTGTACCAAGAACATACCAATTTACTGACATAGATTAATGCACACGATAAGCATCAACACGAGACCTACTCCTCACGCCTGGTTCATTCTAGTTCCTTCAGTCCATCAGTACCCTCAGGTGAAGAAAGGTCAAAAGTTAGGGAAGTGGTCATGATCAAGTTCAACATCAAGTAAAAATTCTGAGTAATCAAATTTGTCTTTGGCATTGTCCTTTTTTTGTGCATATTTCTTATCTCCCTATCCTCTATGGGTTCAGTGTCTCCAGCCGTCTGTCATGTCTCAGTTCAGCATTCCCCTCAAGCCCATCCTATATGAAATAAAGCTCTTAAATCTCTTTTTCCAAGTAAAATTAGTAGAGTCTCACAAAATGCAGTATTATGATGTGCGAATGTTGTTTTATTAAGCTATTGATTTACCTTGAGAATGGAGTAGAACATGTGAGACTGAACGTAGATGCAGAAAACAAGAAATGAAACACTAAAGTTTTCTCTTTTTACATCTCTTATCAGAGGATAACTTACCAATGTCCTCAAATAAGCTTCCCTATTTTCTTCATAGATCTGAATGAAGTGACTCCACAGCCTTAAGTGTTAATGCTCCTGGCCAGCAGGTCATATTGTCACCTGGGACAGGTAGACACTAAGTAGCATTTTTGGTTAGCTAGAGGTCTGTAAACATGGCCACATGGCTCTGGACCTCAATTCTTCACTGTGGCCACAAATCATTTGTAACTGTTACATTTCCCAAACAGCATTCCCATAGGTCTCTCCAAATTATTAGCAACTGATGGGTTCAGTCTCTTGGCCTGTCAGCACCACTGCCTTTGTTATGATCCTGCCTGTCTTGGGCTTTTATTTTGGGCTTAGCAATCAGAAAGATAAATCAGCTGCAAAATCTGGAATACTCACCAAAATAAGTTGAAATTAGTTTTGGAATATCTACTACTTGGTATGCCACAGTGTGTATAATTGAGAATCAGATCCACTTTTCATTTGCAAATAGCTCAGAATGTCAGCACCATACTTGACCTTCAACATTATAAATTTCACCCTGCTGATCCTGCAGAACAAGAAACTGGGGCCCAGAGAAGTGAACTGATTTGCCACAAATGACACAGCATTTAATTTGTGGAGGCTGGACTAAGATTTCTCGATTTTTAGGCAGGCTCTTTCTCTATTCTCTCTTTTTTTTTAACCAACCATACCTGCTGATTTCTCAACCAAGGGGAGAAAAAGCATTTGTATGAATTCTTGATTGTAACATAAATAGCCAATGTTGGTACAACTGGAGGTCAGCATGTCCGTAGTTTATGTTTTTGTCACTTTGTTTGTAATTAGCTGTTTTAAACGACTACCTCCTAAGAACGGAATTAGGTTTTTGTTCAACACTCTCCATATATACTTTTGGCAATTCTGCATTCTATGAAGCTAATGAGGATGATTTGTCTACTTGAGAAGGTTTCTGAATTATTGATTAAACTTCCAAAAAGTCAAAATAATTAGAAACTGTGAATGTTAACATAATCATTTTGTTATGAAGTGGGTTGATGCCAGGACAATGTTTTAAAAACTGTAATATTGCATCTCGGCTGTTGTGTGTCGTTTGAATTCTTCCAAAAATAAGACCCTCAAATATCATTCTTTTTTATTTATTTATTTAATTGAAGAAATGATTTTAAATTTTTTGAAAAAATTCAAATATCATTCTTTTAAAAAGTCAATCTATTCCAGTGCTACAAGTGACATACTCCAACAGAAGCAATGATTGCTAAAGTGCTACTAGGAAGCAGCCAAAACCTCTCCATAAGGTTGAGTCCTTTTCTCTTCAATAGCTCATTATCAAAGACTGAGTAGTTAACATCACATTAATGGCCCTGTAAATCCCGAGATGAGCAATTAATTTCCTGAAATTGATCATGTCAACCTTACATAAGGCATATATATACATATGTATGTATATTTTAATATAGCCCACCTTATCAAAATTATATTTCTGTAGATTCCAACTTCTTAAAGAGATAGAACAAAGACTTCTGCAATAGACAGTACATTATAGAGTATACATTCCTAACCTTCATTTTTTAATCACAAGTGGCATTGAATAAAATTCATCAGACTTAAGAAAAATAATGCTAATTAGACTTTATTTTAGATGAACAAAACTCACAGTATGTTGTTGATCACAATATATTTCCCTTAAGCCCCACAATTGCTAAGAATATCAAATCAATAACCACCCAGATTTCATTATGAAGTGTGTAAACTAGAGCATTAAAAAGCCACATTAGCATTAACAAAATTTACTGGGCAACTGCATTCGAGATGCACATGGCATACCTTTAAATGGCACTGTTAAAATACCAAATAAAATGTCATCGTCTGTCAGGTCTCTGGCTTTTATAAATTGTTTAGACTGGGAAACGCTGCGTTTGGACATTGTTCTTTTCATATGATGTAGAAAAGAAGAGATCGTAAAAAGAAAAGAACAATAAAGCGTAGCTCATTTTTGAAGTTCTTTCGTGGAAAAACATATTCTGGATCATTACCCTTCTAATCAACAATTTCCTTCTTCCTCCCAATCCTTCCCGTCTGGTATTTACCTTTCTCCCCCAGCCCCCCCTTCTCTCTGGGTGGTATTCTGAGCTTATACATAGTACTCAGTAATCATATTTTTTTTAAATCGCTTCAAAAGAGAATCCCAGGAGGGCATGACAGATATGTATATATTGGGTATTTTTAACCTGGACCATAGCTTTACTCACCATTTCTATGCTCTTAAAAACACACCAGTGTGCCCTGACCGCAGAGTTCCCCCAAGGGGAGGCAGGCCCTGCAAGCAGGATCAGCTGCTACCTACCTACAGACCAGTTATTATCACACCTTCGTGGCCATTTCCCTGCCCTCTTCCCTCGGCCCCTTTCCTTTTATTACCACACCACACTCCCCACAATTCCCAAACAACAACATCTCTGTTTCAGCTTCTTCTCT
The DNA here is from genome assembly GCF_902729225.1 of Pteropus medius. NCBI lineage: Eukaryota > Metazoa > Chordata > Mammalia > Chiroptera > Pteropodidae > Pteropus > Pteropus medius. Next base: position 8,053,241 of record NW_024342467.1, on the reverse strand, counting down.
GGATTTCCCACACTTAATGCAACCCAGACCTCACCTTCAGCTCTCCTGAGGCCACTTTGGAAGCCAGCTCGATGACACAGCCAACAGCCATGCGTGCAGCACCGGACGAGTGCAGCTCATTCCAAATGGTGTCACTGTCCACCTGAGCAAACAGTCAGCAGAGCCCGTAGAAAGAGAGAGGGAGAAAGAGAAGGAGAAGGAACAGATGAAAGAGGGAAAGAGGGGGAGGGGAGTAAGGCGAGGGGAAAAGAGAGAGAAAGCAAATTCGTGAGGAAGGGCTGGCAGGGTAACAGCCTATGTACAATAACATTAGTCTTCCGTCTTGGCCAGCTGAAAAGGCCTTCTGGACACAGCTTTGCTTATATTTTTTCTCTACGCTGACTTCTCCAATGGAAACACATTCCTGCCATGCCTCACTGCCATTCCCTGTTTAGATTTCTCATTACAAACAGCATTACATAGGCTAGATCTGGCGTAGTTACAGGCCTGCTAGAAGCCAGGCCCCCGTAGTAGATAGAGTAAATGCTAAGAGCACTTAGCTATACATAAAAATTGGATTTGTAAGTGCTAGAGGGGGAAAATTCAAATATCTTTCTGGCTACAGGTTTACATAGAGCCAAAGACAATTATTAGGCAGGTAGCAGCAGCAGTCAGTGAGCAGGAAGAAGAAAAGCCAGTTTAGGTTCTTTGATTTAATGGAAGAAGTGTGTGGTCCTCACACTTAAAACATTCACGATGTTCAATTGCAATGAACAATTTGATTTTCAAAGTAGAAGGTTAAAATTTCTAACATTTCATACAGTAGTTTTAGTGCAAACTGGTATTATTAAAATGAGAGCCATTAAAATACATGGCTGCTTCTACACTAGAGAACAAAGCATGAACCAATATTTATAAAGGATTTACCTTTATAAAATGCTGTTTACTCTTTGTCGCACATGTAATAACAGTGGTTTATAATTATCATATATGTTACATACTTTTAGGTATAAAAGATTTCATAACATATAAAATAACCTATCAAATGACAGAAGTCTTTAATTTTGGGACACATAAATTATTTCGAGCACTATGAAATATAACAAAATTTTTGTGACTTCTCAAATAGGTCAAAGAAACAAAATAAAGATTTGTTTTAAAAGAAGAATTAAGGAGGCCTAATGACATGAAATACAATAAATAATAATAACATATTCACTATGCACTAAGTAGTTTCCTAAGCATTGTCACATGTCGAGAACAATGAAAAATTGAACATGAGAACTATGAATAAATACATAAATAGAAAATTAAGATCTCAATAACAGCATAGTGGAATTAAACTCTCTGAGTGTAAGTATGGTTTTACCACTGAAACCTGAAAGACAGTGGGCAATTAATGAATAATGTCTCTGTGCCTTGGACCCCTTACCTGTGAAATGGCAACTTTAATTTAGAGTACCATCAGCATATGACTTTGGTGAACATTAAATAGGTAAGTGATAAGCAAATGTTAGCTACTACTATTTCAGCTACTGTTACACCCATTTTGTAATGCCTAGCACAGAGCAGAGGCCTACTAAGTGTTTACTGAATGAGCACACTGTGGCTTAGAGAGGCTACGCAGCTGGTCCAAGGAATCTCACATAGACTTCTGACCCTCACAGCCCATGTCTTTTTACCACACTCCTGAAATAAACTTTGCTTTCTAAGAACATTCAACCATGTCATAATCAACACCATCATGGTCAGCACTGTAGGCTAGAAAGTAAAGGAATCAGCAAGTGGACATTGGAACATAATCATCTGCCCTCTAAATTGAAAGTCTTATTTTACTGAACCATTATAAGTAGTTATTTGAGCTTATGTGAATACATCCTTGAGGAAGAAGGTTGCTTAAGCTGAGAAATAAAAACCAACATTTACATTGCATTACATAGTTTCTAACCAATTTTCAACCATTATAGAGCTATAGGTTTCATCGAAAGTCCTCATTAATCAGATTTAAAATTATTGGAAGGCAAGCAAACATAAAACAAATCAATAAATCCCGAAAGACTTAATGGATAACTCAAAAGCACATATAATCCCCAAACCCTTTTTACTTGATATTGGAATATACTGTAAGTTTTCTTTATTAAAAAAAAAAAGGGGCAGTAGAAAAGTTCCTTCCGGAAAGTTATAAACACTATACTTGATTAGAAAAGTACTACAATAGCTGAGAACAATGTCTGTTTAACCAAGGTACTATGGGGCATCAGGCAGCCACAAATAACTTTGTCCAACATCCACCTTCCTGTCCAGGTCTTTCTATCTTCCTGCAAACATTCTTGTAGAGATAGTATGTGTCCGCGCCACCTATTTTGGTGCATAAACCTCTATTACTCAAGATATATATATATATATATATTTAATCCAGCTAACATTTGTTGGGCATCTAATGTAATGAGCGCTGAGTTTCAGTATGTGGCTAACATTTCTAATAAGGATATGGTTATTGATTGAATAAGTGTTGGGCACACAGACGCTTCATGGATGCTTGAGGTTTTTACCACAACCAAAGTTTAGGCTTGCCCCTAAACAGGTTCTCTTTAGGAATCTATGAGATTTATCATCCATTTATTTACTTATTTAAACATAAAAAGCATTTATGCAAATATTACTTTTATCTATGTTTTATATACATTTAGTTTATAAATAAATGGTAATAATGGTCAAGTTTTATGGATACGATCTATTCATAAATGGGTAATTGTATTTAATTCTGAAGGTATGAACAGGTCTGTCTTAGATCAAGCTACCATAACAAAATAACATAGAATGGGTGGCCTAAACAATAGAAATTTCTCACAGTTCTGGAGGCTAGGAAGTCCAAGATCAGGTTGCCAGCCAGTTAGGTCTCTAAAATTCTGGTTTAATTCTCTTCCTGGCTTACATTTGACTGCATCCTCTCTATGTACTCACATAGCCTTTCCTTGCTGAGTGCATGTAAAGAGAGGCACATCTGTCTCTCTTCCTGTTACTAGGCCACGAATTCTATCAAATTAGGACCCTACCCTTATAACCTTATTTCACCTTAATTACCTTATTAAAGCTCTATCAAATTCAATCATATCTAGGGATAGGGCTTTGACATGTGAATTTTAAGGGGACACAATTCAGGTCATAGGAAAGTTATATCCAAAAAGCTTGTTTATAAATCAATTTATAAGCATATTTTCCAAAGACATTGTATTCCAAATGGTGTTTCAGGGCCATTAGCTACCAAAATTAGCTACCAAAAGGTACTCAAATGTATTTGCCATATTATAGTTTAATAACAGCTCCAACAGGTTAAAAAGGTGAGGGGCAATACATGGTTCATGAACTCTCCCTAGAATAATACTTGTCACTAGGAGAGATTCTCAAATTTACTCTCTGCCATTTTCAATGACAGAAGTATTTCTCCTCCACTTAGGTCTCTCTAACTGGTTAGAGAGACTGCCAAAAACCCATCTCTGTATTAGTGAAAGAATCAAGAAGGAACCCTTGATACAAGAGCTCTGATTTCAACTGCTGCAAGACCTCCTGACAGTAGGAATCAACTCTAGGTAAGAGAGGATGGTTGACTCCATCAATTGATTGTGGTTCCTGCCATGAAAGAGGATGACGAGGGGCTGGAAAGGAAGGAAAAAGAGCAAGAAGGATTCCATTCAGATGAATATATGTAAACAAAATTAAGGAGCTGAGATGGCAATATAATAATAGTGGAAGTAGAGACCAGAAGGGCTAAGAACTGTACAAAGACAGGTGCTCTGGTGTTTGGAAGTTAAAGGTAGATTAAGAGAGTGGCAAAGAGTTGGCTCTGGACATGGAAAATAATGTAAATTGTAATAGATTAGGCCAGGAAAGAAAGGGGAAAGAAATGGCAGTGGAGCAGAAAGCAATTCTGCTGACTACACTAGCTGGTTCCTAAGACCTTGCTAAAGTTGTTAAGACATGCAAGGCAAATTCTTAAAACCAGAACTACTATAATCTGAAAAAAGTCAATGTGCTTTTATATTTTTTCCTTCTCTGCACATTTACTTCTCCTTTGTTTTTCTACTGATTCATCTTCTGTCTGATGTGAGAGAGAGACAGAGAGACAGAGACAGAGAGAGAGAGAGAGAGAAACTATGTTGTGTACACATGCACTCACACAGGTACTGTACATTAGGGGGCAGCGATACATGAGATGAAAGGAAGATTAGGATTGATATAAAAGAAATGTAAAGAAATTGACATTTGAAATAGGGTTTTGCTTCAGATTTTGTGGTGAAACAGGATTTTTTTTTCCTCCGAAGTCCTTTCCATGTCAAGAATTAAGGCTGGTGGTCTCAGATTATGGTCCTATGTTACTGACAGCATCAAGATTATGGTCCTATGTTACTGACAGCATCATTGCTTCTCCTAATAATAGTTCAGAGACGAGACTCTTTCTATACGTGATAACCAAGCACAGGACTTGCTGACCTAGGCTATAGATAGAATATGATGAGAGGACTAAAAAGCCAAAAGTCATCTCTCTGGTCCTGAGAGACTGAAGAAAGGCAAATGATTGAGGTGCAACAGAAGCAAGGGAAGCAGAGAATGATAAATGAATAAATCCCAGAAAGAGGAAAATGTGTTAGGTAAACTGACAAAGTAAGCAAGTCTTTGCTCTTAATTTACACTTGGGACTTTTGGAGTCCTTGTCTACACTAAAGTGTAAACACCACATAGAAAGTCTATGGGGGCATGTGAAAAGTAAATGGAAGGTCAGACGGAAGCATTCCTAAGATACTCTCGTAACCTGTGTGGTACCAATGGAAGCATCAACTTCCATAATTATCCAAGGTTGTGCTATGAGAGAGCCTCTGATGGAATTGAGGTCAAATGGAGTCCACAGGAGCAGCTCAGGGGGACCCCAGTGCCAAGGAGAGCCAAAGTGAGGCTGCTGGAGCCTGGAACCTTACCAAGCGCCACCTTGCAGTGAAATTAGAAACTAGGAGAAAATCAGCTGCTGACCTCAGCTTGAAATGCTGAAGATCAGGAACAATCAGGAGGACCAGGAAGGTTGCCATAGAAACCTGAATATCCAGAGGACAGCATGAGTACCCAAGGATCCCATCAGAACTCTATCCTTCCTTCAAATACCCAAGTGCCATCTTGGGAGAGGAAGGGGAGAGACTGAGTAATTACTTAAACAGATTGCATTCAATAATAAGTTGATTTTAAACACGGAATTTTAAAACTGAAAAGAGGCTATTCAAATTTGAAGAGACTGATATATTATTAATTGCAGAAAAGATAACTGTAATGAGGAGAAAAAAAAGAAAGAGCATATTTATTGCACATATGTGTGAGCATGGGTAATTTTATGTCCCAATTTTAAGGTCAGAAACTTACTTTGCTGGATTACAGGAAAAAAACTCCAGCCAGGATCCTGGGCAGAAGGTCCCAAGGATATGCTGCATATGTGGCTAGTGATGTATAATCATATTTTGAAATTAATGTGGCAATATGCAACTACGGAACCCCTCAGATTCATCTGGAATGTTTACCAAGCTTTGCTTATATGTTATTCCAAAAAACTATGCTTTCAACTTTCAAACATTTTTGACAATGTAACTAATGTATAAAACATGAAGGCAGCTTTAGTAGTCCGCTGAGTAACTGTTCACAGAAGCCTTGTTTTCTTGCCAAAATTAAAATCTATTAATCTGGAAATAATCCCCCAAAAGCTTAATATACTTTATAAATATGTAGGAGGGTCTGGACCTAACATGTATCCAAAACTGGGGATCAGAAATGTTAGGCGAGGCTATCCCGCAAAAAGTCTTTCTGGGTGAGGAACCAAGCAAATGTGGTGAGACGGGGCGGAAATATGCTTTAGAATTAAAAATTATACAAGCTTGGCCCATAAGGAAGATTTAGTCATCAGAGGAGGAAGTGCAATTCTGATGACAGTACAGTCTGGCACTGAGATCCTCCTAGTCCATACTCCCAGAGACACACGTCTATTAGGTAGGGTATAAAGGGGTAAAGAGATAGAGAAGTCTGCAATTAAAACTGAAATAGGCAAAATGTTTTAAAATAAGTAAAAGAATGAGATTGAAGTAGAACACTTTGATATCAATTTTAAAAATTACAGAGGGAGAGAGGCATATTTTCCACTTCATTACATCCCTCAGAGAATTCAGAGCAACTGGCAATGTGAAAACCCAAGAATAATGAGAAGAGGTCAGCAGGACTCATCGATTCAAACGAACAAACAAACAAAAAACCCAGCAAAGAAAAGAACAGGAGAGGTAGGGAAAAAGTCCTGCAATTCAGAAGCATATAGTAATTATTCATATGAGTCATTATCTGAGGTTCCTGAAATAATTAGGAAGATGTTTGCTCCACAGAAACATGGAGGAAATGTAATAGGTGAAGAATAAAAACCAAAAAAACACTAGTTATACATATTTGTAAAAACATTGCCACCAGATAATACTATGCACATCCAAAAGAAGAATGTCATGTTGCAATCCCACTAACTATTAGTGAAAGAGAATAAAGGATAAGGACTGCTTAAATCAAACATGACTTATGGAACATGAATGGGAGAAATGTGATCTCATTCACTCAAAGTCATGGCAGAACGAAATTCAGGAAATAGAGAAAGTAATAGAAAACCAATATGAATACTTCAGGTTTTCAGTTTTGTTATGATATATTCCCTTACTCTCTAAGGTTTGGGTCTTTATTATCTACAAATAATAACGATAATAATTTCAGTTATCATTGCATAGTTACACTTATTAAGACGCAGCCACTGTGCAAAGCTCTTTGCCTGTATTAACTTAGACAGTGCTGAAAACCACTGACGTAGATGCTACTGTTGAGTAGTTTTTCATTTGAAATCCAGAGAGGTTATTCAGCTAGTAATTAGTGGGATTAGAATGAGCACACAGGAATAAAGGGTGTGAGTTTTTAACCCATATCGATTTTAACTCTAGTATAATCAAAATGTAAAAACTAAAAACAATGATTAAAAAACAGATTCTAATTATATTTGCAGAATCAAAGATTTCTATTGCAATAAATCTGCTAAGACCTATATGAATGTTTTATCTTTAAAGGTAGTGAACTTCTACCATGTAAAATTTTCTAAAATATTCAAAAAATTCAAATGCCATAAGTTGTATCTGGACTAGTTGGGCTTTTCCCAACTGTTGTAATTTGTTTGCCATTCTTCTACTACAGTGGTTCACAATGTGAGGTGCTGGGGCGGCGGAGGGTGGGGGTTGTGCCCAGGGGGCTACCTGGCAATTTCTGGAGACATTTTTGGTAGTCACAACTGAGGGGACACATGTATTTCTGGCTTCTGCTGGGTAGAAGCCAGGAACGCTGCTAAACGTCCTACAGTTCAACAGGACAGTATAACAAAGAATTATCTGGCTTAAAATAATAATGCCAAGGTTGAGAAATCCTGCCCTAGAAACACTGAGAACTATACAAATAACAGTGGGGCCTTTTTCATATTGGCTGCTAGAAATTTCAAAGCCAGATTTCTGTTCCTTCTTCTGTAAACGTAGTAGATACAACAGCACACACTTTATATACTAAATTCGTTTCTGGCTCCTTATATTTTCACTTTTGAATAATTATTACATCTATTTTATAAAAAAACACACACATAAGTGTACATAGTTCGTATTTTTTAATTTAGAAAGCTGCTTCAAATCCTTTATGGAAAATGGCAAAGCGGAAAAGAAAATAATAAGGAATCAGAAGAAAAAGAGAAAGCAGAGAGAGCCCAGAGAGGATGAAGGAGAGGATAGAGAGGGAACAGGGAGGAAAACACTTTACATTTTCATCGTTACCTTTTTAAAGGTGTGCTCTTTCTCTTGCTTTTTATTTGGAATACAACCAAGAATAATTGTAACGTTCTTTTCCTGAATTTTCCAAATAATTTTGTCGACTGAATAGAAAGAACAATAATATAAACTTATTTTTAAGAATTATTCTGCCCTTTTCAGTTTCTTAAGTTTCATAAATGTTAGTGACGAAGCCAGGAAAAACCTTTCACAGTTCTTTCATTCTTTAGCTCCGATATCAACTTATCTTTCCTTAATACATCAAAGAAAGGGACTGTAGATTTCTTTTAATGACTTTAAAAAGGAAATAATTACATAATTATCAATGGCAAAATAAAAGATCAAAGACATCACACGATTATTTGCATCTATACCAAAAAGAATAAAAAGAAAGAAATGGACAATTTCTACTCATTGAAAGCCAGGTCCTTGAGAGATAGCTGTCCATGAGCATGCTGGGTTTGTCCCTGAACACATGGAAGACTGGGAGCATGCATGTAGCCTCCTGCCTTTGGGCATCTATGATTTATTCTGTTGAATGTAAATAAGTAAGCTTCATTTCTGAGGATTCCCACCCTTCCAAATGTTCACTCCTTTTGAAACAGATTCTGAGCATCTGAGAGCTGGATATAATATTTCAGAAATCATTGCCTTCACAGTTTATTTATTCCACTGTGAATTAAGAGCATGAATTTAAACAACCAAAATTTCATGATCTAGATTTGGCAAGAAATAAAGATGTTTCCTGAGTGCCCCACCCTATGCCCTGCCTCTTATTCAGAGGCCTCCGTGCTTCTGGTAACCTTTCAGGTAAGCACCTAGTGGTCGTCCATTTATTTTTAATTTTAATTTTTATTTTTTATCTTTTTTTTATTGTTCACTCTGAGAATGATCACACAGAAATGAACAGCAAAATAAAAGTGTGACACATAGTACACAATATAATATGAATTCCATGTAAGTTAATTGTCCAGAGATAGATCTGTCACTGGCATGTAATGTATGGTTTAAAAAACAGCGAAAACACCACCAATTTTCTCCCTAAATATTTCCTCAGATCAGCAGGCATAACTTAATGTTAAACAAAGATATAAATAATGTGCTTGGTTTTAAAGGGATTGATGACCAATGTAGACAAAAAGAGTCCATGAACAGGGACAGAGTGCAAAACAAGAGCCTGGAGAGACTTGCATGTAGACGTGGTACAGATTAGAGCTAAAGCTGTAGCCATATGTTTAAATGTCTCCAGAGCCCAGACTGGTACTGTAGGTGCAATAAAATGTAAAAAAAAAAAAAAAAAAAAAAAAAAAAAAAAAGGGTGGGGCCCTAGGTGCAATTTTTCAATCTTAAATATTGAGAATTCACTTTAAAAAAAAAAAATCTTCAGCCAAGCTAAAAAGAAACTTGTTTCTTGAATATGGCTCCTGGGCTGCCAGTTCATAACTTCTGCTGTCCAGAATGACTTATTTTTACACCAGATTTAAAAATTCTAAAGCAAGAAAGGGAAAAAAAAAATCAGGTCCAGAGAAACTTGCTGGGCTGATTCCTTGTGTGCAATGATAAACAGCCTAACTCAAGGAGATTTGTTAGGGTGGGCCACTTGGAGTGTATAATTACACAGAATAAGAGTAGAGCAAGGATGCTCAAGTTAACATTTCAAGCAAATATTAAAAATATTCACAGCACCTTAGAGAATTTTATTCAACTATTAAAATTTGTTATTTGAGAAAATATAAGTGGTAAACATAATTAATTCATCAATGATTTTAAATTCATTTGAAGCATATTAATTACAGTAACATCTACATGCATTTGAAAATGTAGCCTCATGTTTTTGACACATAATATTTATTCAGTCCATGGTCAATGTTGGATATGTATATGAATTCATGGGCACTTGTAATTAACAACTTCATGACCTTTCAGCAGTTTGTGAACACATGTTAAGAACAATTGGTCTAAATTTGATCTATTGTTAGGCTACAGAAGGCTGCAAAGAAGGATTCACTCCACCTAATAATAAGAAAAATGCTGAATAAATATCACTGGGGTGGCATTTAAGAGCTCAGGTCACAAAGCAATCAAGTAACCTGAATTATCTAACCCTTTCACTGGATTCTTGAAAGGAGGAAGGAGATAGAAAATGAGGCAGAAGAGATATTGAAAAGATAATGACTGAGAATTTCTCAAAAATAATACAACAAGAAATCCAAAAAATTCCAAGCATAACTAAAAAACAACAAAAAAACCCCCACCAAAAACACAATTATACAAACAAGTGAAAAAACCATACCTAGACACATCATAGTCAGAGTGCTAAAAGTACAACAAAAAATCTTGAAGGCAGCCAGAGCAGAGACACATTACATAAAACTGAACAAAGATAAGAAGATAGCTGATTTCTTAGAAGAAATGATTTAAACTAGAAGATAGTAGAATGATATCTTTAAAGTTTTCAAAGAAAAACAAAGTCAACCCAGAATTTTATATGAGGAAAAATATCTTTAAAAAATAACTTTAAGATATAAAATAAAGATCTTTCAGAAAAATAACAGTTATGCTATTGCATTGCCATTGGACCTGAGTTACAAAAAATCATAAAGGAGGTAATTTAGGAAAAACAGTATAATAACAGATGGAAACCTGGATTAATACAAAGAAATGAAGAGTGCTAAAAATGATAATAATGAAGAGACATATCACAGAGACTTTTTTTCTTATTTTCATTTCCTTAAAAAAGATAATTGACTCTCTAACGCAAAAATTATAAAAAATTTGTTGTGGGGTTTATGACACATGTAAAAGTCGAATGTATGACAACAAAAGGACAAAGAAGACCACAAATAAACTGCTATAATATTTTTATATTATACATGAAGTAGTGTAATATTATAGTGGTACTAAAAAGTGTAAATACCAGAGAAACTACTACAATAATGAAGAAGTACAACTAATAAGTCAATAGTGGAAATAAAATAATTTTTTAGAATATTCAATCCAAAGGAAGGCAGAAGAAGATAAAAAGGAAAAGCCAACCAAACAAATAAAAAACCCAGGTGGCACAAATACAAAATTAATAACACGATAGATTTCAATTCAATCATATCAAGAGCCACTGGCCTAGAATACTACTATTCAGAGTGTGGTCTGGGGAATGATGGTGGTCCCCAGCATTCCCAGTCCATGACAAGATAAACATAGGGGAGCATTTAGAAGCTTTTACAGTAATCTGTTTAGAATAATTTCATATCTGTTGAATCTAATTAAAATAACTGAGTTTTTATTTTGTGCGTTCTTTGTATCTCATTTTTAGTAATTCTTTTCTATTGCATTTACAACATATTGCTTAGTGCTAGATAGGAAATAAAACCTAAGCAAACAAAATCTCTGCTTCACCACACAATAATTTTCAAAAGCATTAATTTCATAGAGAAAGTACTTTCTAAATTCTATTTGAGTAAAAGAAGAAAAAGGAAAAAGTGAAGCTAGAGGTAAAATTAGCATGTGTGTTAGGAGTTTCATTAATAAATTAGCCCTATCAAGATAAGTTGTACCAAGGACAATGACTACCAATAATTTGTATTACATCAATAGTTTGTACCTAGAGGCTTCCATAACCCCAGGATTTGGAGAAATTGTCAGGATTTCTAATGAGCTTCATAACAGAAATCCCAAGAAACTAATTTTTGGACAAAGTTTCCTTCTACATTTTTCCAGTCCTTTGGGTGGTAGCTTTAGCAGGGGTATCAACAACATTTAGTGCTGTTAACACCTTATTTATTTTTGTTGACTTCAGAGTCAGGGACTTTGAAAAATACCACTTCCACTAAAGAGCTGTTCAAACTTGGGCAAGTTCATCAACTACTCCAAGTCTTAAGGGAAACTGAGATAATACTACCTTCCTCATAAGATTATTGTTAGCATTAAATTAGTCAATGAATGTAAAGTATTTAACATAGTACAACACAATGGTGAAAGTAATAAGTTCTCAGTAAATGTTAACCAGAAAAAAAAAAATTCCAAAGTTTTGGTTCCAACATTACTTTCTATTTCACAGCACATCAAAAACAAAATCATATGTGATAATGCTGGAAGCCAGAAACTATCTCCAATCAAGCTACATTTTTTTTTTTTTTTTTAGCTACATATGGATCTAGTTCAACTAGAGTTTCCTGAATGAATGTGGGCCTTTTCCAAGCACATCCAGCGTAGCTCAATCATTGGCACTCGAAACAAAGCTAATGCTCTGAAAAGCTGCACATGATAGAAATTAAGCTACCTGTACTGGAAGTGGATGTGAAAGTATTTAAAAGGGAAATAAAATAACTTAAAAGAAAAGGAATTTAGGCACAGTCTCCTTGTATAATCTAAACGCAGCTTGTTGATTCCTTTCGGAAATATTCCCAGAGTTAGATGTCATACTACTGTGTTCGTTAACAGAACAGGTTTCATATGCACTCTGCAAGGCTAATACAGTACACGATTCTTCCTCGGGTGCCTTGACTATTTCACCCTGAAAGCTAGGAACCAAAACTCCTCAGCCAAAACTAAGCAGTTTAGTAAGCTCTTGCTTGATGCTATGCTGCTGGTAGGGCCATGGGGCATTTCTGAATAATTGAATTTAAGTTTAAATAATGATCAGATGCCCCTAGAAACCTCCTGACAGACACCAGGATCAACAAAGAAAAAGTACTGATTCTGTGCCATTTTAGTCGTGTTATGTAAAAGTTCACTGTAAAAGAAATTAAATCTTTTCAACTTTTGCATTGCAGCAGGTCAAGTATATTTTTTAAATGAATCATCTATTGTGGACCAGATATTTCTTCATATGGCATCTTGATTTGGTAACTTAGAAATTATTGAATATTTTTTAAACCATCGAAATTATTTTATCTTGATTCAATTTCTAAGAAGTTTTAGTTTTTTCTACATAGCCTATTCAGTTTTAAGTTCTATGCAGCATGTATAAAGGCATCTGTAAGCCAAATTTCTTATTTGATTTGGGAAATAGAGTAATTACTTTTTCCACTTAAGAGGTATTTGAGAAGTTCAATATTTTTCTATCATTGAACCTCCACTCTTACAGCTAGAGTTGAAGATTCCAGCAGATATTTTCTTTCCAGGAATAGCAATAGTGAGGGATGGGAGTAACAAAGATTCAGAGAGAGAAAAGTCTAATTTATTAGCAGATTCAATGCAAAAAGTAGTAAAGTCAAATTTATTACCCAAAGAAAGAAAAACGTAAATACCTTTGGTCAGCATCTAAAGAAGGGCCTAGGGAGCAGAAGGGCGCACCTAATAAGTTCTGGGCACTGTGTCAAACATTTTACAAACATTACCTAATTTATGCCCCATGATAGCTTGAGAAATGTATTACTTAGTCACTTTTTACAAAAGAAGAAACTGAGCTTTAGAGAGGTTAAGTAACCTGAACAAAGTTACACAGTTGATAAGGCACAGAGTTGGGATTGCAATCAAGGGCAAACCTAGACATGGATATTGTTATGTACTCAATTATATTCCCCCCATAGTGACTGTATTTGTAGACAGGCCCTTTAAAAAGGTAATTAAGGTTAAATGAGGTCATAAGGGTGGGGTCCTAATCCAATATGACTGGTGTCCTTATAAGAAGAGACAGGGATGTACACACACACAGAAGGCCATGGAGGACACAGAGAGAAGGCAGCCATCTGCAAGCCAAAAAGAGAGGCCTCACAAGGAACCAATCCTGCTAGCAACTTGATCTTGGACTTCCAATCTCCGGAACTGTGAGAATATATATTTCTAAATGAACCACCAGTCTGTGGTGTATTTTATGGCAGTTGGAGCAAACTTATACAAATATGAACTTTAAAAAGATTTTCTATATTGTTTGTTCAATAGATCTCTTTTTAATGGTATACTATGAAAGCTAGTGTTGAGTGGTATGAAAGCAGCATGATGGGTATCTATATCTTCAGGGTCTGACGCATAATAGATACTTAATAAGTTTTTGTTATTAGAATGAATTAGTGAGAACAAATTCATTCTACAGTGCTACATTTCTTGATAAGGTTTTGATGTGGCTAAAAAAAATCTAAAATGAAACAAAATCTCTCTTCCATTTAAGTCTTGCAATACAGATATAATTTAGTGAAGAACCCTTCTCTCTCATTTAGTTAGCACCTAGACTTGCAGCTCTCATTCGCTAGCATTAGGTGCTTCCTTTCCCTGGCTTGGTATTCGGCAACACCTGGAGTGCCTCTAGCACCTTGGACCACTGCTGTCATAGTTCACTCCTACCCTTTCTAGAAACTTCCCTGACTTGTACCTATTTGCCCAAACATGATTGACAGATTGCATTCTGTCGATCAGATCCCCAAGTATGCTTAATTTGACCCCCAAAGAACATGACAAAATACATTTCATTGCTCAGTTCTACCTCAAAAAAGTAAAGGAACTGAGGCCCAGAAAGATTAAATGATTTGCCTATTCATGGTCATACAGGATCTTGCCAAAGTATGCTTCATGAATCAGCAGCATTGACAACACACAGGTGTTTGTGAGAAATGCAGAATCTCAGACACCATTCAGATCTGTTGATTTAGAATTTACACTTTAGAGGGGAGAAACACTTTTGAAGCAGTGACAGTGTGGAGACTTGAATCCAAATGTTCTAATTTCTACATCAAATTTCCTGGCCCAAGTGCTTCATCACAGTGGCTTCTAAAAACAATGCCCTTCTCTTCCTTTACTAGTCTCCCGAAAGTGCCATGGCACCAATGGTAGAACATCAGTTGGGTACGTATGGCAGATGAGAATTCAGGATTTCAGAGCTTTGAAGAGCTTTGAAATCATACCCTTGAGACAGCAGCCTATTTATTCTCTGCAAAACCAGACCTAATTAGGGCCACCTGTCAGAGTGGGGCAGGGCCCAGTCTCTACACACAGCTGCCATTGATAATCTATATCATCACGTCTGATCCTCACAATGCAATGAGAGAGGCTTGACCATCTCTCTTTTACAGATGAAGAAACTGAGGCTCAGATAAGTGAATAATCATCATTAATAGAGACTTTGCACTGCTGGCTTTTCTGACTCGGGCTGGGCAGAAGGACATCCACTAAAATCATTAAACTACTCAGAGAGAGTTCTGCAATTACTTAGGTAGCAACACTTCAAAATCTCAAGAGCCCTCTGTAACTCTGGGTGACCATCACTTTTTCCGTCCTGTAGGATGATGATGAGAGTCATCTTTTGGGGCTGAGGACCTACGGTATTTATTGTATTCTTCTTTGGTTGGCTTGCAGCCTGTAACAATGGGTGTTCTTTCTCCCATGTGATACAACATGCCAGCTCTTTGAATGTATATATTCATTTCATGTTAGATGTTCTGCTGAAACCCTGAGACCTTTGAAATGGAGCTGGGATGGATTTATGATGACAATGGGTGGGTGAACCCACATGCTTCCTCTCTTTTGTTCAGTGCTGGGAGGAACACATAAATGACAGCCCATTCCCTTGGGATCACTTGTAGGTTATAATGCCCACACCTTAGCTTCTTTAGTCATGGTGAGATGAAAAAGAAATAGAGCAGCTACAGAGAGGATCTTCAGATTCCAAGTAAAACCATGAATATGATGAATGAATACTGTGACCGATATTCCATATGGACAGAAGGCGTGAACTATTAATGCAGCAGCTGGAGGAGATAGGGGCGTGCCATGTACACTAATGCTCTACTACGACCCCCTCGCAGTATGATCGACTGCTTTCTGGTAGCTCTGTTGACCTTGCATGTGTAATTTCTAGTTACTCTTCATCTTCAAAAAATTCTCTTTGTTATTTATTTGCCAGGAACAAGAAACGAAGGTACATGTTTGTTGTGGCAAAGTATTACACTTTAAGAACTGAATAATCCTTACTTAAGATGCTGTTGGACTCAAGCATTTGCCAAATAATATATGGATTCTTGTGGGTTATGTAACTAGTCAAGGAATTTGCAAGTCCCCATTGTTATTCACAGATTTAGTGACCTGCTGGTCCGTGAAGACTGAGTTAAAGCCAAGTAATACCATTTCAGTATTTTCCTGTTTCTTCATTTAAACTAATGTGCATATTGTGTAAATGGTATTTCATAATATGCTAAACATTTTTATTCTCTAGACAGTGCGTGTTAGAGCCCTGTTCTTACCAAGCACAGCTTAATAAAATTAACTCTGACTCAGTTGGTTCAGTTGGTGTATGAAATGAGATTCTCTCTTATTCATCTCACAGTGGTTTTGCCCAACAGCAGAGATTTCTGTGTTCTGGTTAGGGTTGAAATGCTGTGTACAACTGCATAATGAATAATTTTTTACCCCAAATTAATGGTGTCTGAGTACATGGATTTAAAACTTTACAGGAATTTCAATAAAGAAGAGAATGCTTTTAGCAAAAGAAACAATTGTGTGTGTGTGTGTGTGTGTGTGTGTGTGTGTGTGTGTGTGTGTGTGTGTGTATTTATGGCTTTGGTTACTCTCATTTGGGAAAGGAGGCTGACTGACAATCATATGAGGTTGAAATTATGGTGAGTTGTGTCTGCATGGCACTGTGGTTAAGAGCTTGGGAATTAGGAGATTCCTACTTCAGCACCTACTAATTGTGTGACTTGAACAACTTACTCCCCTCTCCGAGCCTCAGTTCCATTTTCTGTAGACTAGGAAGCCTCAGTTAGACCTTTAGCAATAAGACTCCTGTAATTGTTATAAGGATTAAAAGAGATAAGGTAGGTTATCATTGGAAGCTGCATATGGAGAATAGTTACTCTCTGATGTGAGGCTGTGAATTAGCCCAGTTATGTAAGAACCAATAAGGTATGTTTTAAAGGGTTCTCTAGGTCCCTTGACTTAAAAGATAATCCCATCATTAAAGTCAATCTTCTGGACACCAATAGGGTCAAAGTTAAAAATTATTATTTTACTTATATGGTTAGAGTACAGCCCTAAATAACTTAGCCAGCATTTTTTTAAAATTGATTTGTTTCATTTAATATTGAAGATACTGAAGACCAGAAATTGACAAATCAGTAGTAAGAAAAGTCCCCGAAATTCAGATTCCAAAGTTTGTGTTCCTTGCATTATATACATGCAACACACAAATGGCCATGAAGAAAATGAGAAGTCTCCATCTTTTGGTCTGTGTACTAACCTAATGGGATCAACAAATCAGTTATTATTCTGAATCTTTCAGCTCAGATATGAATTAGCAGGGATCAGTCAGAGACAACTGAGGCCACAACAGAACAGTGCCATTCAAAAAGCCATTAGAATGCACATGAAAAGGCACTGGGAAATGTCATGCAAATGTCTGGGCATTTTCATTATGCTTGAATATGGGCAGGTGTTAGAGTACTGTATCTAATTTGCAGCTGCACAATTTATACAGGAAACTATGTCCAAATAATGTCCCCAGGGACTGGGAACCCCAAAGCACATAATGCTGCTAAGATCTGGAGCCCCCCAGATGTCTCAGCCCAGGACCCACTATTGAATCCCACATCTTTGAGTCCTTTTTAACTGTGCTCCCACCCTCAAGTTCCTCCATGCCTTCAGGTCAGATCTTAAGGGAAGTCACAGGATCTCAGGTTGTGTCTGTAAATCCAGCCTGCCTGCTTCTACATCACCACACGTCAATCCAGGAGTCCAAAAGGAGGCGAAGAATAGGTATGTTCCAAGCAAGTTTGAGAACCGCATATGCTCCCTTGGAAAGCCGAGCCCTCTCCACTCTTCCTTAGAAATCTGTACCCCTGAACCACCTACCTATAATCCTCTCCACCCTTTACGACTTTCCTAATTCCCCAGTATCAGGAAGAAGGGATCTTTAAAGCATAAGCTTGTCCTTCTCCATTCCTTGGGCAGAGAATAAAGTTTCTGACTTGCTTTACCAAAAAATAAAAAATAAATAAAGTCCAAGAGTTCTATTTGTTCTGGATAGAACAGCTCTATCTAGCTGTTCATATTGTGGGCTGAAGTGAAGATGGGGACTCAGAACTCTGAGCAGTCTTGACAAGCTCCCCTCTCACCCCCTGAACTTTAACTGCTCCCCCATCATTCTGCCTTAGACCTTCAGTACGGATCTCATTATTCCCTGTACCTCTCTGACTTTAAGTTAGTCATCACAAGAAGCCAAGACTCCAAGATGACCCCATACCCATCAATTTTAATCTTGAAAAGGCAATACTTCCCATCTACTACCAGTTCTGTCTCACAGCCCCACCAGACTCCATACTCCTTTTCTTGCTTTCTTTTCTCCATAACATTTATTACAAACACATATTTAAACTAATCTGTACTGGCCTGTCTCCCCCACCAGGAACTGCAGATACAGCACTGAACAAAACAAGTTCTATCTATTATATGCCAGGAACTGCAGATACAGCACTGAACAAAACAAGTTCTATCCTGATGGAATATAAGTTCCATCAGGATAAGTTTCTTGAAGTGGCAATCAGCAGATGGAATATAAGTTCCATCAGGATAGAACTTGTTTTGTTCAGTGCTGTATCTGCAGTTCCTGGCATATAATAAGCATTCAATAAATATTGTGTAAATAAATGATTAAATAAATAAATGAATGAATGAATTCTTCCCCAAGCTGTACTAGCTACCAAAAGCTTTGAGTATACCAAGTACCAAAGGCACAGAGACCAGTATATGCCAATTAGTACCTGGCATTTGACTTCTTCCCTACTCGTTATTAATGGAAGAGTGGACTGATGCTGGATACTGCACTTGCTAGCTCTCAGTCTCAGGATGAAGATCTGAGAAATCTTGTAGAAAGATTTCTTTCACAGAATGACTGAATCTCAATTGAGACTGCAGATATTCTGATTACCTTCAATTTCTATCTCTATTAACTTTATGTATTTCTAAAGTTGATGACTAGAAACAGAAGATTTACATAGAGAATTAATGATAAAGATAATAAGAGATATAAGTGGAAATCAAAAAGGAAAAAACATCAAAATGTAAGAGAAAAATTTGAGGCTAGAGATTGCTCTGTATGCAGCACATAGGAGTCTCTCAATACATTTATTTAATGTATAATGGATGGATGTTGAAGTGTCTAAGGGAGAAGCAACAGGTAGAGTAAAAAAAGTACTCTTTAGTAGCAAAGAATTTCACTATTTGCAAGCTTTTTTTTTATTTCTTTGAATGATCATATTTTGAACTGATATACGATCATTTTGAGAAGTCTTTACAGATCGGTATTAAGGATATGTACATATGTGTCCACAGTAAATATTCATAGAGACCATGTATATATATTATTTAGAATATGGTAACAGAATTAACCAAGTGATCTTGGACGTATATCATTCTAAATGTATTATTAGTATTTTAAGAGTCTCATTAATCTTCATAAAAACAATGAATGGTTCAGTGTGTGCTTTGTTTCTAAGATAAGTGAGTCATTGGTTAGCATTTAAAGTCCTTTCTTTTTATTATTTAATATTTAAAAATAAGACATTGCATAGTCATAATGATGCTGCTGGCCTAGGAGTCAGGAGCTATGGGTTCTACTTGGGGGGTTGGAGTGATCGATTAATTCCTAGGGACCCTGCTGTGAACTGCCTGCTATGTCTCAAGCATTTAGTAAACTTAGTTTTGGATTTTGAAAGAAAAGCAATTATTTGAGAATTTAGTAGGTATGCATTACTAAATTTTCTTTCAAAATATTTCACAATGACAAAACCAATAATGACATGACAAAACTATGCATTGGATATTAGTTTGTTACAAGAATGAATATTTGGATCTGGAACTATTTAGAAATATGACAAAGGGGAAATGTAAGTGTAGTATTTTCACATTAAAATAAAAGACTGAGGTGGGGCTGGATTTAGCTGCATTTCAGGCTGCAGAATGTAGAAGCTGTCTCAAGATTCCTTTATTTAGGTAGTTCCATTTTCTTTGTTAACTCTAACTTTTTGTTTGACCTAAGGCTTTATGTTTTCTTGAAGTGGCAATCAGCAGATGGTTGTATATTCAAATTTACCAAGTTTGTTATAATTTCTGAGTTTTTCTTTCATAGACCCATAGATTTCCTGAGTTAGGTAGAAGCTTAAAATTCCTCAAATCCATTTACCTTCAGCAACTAATCGCTTCAGAATCTAAAGTACAATTTCTTCTTTTCTGAATGTTTATAATCAAGACACACAGAAAAGAGAAAAATAATAGAATAAGAAATTCCAGAAATGGATATGCTTTCTTTTCCCCTGCTATTGACATTACTTTGGTTGATATAGTTGCATATATATATATATATATATATATTTTTTTTTTTTTACAGATATTGTGGTCCTGAGAATGTAGAAACCACATGCGTAAAGCTTTGATGATAATTTCATTTTGACAACAGAAGAATTTCAATAGCTTTGTTATAATCATGTTTATTTTCAATAAGAAAATGAAGATGAAATTTCAGAATGCATCCTGTTGTCCTTAGCCATAATGTCGAAGCAACCAAAGGAATTTAATTGCAGATGGGATGCTATGGCTAAGTGAATTAAGGAGGAAGTCAAGGTTTTCATTTCTAATTTTCCTCTTTTCTGCAATGGACATCAGACACTTAAAGATTCTATAAAGTTTTGCATTTTATAGTAAACACAGAGTAACATACATGTTTGTCTCTATGGGGAGTGTTGCCTACATCCCTGCAACTATTATCAAGTACACACAATTAGCAAAATCTATGCAATACTGGAAACTTGCTTTGTTATTTAGAAGGAATTCCCTGGCTAGCATAACATTTTGTACTATATTTTCCAAGTCTGGGGCAACATGATCTTTTTTTATAGAATCCATAGTAGGAAACAAAATTCCCAAACAATTTTATTATGGTAGCTTATCTGTTTGACTTTTTCCAGGTGCCATGGGGGTGTTCTTGCTAGTATTATTTGCATCAAGTTTAAATCTAATGAAAATCCAAATACAATTATGAAGGAGAGATGAGGAAAAGAGAGATTCCAACTCAGGGTGGCTCCTCTTATTGTGCTGGAGGGAAAAGGACTGTGATATATCTTTGATAGCAGCGGTGGAGGAAATGAAGCCCTGATTGCGAGCCAGGTTTGAGCTGAACATTAATATGAGGGTAATGAACATTATCCTGATTATTGCATGTGAGAAACAGATGCCACCACCTCCTCTTTCTGTGGCGGTAACAAAAGGCTCTGTGCCTGCTCACGAAAAATGGGTGGGAATAACACATGCTGCATATAGTTATGATAAAAGGAAGGGGTTCCTGAGTTGATATCAAAATTTTAGGACCACCCAAATTTTGGCACAGGCATTAAGTTTTGTTTTAGGATTTTCTGAAGAAACAAAATTCTCTATTAATCAGCAACTGCTTAGTGCGATTGTCAAAAATATGGTGAGCTATTATAGCCTGAACAGTTAATGCCTGGATGCTTCCCTCCACTCCTCACTCATAACTGCCCCCCAAACTCATACAAACACATTCATTCCTAGTTGCTCTTGAAGATTTAGCTTATGTCTGCTTGAGTAACCCCCATATAACCTCTCCTTTCTTTCTGTTCTGGAAGTCTCTGCCTCTGTGCTCCCATAGCACATTTATCCAAATCAACCCAATGAAAAGGCTATGAGCAACTGGGAAAATGGTCTTATCTTATTAGTCTTTGCACTCCTGCACCTTGTTGAACCACTGGCAACAAGTCTTATCTCGTTTTTCCTGCCTTTCACTCCTCTTATGATGGCATATGTTATGCCTTCTAAAATAATGCTTTTGTTTCCAAGAAAACCACTCTAAATAGCAGGAGAAACATGTATTAACCAAACTTATCTGTTACATTGAGTTTAACTGTATAGCCATGATTTGGTCATATAATAAATCATTCCCTGATATTATAATACAACAGAGAAAGTCAAAGCAGTCCTTTCAAAGGCTGGCCTCAAGAACTTTTTTTACTGTTATTGGGAAGAATGAATGTGGAGGACCAATGTGGTATATTAAATGAGAAAATAATATGAGGGTATAAATGTAGCGCAAAATAACAGAATTTTCTTCTGAATATATATATACGTATGTAATATTTTTATATATAAATTTTATATATCAGAAGGGAGAATTTACATTTTAAATCTGACAGAATGAAAGAAAATTTGAGACATTTCATCCAAACCTGCCTCCTGTATAGTGAGTATAGTTAATATGTAACTGAAATGTCTGCCGAAAACCTCAGAGCAATTGAAATGAGCCTTAAATTACCTCCCCACAATCACCTAATTCTTCTCCCCATCTCTCCCTCCCCAAATCACAGAAATGACATCCCTAACCCCCACAGTGTGTCAGAGTTAGCTATAATCAAATAGAATGTGGACAGAGTAAAGGTTTGTAATAAAAAGCCGGCTTCGTGTTCACAGATCGACTGACTTGCTGCTAGAGACAGTGCCTTGATTAAACCTCAGAGCCTCATTTTTGGCACATCTTTGACCAGTTAGGCTGGCCCAGATTCTGCCCATGCTCTGCAATTCCTCATTCCTCCCAGGGAATTGTTCTGCCTCTTCCACAGCTCCTCCTCCTCCAATCAAGGGGCTGACACTGCCCACTGACCACGTTTATTTTTCTGCCTTTTGGCACTAGGAGCTTGTCTGCTGTAGGATAAAAGTGGAATTCTCTGCTGTCTGCAAGGCTTTCCCCAGGGAACAGAGCATGAAACCCAAACTTATATATAAAATCATATCCTGTTTGCAAACATCATATTCCCTTTGCTTCTCACTAATCTGGTCCTGTAAACCCCAGCACAGCTTGAGAGCCCATTCCTCATCTAAACAAATGCCATAAGCCCCTTTATACTTTTACAACCATGTCAAAAAATAATATTGCCTGCCAATAGTGATGTGATTGGAGTTGCCTCCTCCGAGCCATAAAAGAAGTGCAGAGTCTGTTATCAATTTCTCTAAGTGTATCAGGGGAATTATGGGTCGATTCAGTTCCAAGTTATAAATGACAACTCAAAAGCCGCAGAAGTGTTTGAAGCTGGGAGCTGATGACGACATTATCATAAAAGCCTGCTCGTCCTTGCTTTTGTGGGGTTTTTTTTGTGGCCTATCAAGTGAAGAGGGAAAAATAAGGCTGAGAAATGACTTCAAGATTTCTTCACACAGCAGCAGGTCAGATGGCCAGGAAAATGATCACTATTTTTAGTGATATACACTGAGGAGTGAGAACTAAAGTGGTCGTGTACTGGCTTTTGTTTCCAGAGTCCCTTAATTATCTGTTTCACTATACGATAACCAAGGTCTGGGATTTGGTAAAATGCTCTTTTCAACTCATGCATTTTCTTAGAGTGCAATCACACAGTAATCAGAAATGAGTCATGCCATAGTAACTAAACAAAATGAGAAAAAAACACAAAGGAATTCGGAAACGTTGAGATTGTTGCTCAAAATGCAACTCAGGAGAGCACACTTTAAAGCATCTTAAGTACCATTTACCCACTGAGCTACATGGAGAACACTGCTGAATTATCACATGGAATTTTGGGGGAGATTTCTGATTTCATAATGTCCCAGGTAGTCTCCTCAAAATCCAATTAATCATAGGCCTTCAGTAGGTATATAATAAACTCATCTAGTAGGAAAGCATATATTCTAGATAACGAGTTTACTTTAACAATCGGGGAGCATTAAGTATTTTAGAGTTTAAATCAACGAGTCTACCTTAGATAATGTGAACCAGAAGAGTGCCTAAGACAAAAGCAATTTCAGTGGTTTCCACGCTCTCTAGGGTGTTCCCCTATTGCCAAGTTGGGCCACTCCAAGTTCATATTGGTATCTTTCATATACTTAATATGTATAAGACTGTGCTGGAGGCAAAAACTGAGACTAGTACAAATACGGAGGACCCAGAGTTTCTCTTAGGACTTATACCAAAACCAAAAATATTAGGGGTGAGATGGTACCTTAATATCTAAGAACACACTTTGGTTCCTGAAAAAAACAAAAGGACTGAATCAAACTAGTTCAATAGAGCATTCAACAGAAACAGCTTGCATGCATGCGTGTGCATGCACACACACATATGCACACTCTCTTACACTCACCTAGATTACATCAACACCACCAGAAGACCTATAGTCCAATTTGATAGAGCTGCCTCTCTCCAGCCTTTTCCAGCATTAATGGAATCAAGCTAATCCAGTCTTTGTTCTCCTGCCTCCTTGCCCAAGCTAGATTTAATTACCATCACTGATGCCACCATTTGGATTAGGTCGGTGTTTGAGGATGCTATTAAGAATCTGACATGACTCCCCATGTCAGAAGTAGCAGACATGATTTATTGGGCACTTCTAAGAGTTTACTAGAGCAGTTCTGGTTAACGATAATAAAGTAACCTTACTATGGATTTAGAGCCATTGAGTAGGGTTACTCTGTGTTTAAAGATAGTGAATTATAGGCACAGCCCAGTTCAGAATTGGGAGGTGGGTTCTAGGGAGCTGTCTTTATTTCAACTCTGGGTCATGAACTGCATGTACTTGTAAATGAGTGGGAGTTTGATGACCACCATTCTTTCAACAGTGTTGATTTCCTCCCCATCACCATACCTACTAAGTAGTCCTTAGCTTTGTTTCATTCTTCACCTCATTTGCAGGTAATCAACCATTATTTTAAAATGGCCACTTGGGATGTTAGAAAATAAGCTCAAAGCCAATGAAACCCATTTTAAAAGTCACTTTGTCTTCTGCCTTCTAGAATGGTATTGCAAGCTCATGGTTTCGCAGGAAGTTTGCTAAAAATTAACAAGGATTATGTGGGGCGGTGACTGTCCTCTGCTGGGGGTCACAAAGCAAAGCTCACTGGTGGGCTGACACAAAGGGGACCACGACACTAGCCATGTGGCTGCATTGCTAGGCTCCAGGGACTGTGGACATCCTGCTGAAGATGGAAGTGGCAGAAGGACCTAACATGCTCTTTGGGAACTCCCCTACATGAGCGCACACACCAACCTCGTATTTTCAGTCTCTCACCCTTCACCTTGTGACTTCAGGAAAATAACCTCACTTCAGGTTCTCATCTGCAAAATGCTGTTAATAATAATGACTATTTTACCAAGTTGTTATGAGCTTCTGTCGTACGCTGGTAAACTGTGTGGTCCAAACAGATGTTGGTTGTAGTTGCCTTTCTTATTTCTAGTGGGCAGACTCAGGTGAAGGAATAGAAAGATTATCCTTGATAAAGCCAGCATCACTAAAATGAAAGAATTAGCTTAAAATATACGGGAATTCCCCGTGTAAAATTTATTTATAGCAAAATTTTGCCTAACCATGACATGCACAGGACTAATTTCGTTCTTTCCCTTCAATATCCAAGAAACCTAATTGACTCAAATTCCTTAGTCCTTGGAAACCTGATCTAGAATTATGTTGTCGCTTATGTGACTTAGCACTTAGTTCTGTGGATGACATTTTATTACTGGTAAGGGTTAACTTTAAATAGATTGCAGGCTATATAGAATGTTCTTATCATCCACAAAAATGTAGACATTTTTCTTCATATGTTGCTGGATTTGAACAAATTTATCCTTGCAATGTGGTATAAATACCTTGGGTCAAAAGGCTTTCTTAATTATCAAAGACAAAATGGCCTCAGGGGGTTCACAAACAAAACATCCCACAGTGCAAGGCGCTTTATGAAGTTTATACCGTTTTCCTCAGTATTGCTCTATTGAAAATTAAAATCTGCTACAAACCTGTGTGTTAAACTCTCTCATATGCCTAGCAAAGCCAGCTTTGTGAACATGTGACTTGTACAGTCACACAGGACTTTACAGTTTGATGAGCCCTATATTTGGTTTAATTCACTATTGTTACCATCTTGAAATTCTTAATTTTCAAACAAGCAGATCTGCATTCTCATTTGGCACTGAGCCCTACAAATTATGTAGCCAGTCCTGAAGTCTAGCATAACCTTTACTAAGAAAGAGCCTTAAACATAATCGAACAGATAAATCAAAGGAAATATTTTTGGAACTTTGTTATTTAAGAGCATTAAACAAACTCATACTTACCCCAAGTCCACCACAAGGTAATGAAGAAAAAATCTTTTGAGAGGCATCACCTACACAATAAGAAGATATGAACGAATATATAAATTGGGAATATAATTATAGATTTTTACGTTTTAAATATTAATATTACTAAAAACTATCGGTTTTGATAAGTGTTTACTCTTCATTGTTTATTGTGACAATTTATGTTACATGGCATTTATCATTTAACTCAGGAGGAAATTGATCAAATTTTAGATTGGTAAGAGCTAAAAGCAAATGAATAAAAATATTACATGTAGAGTCTTTTGCCTACATGCACAAATATCTATGAAATTTGAGTCTCAAGATTTGTTTAACTGGTCTACACATCATATAATATATAACAGTATCTTTTTTATGTATAATTTATTATGAATAACTCAGCTATTCACTGAGTATATCCCTCTAATACAATATTTCAAATCGCAATATTTATTGAATATAGTCATTTTTTAAATGTTTCTAATATTAAAATGTCTATTCAGATATACAGATTTATTTTCAATTTCTACTTCTAGCTAAGGCCAAACATAATATAAGCCTCTCAGATATTCACAATTGTTTAAACAAGCAAGTCATGACATACTAAAGAGGATAACACTATTTGGGAATCTATATAATGTAAATATAAATATATATTCTTTAAAACATATGCCAAAATCTTACTTGTGACTATCTCTTAGAATTGATATTTCATGGAATTTTTCATCATTTTGTTTACCTGCACTTTTATTTTCCACATTATCTACGACATGAATAGAGAAAACAAAAATAACTAACTACTCCTAAACCTCTAAGACTAAACTCTACCTTACAGAGTAATTAAAGGGAAAGGCAGTGGGCAGTTCCATATCATAGTCAAAAAGCTCTGAAGTGATTCAAATGGGTCACTCAGGAGATCAGTGGTAGTAACAGGTTCGAACCTCCATTTCACCTGTCCCAAATCATTTGTCCTATTGATGATCAATGAAATAATGAAAACTGAAAACAGGTTTGTGGTGGAATTCACATACCATGCTAGTAAAAGACTAAATAGATTTTAAGGTCATAGAAAAAAGTTTATTTTGAAAACAATAAATGTATTAGTTTTTTTTCAGATGCAATTGCTAACAAATGGAAAATGATAAAAATTTAAGTACAAATGAAAAAATAAGATGATTATATATAAGGAAATTCATGAGAAAACAGGTAAGTCAACAACAACTAAAATCGTGTCAGGGAAATATATGAAAACTGAAATACTGACATCACTAAAGGATATATAAAAAATTTATGGACAGTTTGGGGAGGGGTAAAGTTTTCTTCAGTTGTTGCTCATAACAAAGATATTACTGTCTTATTGAATATTTTGCTAGGCTGTGTTCATATGTCATATACGAAATTAAAATATATAATATTGTATATTTTAATCTCTGAATTCTTCTTTCTCTAGTTAGTGAAAAAGGATAAATATTACAATGGAATAAAGTAAAAAAAAAATTTTAAACTCTAAGAGAATAAGGAAAATAAATAATGTGTTGCTTAAGAATTATATTTAGTAATGTTTACATAATACAAATGAGCCAAATAATCAATAATTTAAATTTAGTAGTGTGTAAAAAATTTTAATTCACTGAATTGACTGCATTTAATTTTATATATATATAATATATATATATTATATATATATATATATTATATTGCCTTATCCATAAACTGAAATCTGGCAAGCTACAAGATAATGAAAACTGGTAGTAAGAATGACAGGAATATTAATGCTAAGGAAAATCTCGTACCAGAAATAATTGGAAAGAATGTTTCTAAAGTGTCACCTTACTGGGTCTAGAGTATTTAAAGAGATAAATGGTACTCATTTTCAAATGTAATTATTTTATAAGCTATAGATATCTTTCAAGATACAAAGACTGATAGGTCTGGTCATAATAAACTTTTATTTAAATTCTTCCTCCTAACTCCAGAATGTAACTATCAAGAGTAGTACTATCAATCCAACTCAGAAATTTCATACAACTGAATGAATTTAAATGTAATGTTGTGTGCGCACTGATACCCTCCTCTACTCCTTCCCGCAATCTGTGTCGCGGGAAACGCGGGAGGAAAAGAAATCTAGGGGAGTGGAAGAAAATGATAAAGAGAAATATCTTGACGGCTATCAATTTCTATACATTTATACATGGCAGTGTCAATCTAGTTTTTTAAATATAAATAAAAAACAAGAATTCAAATTTCATAAAGAACAAAAAATGTATGAAAAGTTAAAAGAATGGGATTATTCACTTAGAACTTGAATGAGGAAAATCTGCTAAGTTTCTGGATTCGCATGAGAAATTGAAGTAGTTCAGAAGTATTGTCAATGTCGAATTTCATACTTGACATCAAGACCTAACAATGCAATATCCTTGTTTATCTTTACTCATGTAGCCTGCACACAATTTGAAATTATCACACTGATCCCTGAGAGGTGCCTATGGAACTCTACCTATGTATCTAATTCTAAAATCATCAATTATATGAGTATTAGCCACAATAAATACTCAAAAGGAATGCGATAAGTGGCCAATTTATGTGGATTAAAACTTTAAAAATTAAATTATTGTTACTTGGCGTTTTCATCGCATACATACGTACATGAAAAAGATTGTCCAAGGTCTAAGTTATACACTAGAATTTATTTTTAAATCATGAAATTTTTAAATGATACATATGTTGACTCTTGAGAAAATAGGTTTTGTTCGAATGTCAAATTTCATTTAAAAAAAAAGATGACATTGCAAAGTTTCATAAGTAGTTTGAAGTTGTCAAAGTTTAAATAAACTTCATTTCTTTTACAAATATGTCTTTTCTCTTAAAATGTGGAATAATGGTTGTTTTGGAACAACTCTCAAACACTTACCTTTAAGTTCATCCCAATTAAATCCAAAATACCTAGATTTATGCCTAGGCTGAGATCATATTTTTTTAAAAATAGAGAAGATTTGCTACTTGTTTTCTCTTAACTAAATTAAAAATAATAATAATCAAAATTCACATAGCCTTCTATTTTTAAAAGTGTATTTTGACCTCATAAAACTGTGAAAGTTAACATCTAGTTTACTTCATCTTTGGTTACACTGTGTGGGATTATTAATCATGTTAAAACAAAGACAGTCATTGTATAGTATCCACAAAAATTGAAGTACTTTATGCAGAATCTACATGTGCAGAGACTGATTTCTTCAACAGAAAGAAGAAAAAAATAGAGTATATATGTTTAGATTGACATATTTGCCTTTATATTAACATATAGATTTAACTCTGGTTTTCATCATTAAATTTTAATAACGTTTTCTAAAAATTAAGTAATCTTTATGTATTCTACTTTCCGTCAGTTTCTTCCCAAGCTATCATTACATCCCTTGCATGCATGTGTGCATACATACATTCACCTGTATGCCTTCACTTCATTAATCGAAGGATGCCTGCCACTCCTTTTAAAAAGCCGTATTATAAGTGTATTATGGGGGACTCTTAATTTCCCCTTATTATTGCTTTCCAAGATGCCTGCCTATTACATGTCACATACTTGCTTTTGAATTGTTTAGGACCAGTTAACATAAAATCACTTTAAATATTGTTGAATTAAGGGAGAGAGTCCAGTGATTTGGAACTGACGAAACAGGTTTATTTGAAAGAAAGGGACTAGAAAAAGTCCTAAAATGCCTTTCTTTAGTTAACATACTTAAAATAATATCATTTCAGTATATAGTACCATGTCATGTATTGTTATTCCACTATAAAAGATTAAAGTAAATACAATAGAATTGTTTCAGCTAAGAATAAAGTTTTGTAACAAACTTTTTCTAAAATCTGTTATTTCTATCTTTCATATAAAGTTTATATAAAGTTGTGCAACATTAATTTTATTTTAAAATCTGATGGCAGAGGTTTGAAAAATCATACATTAGCTAAAAATTATGTCTATTAGTTTTCTACTTCTGCCATCTACTTTACTATTTAATTCCAGTTAAGGTATGCATTAAAAAGATTATATTAAGATTTAAAATATAATCTTACTATAAAATATAGTATTCTAGGGACAGTTATAGGAGTTTTCACTTAAAATAAGTTGTATTATGCCCCCTGTCTATTGAGGTCATGGGAAAAAAAACTGAACAACACAAAACAAATGGAAAAGGTGAAAATAAATTTACATAAAGAATGTGAAAAACTTCTTTCATTTAGTTTAAAAATGTAAGCAAACAAACTCTGCAATGCATTTATTCCTGTATGCTAAAACACAATGAACAAATGCTATTCAAATAAATGTTAATTTAAAAATAAACATCATGAAACTTTTATGGTCATTTTTTCAATTTTTCTAATGCAAGATTTTCTTAATCTACATTGGCTTCCATTGTAAACAACTCATTCCACAGAGCAATGCTGATGGAAAAGCTGATTTTTTGTCACACTGCTTGCCAAGTATTTTGAACTGACACCAGCATTGACTAATGACAGTGCTGGAATGTGCTGTTCTCAGTAAAATGGAGGCCCATACAGACCTAGGAGTGTCCTGGGGTCCAGCTTCTGTCCGTCCAGGGGGTTGGTGCCATACAACAGTGAGTGATGTTCAGAATGAACAAGTTGTATTTCCTCCAGGCTGGCTTTTCGACCTTGAATTCGCTGAAAGAAAACAGCAGAAGCTTACAATACTCTACTGACAACATTTAGAAGAAACTAAAGCCCCAAGTCACATTTAAGATGATTAATAATGGGCTGAGTTTTATCATGTAGGAATGTGACACCGATTTGCTTAGTAAAGTACCATACGAATATTTGAAAAATGAATGCGTGCATTTCAGAACCAATGCATTGCTTATGCCTAAATGGGCAATTGACATAAAGCATATTCTTCTTTGGCATAAAAAAGAAATTTATACCAAATAAATTAATAGTTAACTCCTTTGGGAAAGTACCAGCTTAGAAACAACTATGGTCTACTGTTTAGCTGAGACTTAATTCATTGAAATCTTATTTTACACTTATCTGGAGAAGTTGTTTCTTAATGGGCTTAAGGAAGTACCAATACATTTTAATGTATTTGATTATAACAAATATCTGATCATTTCATGTGTGTGCATCTCATAGTAGTGTTAATCTAGACCAATGTTACTCAAAGTATGTCCCACGGGATCAGTAACAGTTCTGAAACTGTTTATGAATGCTCTGTGATGAGGTCTGTACAGAAATTCAGAATACTTAGAAACTTTTATAGCAATTTGACAGAATATTTTTAAGTCTGTTGAATCTAATATAATCTTATATATCTTCAATTTAATTTCACTTTTGTAGTATTTCATTCTTAATATATTCTATGAAAGCGTTAGTAACAGAATGGAAATTAAACAGAAGCAATAACTGCTGTTCAACCAGAGATAGTTTGAGACACTCTAGAATCAGTCAATATTTTTATACACATGCGAGGCAGAGACTTTCACTTCGACTAAGAAAGGTCCTTCAACACAGATGAAACTGAATGTTAAGTCAAGCCTCAGTTAGTCAATATGCAAAGCGTTCTTTCTAGCCACTTTTCTCGGTTGGCACATCTGCGAAACTCAGTAAACATCATGTTGGTTTACGAAGTTAATTAGCCTTTAGGAAATTGCTGTGTTTCCTAAAACCACCAGAGAGTACTAATATTTCACTTAAAATATGTATTACAATAAAGTACCAGTAAGGTAATATTTAGTAGAGAACTATGCAGAGTGAAATTCAAAGAGAACCTGCACAGGGAATGGTGTCCTTTCATGTTCCTGACCATAAAATCACCAGCTGACATGGAAACATCAGGTGACAACAACACCTCTTGCGGGACACGACGATTCCATATTCACCCTCCTTAATTTAAGGTGATGCAGCTGCTGTTGATGTGTGGTTCACTGATGGAGCAGGCCAGGAAACCTTAATATACAGACACTTCCTAGGGGTTTACTGGGTAGAGGGCAGAGCTGTACTTGCCACTAAAAGCAAATCATGTAACAGTGAGAGAGCAGGAGACCTGAGGGATAAAAGAAAGGTAACAGGAGTGACGAAAAACAGAAACTCCTCGACAATGCGCCATTATGTGTCAAATAAACACATGCTTACGGGATTTTCTTTGTCATAGCACTAAAGTTCCCTCTTTTTTGACACCCAATTTACTTTTCTAGAAAAATAAAAATATGTTTTAGAGAAATTATTCCCAGTTAGATGTTAAATACTGAAATTAAATTGGGTAGGTAATGCTGAAGACTAAGGCAAACTTAATGATGGCCATCTGGTCAGCCATTGCTCTGATCGACAAAGGAACATGTTATTGACCTCGGTGTCTTGATGATAACCATTAAATTTGGAAATGTTTATAGAAATGTTTATAGAAGAAAAAGATGACAAGTAATGAGATAAAATTAGGAGGAGAAAGTTCAAAGTCAATATTAAAGGGAACATCTTAACTGTGAGATTTCAGCTGGTGTTAAATCCCCCAAGAAAAATAGTGGTAACCCCATGGTCTGAGTCATCTAAAACTGGAACGAGCGGAGAACACTGTAAATCAGATGAGACAATCAGTCCTACTCTGGCAGAACATTAAATACCATTAATAAGAAATATATCTTTATGTTTTCATAAACTAGTCACATATATTTTCAACCATACATTTCATGCTTGTCCCAACTCCTTTCTCATTCTCCTACAATCCTCCTAACATTCAGGCTGAACAATCAACCACACATTTGAAAAATAATCTAATAAGATTCAATTATTGACAGCAGTTGAAGAGCTGATAAATCAGATAAGGACACCTATCGAATCTCAGTCATTCCTTTATGTGATATCAGTTAAGTAACAGTAAGATAGAGCATCTGGCCCAGCCTTTTTAGCATTTATTTATTCTAAATAGTATTCCATTCTAGTTTATACTGTAGTCCTCTCTATCACTATTAAAATGTAATACAGTTCCTAAGTTTTCACTTCAATTTTTCTTTTTTCCTCCCTCTCTATTTCTTTTTGACTCCCAGGAAGTTTTCACGTGGGCTCTTTTTATCATTATAAAATATACTTATTTAAAAAATAATTACAGTAAATATAAGGAATATTTAACAATCATCTTCTGCTTCTATGGGTGCTAGAGAATAGAATTCACAAACAGGATATACATGTTTCTATAGAAAAAAACAGTGAACAAAACCAATTGAATATGAAATATGTTTCTACTTGGAAAAACAATCTGGAGAAAGCATATTTTGAGATTTACATCTCATAGAAGCAAAGCTACGTGAACTTGAAGGATGACTAAGCTAAAAATTCTGAAATGGCAACAGCTTTCCTTCTTTCTTAACTCACAGGATCTCCTGGAGTAGTTCCATCTTACCTCACTTTTATCAGAAGTCTTCAATTTGTCAATTTCATTTTTTCCTCTCAAACTGAGGTCTCCAAGAAGGTTCTCACTTTCTGGAATTATCATCAGTAATTTGTTATGTTATGAGTTAACGCTTAAATATAGATATTTTTATTTAATCCCTTCCCATATTTTCTATTTCCTGTGTACTCTTTATTCCTTCATTTCTCTCTCATGATGCTCTTTTGAGTCAAAGGTCAACAGCCATAATGAGTCACAAAATAGGATAAAGTGCTCTGATAATCATAATTTAGGGGGATACTGATTTCCGTTCTCAGAGATATTTAGTCTGCAGGATGTCTATCTAAAGTCATCTATGATTCTAACCAAAAGGATTTTTGAGAATTCTCAGTATATTTGGGAATGCCATGCATTTAAGATATGGTGTTCGTTTATGTATTTCTTGAGATCTCACTTGAGATTCAAATATAAGTCTTAAATACCGTGCTAATATAGGCCTAATAAAGGAATTGCATGGTTTTTCATGTTCTTAATAAAGAAACCCTGCAGTGAACGGGTCATTATTATATTTTCACTCTCTGTGATGTGCACTTGGGCATCTTCTTCCTTGAAAGTAGGAAAGGAACTAGTGTGCACTGAGTGCCTACTCTGTGATAAGCACTGATGAATATGATCTCTTTCAGTTCATAGCGTCAGTCTACATTCAGGTTTGAAGTCTGACTAAAGCTGTTTAAAATGACCATATCATTGAGTCTCACAACACACCATGGTTCTTTCCTAAAGAAATAGTCTTTCTGAAATAAAGCCCATTAATGCAACCTGATTATAGAAGGAATGTTCTGAACATGATCTACAAAGTCATACTGTGACAGGATAAAATGCAGCCTACCCACACCCACCCACACACAGAGCACACACGGTATAGATTCATGTTTTTTTTTTCCTGCCAAGGAGCAGGGAAAAAAGGAAACAGTTCTATTCCTTCCCCTCCTGTGTTCAAAGCCTGGATTGAGGCCAGTGTCCTAATCAGTTCTCATTGGCCCTGGAGGAATCAGAACCTTTTGTAAAATATAATAAAGGGCATAAAATCATGATAAAATGCATGAAAAAGCAATGCCTTTGGTTAGGGAACTAGAAATAATTTAGCAGAACAGATGGATTGCATTGGTTTGGTATTATTGAGGACATGAAAGGGCTCATTTTGTGGCAGTTCCAAACTAAGAGAAAATGTCCAACTTAACTTTGACAAGTCAAAGTACCTGCCTCTGCTGGAGGAGACCCCATTTTCTTTAATCATTTTCAAAGTGGTGACATATTAGGCAAGAATTTCCACTCCAATATCTCATTTTTTGAAAATAGTTCATCCAGTATCCCTAAATAGAGGATTTTTTTTCCCTACAAACATCCACAGGGCTGCAGACTTACAGAATTAAAGAATCGTAAGTGACTTATGAGTATCAAAGTTACTCTTTATTACAAATTCCATACTGAACATTTAATGAATCAGTTTGCAGCCTGTTCATTATTCTTGATATACTTTTCTCTCTTAAACAAATAAAAAATATGGTCTCCTGCTCATGCCCAAGTGTACCTACTGTTTTTTTTTTCAGATGTTATGACCAATTGCTTTTTCAAATTTTACGAGTTTCTATCTCCTCCCCCCAACTATAGTGTCACCTTCCATATATGCTTCGTCTTCTAAACACCTGTTCTTATAAAGAAAGGAGAGTGATAAAAGGATGCAGGCAGCCCAACAGGTCTTTGGTCCTTTCCGTTGGTCACATGGAAAGAAAGTAAACTGCGAGTCAGGTGCCCTGAGTTCTGGGCTCTGACTCTCATATGTCAACACACCCATAGCCGTTTCTTCATTTATAAACATAAGGAGGTTTAACCAAAATATTTCACCCTATCACCCCTAAAATAATAAGATTCTATGGGAAATAACCTTCTATATAAAAACTCAATAAAATATCTTTTATTTTGATTTATAGATTTGCCTTAGGCAAGCAAATATAATAACTGAAGTGATAAATTCCTATGGTTGAGGCAAGAGGGAAGATATGACCATGCAAATTTTCAAATGGATCTATTCTTTGAAGCTCATTTTATATGCTTAATTATAATTGAAAAATAAGAGTAATTTTTAAACTTGTATTCTTAGCTTGTGACTTCAAAATAATGAGTGCATTTCCCAATTTAAAATAATTTTTACGTTTGTAACTTATGAGTTAATGTCACCGTTGTTTCTCGGGTAATGCTTACTTCCGTTACTCTCCCATCTTCAAATATTTGACCCCATTCACCTGTTTGCCTCTACCTCATTAAGCTTATGAAGTTGAAATTTTACAAACTTAAGAAGTTGAATTTCTGTTGCAGTGATTTTTAACATTAGAATCAGCTGTGGAAATTTAAAAAGTATCAGTGCCTGGGTCCTACCTCCAGAACTTCGGACTAACTTTGTCTGGGTGCAGCCTGAGCATTCAGATACTTAGAACCACCCCGTGGATTCTACTGGGCAGCCTAGGTTGAGAACCACATGTTAGAGGGACCTGTCCATCCTTCCTGTTCTTGAGATACTGACATTGTACTGACCAACATTTGGGACTATAGTTAAATAGATGGCACAAAGAAGGATGAAAGTAAAAAAGGTCTACATGAATTTCAAAATGACAAGTTGAATGTCAGACTACTTGAATGTAAGACTGCTTGCTTGATTCAGTCATTACAATTTATTTAATAATGTTTCAGGGCATAGAGCAATTCTGAAAGCACTTCAGAAAAACAGCAAATCCCATTCAATAATAAAGTCTTGAGTGGTAAAAAGCATATGAACTACATATTTTTTTAAATTTCATTTCCACCCATTTTACATCATTATGGGTATGTTAAAAAGAAAAATTATCCCTTAGTATAACTGCTCAATTTTCACAATTTTTATGCATCTGAATCTCCTATATTGTAATTATTTTTTAAACAACTCAATAAATGAACATTTTGATGGTTTGGGTTAAAGCATTGCTTTTTAAATAATAATCACATACACAACAAATTTTGTCACAATAAATATTTTGCGTTACTTTAGCACTACGATTCTCAGATGGTTGAAAAACATAACTTCATTTTTGTTAATAAGCATTTTGTTAATAAGTTGCTATTTAAAGTTTTTTAAAATCCTGTAATACTTTACAAATGGACTCAGAAGGGCAGTGTATCTTATTTCCTGTTATTGGTTGTTTTCCACATTAATACTTCATTTTTTGCAGAAATAAAAATAAAAACAAAAAATTCCAAATCATCTAAATTCTGATTATAGGCTGCACAAGCATTTTTAATACATTCATCTACCTGGGTCCTTGCTACTGTGATATACAAATCTCTCTCAGAACGACACAATGTACCCTGGTATACTCATCGCCTCTAGATCATTCGTACTGCTTCCCAAGATTGCCATGTCCTTAGAGACAAGTCACAAGACTCCCTGTTTGAATTTCTTACTGCTTTGCAGTTAAATTGAAAGACACAAAGATCATTTTCTTTTTGCAAACTAAACAAAACAGTAAGCTGTTATGTGCTGCCATCTAGTTAGATTACTCTATAAAACAAATGTTTAATTGAATTTCCATTAACTTGCAGTATTCAGAGCTTTGTAGCCTTGATATCAGAAAATGTGTACATTCCAAAAGTATTTTTCCAACGGGTATTATATTCCTTTACTTAGATTTGCAAAAGATATTTTAAAATCACCTGTGTGTGTGCAGGGAAGTGTACTGGAGTCCCGATCCCTGAGCTCCTTGGCATCTTAAAATTTCACACTAAACCTGATCTCCACTTTTTTCATTGGAACTGCTGAGAAGTCCCAGAAGGGGCAACAGTAGCTTGGTTTTGTGTCCCAGAATTGTTTTGTAATTACTTTGTGTTGGCACTTGAACAAAAGAGTGAAACATTTCAGCACAGTATGTTGCTTATGGTTTTTACTTATGAATTAAGCGAAACGAAGTTATTCAATATTAGTCACAAAGAGGCAATGCAAATTCCACATAATGTATAATCCAACAAAAGCATTATAAAATGTTGTTATTCTCAAAACAAAAGTGAGAGCAAGCAAATGTCTGTGGGTGGCTTGGTAGGGCTGAGAGTCATGAGCACTTCTGGAAAAACAACTGCAACTGCATTTCTAACAGATGATAGGTCAATCTCTGCATTTTTTTAAGCACAGGAGAGCGCATTCTTTTTTTTTTCCAGGGGCACACACACTTTAGGAACTTGGCTACCTAATCAAAGTGCTTGTTCATGAAGAAGAGACCACATGACCCCTCTAGATCTATTTCCTACGGTGATAAGAAAGCTGCTGGTTTTGCTCTTTCCTCCCAACTCCTCCCAACCAAATCACTAAGCTAAGTATCAATGATTCAAAAGGGAAAACACTAAATGATATTGGCATGAAGGACTACTGAGCACCTCAATTTTTTAAAAACAGTGCCATGTCATGCCAAAAGAAGTTAACCTGTATAACCACTGTAATTTCATATAAGGAGGGCTAATGTTTTCTCTGGCTGTTAACCAGGACTAGTAAGCACAGTCAATTTACATTATAGTTTACAAACTAAAAGCAACTTGTTTACTAAAACAACCTACACATTTTGCCTACTCTCAACCAAAGAAAGTGCTATGTTCCAAGTAAACTCATTAGCCATCTAATTTCATACAATATTAGAGCTGGGAGAGATTCTAGCAAACATCTTGCCCAACACCCTCATCTTACACGTGGGAAAACCAAAGATCAGTAAGGTTAAATGCTTTGACAAAAGTACACAGATAATTAATGACAGGACTAAGGTCAAATCTAATGTTGAACAATAACCTTTGAAGAATCCATTCTGATTAATTTTCTATACTGTTGAATGAAATGACACACCACGTAAGTTTGATTTGTGGATTAGTCTATTGTTTTGAAACCACTGAGCACTTTTAATGTTTTCAAATTGCCATCTTTTCTATATCATTGTTTAACTGCAAAATTGACTACTTTATTGGTTGAGGAAAGCTGACTCTCCTCTGTATGCCAGCAGAATTGAGACTTTTTACATTCTGTCCCAGTGAAACGGTATCCAAATAGACAAAGAAACATAAATAATGACAGAAGGAGGGCAAGATCTTCAACACAAGATCTGGGATACTGCCGCCTTTGCTTCCTGATATATATCTCTTCCTCTATCTCTTGCTCAAAGGGCTCCTCTGATACTGTTAAACACTATGCAGACTGCTGACCACGTATAAATATAAATTTATTTTCTCATTTTATTTCTTTCCCCAGCTCAAGCAATAGGTCATTAAAAACGTTGCAATATAAAAGTAGTGACTCAAAACCCTTTGGGCGTTTGCAGTTATATATGTATTTATGTGATAATTCGATTGTTTGCTGATCCCACCAGGTGGTAACCTCCTTGAAGGCAGGGGATGCAGCTTTTCAGTATTATGTCCATAGCTCCTAACACAAAAGCCTGGAAAACTCAGATTCTTGATAAATACCATTGAATGGATGTATTATGTTTTCCAGGTGTGATGCCCAGATCAGCAGTATTAGGACTGTCGAGACAACATTAGCAATACAAATTCTTAGACCCCATTCCAATAGGACCCCACTCCTATTGAATCTAAAATTCTGGGGTTGGTGCCCAGCAATGTGCATTTTAACATCTCCCCAGATGGTTCTGATATATGCTAACATTTGAGTACCACTATTATCAATAAATTAATGCCACTTATCTAGACAGGTTTCTGCTTGCTGGCCAGGTATATGTTCCCAGAGCTCTGTCGACTCCCCTGGAAACAGGTTGATCACTAACTATGGGTAGCTACACAGACCTGGCAGGAAAATAATGTTTAAAGATGGCAAATTGCTGGATATTGAGACCCAGCTTGTATGTGTTATATCCTATTCAATTATTTCCTTTTCCATAAAATCTAATAAAACAATTTAGTTGAGATGTATTTCTCACAACCAAGCAGTCCACACTGCTCAAGAGAGAGTGATAACCTAGACATCAGGGCTGATACTCAAATCCCTGGAGTCCCAGACACACAGGTTTTACCTTCTCAGGAACGGTTGCTATAGATATAACCAAGGAATAGACCTGGACTTTAACTTCCTGAGAGTCAGAACTAGATCATTCAGAAAGGCAAGCCTGGTTCTCCTTAAGTCCTTGGGCCACCATGGTAAATATTCATTCACATCAGAGCTGGAACCTAACTTCTTTTGAACTGAAAAAGTCAAGTTCGGTAGGAAGACATTATCATTGGCCTTGATCCTTTTAGAAGGCTCATAAACACTAACCAGGAAGCCCATTAGCATAGGAATCATCTTGCCTTTTCAACCAGACAATGCATCCCCATGTACCTGACCACTTGCCATTTACCT
Source organism: Pteropus medius (assembly GCF_902729225.1). Taxonomy (NCBI): domain Eukaryota; kingdom Metazoa; phylum Chordata; class Mammalia; order Chiroptera; family Pteropodidae; genus Pteropus; species Pteropus medius. Next base: position 8,013,537 of record NW_024342467.1, on the reverse strand, counting down.
GTGCTTTTCTCCTGGCTATTCAGCAACTGATTGTAATGTTTGGGTGAATTGTTGAAAGGTTTGTTCTATGTCTGGATTTGTCTGTTTCTTCTCATAACACTGAAATTTTCAAAATACTTTTGCTTGAGATAGAAAGGTTTGCATCCTTCTAGGAGGGTTTAAAAATATATCAATAAATGTGTATATTAAACTTAACAAGTCAAATCAAAAACTTTAAAAGAAAATTCACAATGAACATGTATCAAATTGTTTCAATTGTATTTACTGGAGAGGGTACTGGCTAAGAAAATAGATTCTACTATTTCTGTGTGGGCTTAAACCGTTTTGTAATCATCTCTGCTGGTCCCCTCTCTTCTGGTAGAAACCATCAAGAAGAGAAAATAAGTCATGTTTCTTTTGCTTCCATGTTTTAAATCTTTTGTGTTTTATATATAACCCGAAAGCCTTTACAAAATGATAACATTTGTTTAGTTAATGATCATTTTCAAAAATTCCACAAGGAATATTCCTAAAATTATTCACATGGAGGCAAAGTGATATTAAATTCCTAGTTTTCTTAAAATTGTTTTTTAATGGTTTTACAAGTTCTCTTTCATATTTTGAATTAGGTCAGCATAAAGTCATAGATATTTGGTAATACAGGAGCAAATATACACATATGGGCAACAATTACATCACTTAAGAAAGCAAACATCTCGTGAACTCCTCCCAAACTATGTTAAGAAAAAACGTGCTCTGTTTGCATTATTGTGAAATTTTGGATTAGACATTTGTGCTTGGTCTTCATTACGAGGAAATTTGCTGATTTGGGCTTTCAAGTGCATTATTTGTTAATTGTGTGATTGTTTGACAAAGAGACTCTTAGTTAGCTTACCAGTCTAGGGCTAGACTCACTCATTCTTGTCAATCCCACAGTGCTTCTGACATTTCACCTGGGTCTGCTAGCATATCAATAACGTGTTGTATAAATTAACTATTATGGTTTCAAACAATACACAACTAAAATAATGTGATGTATGAAGAACTGAAAAAAAAAGACTGATCACAAAGGGATGATAAATTTTAAGACCAACGTTCTTAAAATTATATTACATTCCATTTATTTCTGCATTTTGCTTCTTTCATAAACAGCATTTCTTCAGGTAATAGCTTTAACGTATGCCACAATCTAACAATGCACTCGAAGTAATCAGCCACTACTAATTTGGAGTGGGTGGGGTAAAGCACCAGAAAATAATAAAGACCTAAAAGTAAAAAAAAAAAAATGTAAACAGAAATGTCTCAGCTGGCAAAAACACAGAAAGATTGCCAAGCTGGAAAAAGTGTATAGTAGATGGATGTTCGCATCATTAAATGTCCATTAAGACCAGTCCACCAAAAAGAAGTCCCCTTACTGGTTTATGTACTCTACATGGGATTGTGTAGACAATGGAGTGGTTTGGCCTCCTAAATGCATTATCAAAACCATGAAAACCTTAAAGATAACTCTAAAATTTACCAAAAAGCATGAAAGTCTCCTGCCATATAACATGGACCAGCAAAAGATGAATAATAGACTTTTATTTAGGAGAGAATCAGGGAAATAAATCAAGTGCAAATTCCTTCACTTTGGAGATTCTAGGTAAAGAATACATTTAGTCGAAAGAAGAACTTTAAATATTAAAAACATTTGATAATTCTGTTATAAACATATAACGAAACTTTTGAAACTAAATCTGTACACACTAGTCTGGTGTATTCATTCACGATCTCAACTGTTGAATAACTCGCAGACGTTATCTATGTTTTGATGTAAAGAAAATAACCATTTAGTTCATATTATTCATCTTCAAAAGAGAAAATCAATAAATAATTTATCCTTTGAAATGAATAAACTGAATGAATGACTGCAGCTTCGAAAGTCCATAATTTTTACTACTTTTCAGAAAAAAAGGATCAGATTGATGTGACTCACGCTATCGAATATAGGCAAGTACACTTGACTCTAAGTGTCATTCTGAATGCTTTGGATTTCTATTTCAAATGAAATATTTTACAGGTTCACTTTAAACTAAATTGGCTTTGAATAGGAATTTTCTTAACTACATTTTGGGCTGCCAAAAATAAATTAACTCAAAAGTAGGCACAAAATATTGCTGCTTTTTTTTTTTAATCAAAGTATAGTGAATTTAATAGGGTCTCAATATATCAGTTTCCTCATGACATAACTATACTCAAAATATTATCCATTTAATTTCTTCCCAAACTGGTAAAAACTACATTGGATTCCCTTCACTGATCTACAAATGACAACAGAACCAAATAGCAACATGATAAATTGTCAAACTGTCTTGAGGGACCATATTTGTCTTGCGAAATCTCATAATTCTAGAATAAGTTTGGAACATAATAATATAGATACAGGAAAAAATATTTTTGATCAATATATGTTATAGTAATATGAGAAAATATATGGGGAATATTTTTCTTTGTTAAAAATGTTTTGGACTCAAATATAGAATGTTATGGGATTTTAGGTAATAATAAACATTTATAGCAACCAAATCAAACAGCTACTGGCTGTTATACATTTTTCAAATTTGAAAATGGGAGCCTTTTAAAACTGTGATCATTTTTACCCTCAACCTTTGAAAGTCTAAATAGATTTTTCTAAATGAAAAATTAAACTCATTAGGAATTTACAGAAATGAGTCTAAAGAATTATTGATAAAAGTATTCAGACCTCTATAATAAAAATATAAAAACATCAGCCACTTCATAAGAAGGAGTGACTATTCTTGGTAAGAGAAGAGTTATTTTTTAAATCTATTGATTTCCATGAGATAAAACTGGCATATATCTGAGTTCAGAGAATAATTTACAACAAGGAATAACAATTATTTAGTACTTAACATTTTGTGAAGTTTCTCAGGCAATTAACTCCATAAATGATACCTATTTAGAAACAAGAATCCTAGCATGTGTACTAAAAAATGCTGCAATGGGACACACACATCAGGCAGCTGCTTAGTCCATTAACACTGACTGAGTACCTACTGTGTGCCTAACCCAGAGTCAGATCAAAAGTTCTGTGCTACTAGTGCTTATGATGGATGGTTCATCAATCATGGTGTTTGTGCTACAGAGTTAACGTTTTTCTACGACTACTCAAATGAATCCTGGCCTCTTAACATGATTTATTTAAGTAAGTAAAAGAGTGTGGCCAATTCAGGATTACCTCACATTTATTTAGCAACCCGGTTTCTTGCAGCCGTGACCAGATGCTCTGTATTCGTCCAGCATGCTCAGGGTGGGTGGTGGAATTGCCACAAATGCACTGGTGTTTCAGCATCAGAGGGTCATAGGCAATTCCTTCAGGACAAAGAAAACAGCACAAGACTGAGAAATGATACAAGTTAGATGACAATATGATTACTCAAAAAAAGGCATTCTTTTCTAAATAAATTTACAAATAGAGAAAGAATACATATCCACAAACTCCTAGGGGCATATAAGAGCTATTTTAGTACTGTATATCTGGATATATATGCAAAAAGAGTCAACCTATGGATTAATCAGTACTCAGACCCTGTCTTAGTAAATCTGTAAAGTGTATGAAGACGGTAATCTTAAGAAACTTTATATTTTAAAAAACCTGTAATTTTACCAGTATCTTAAATCGTGATAAAGTATTTTTAGACAGATAATTCAATTCAGTAGAGGTTAAATTTTATCACTGAAGCCACAAAATGAGCTGACTTTTTAAATTGTGAATTTATTTCGTAAGTAATTCTAGCCTCACTGTAGATCAGGATTACATCTTTGTAATAAACTGGAAGATTTTCTGTTTGCCTGTTCTGCTTAGCAATATCTTCAAAGTTGTGCAGAAAGAGTTTTGTCTTTGCTTACTGTGCTCTTCTCATAATTTATACCAAATTGCAAGCAATATGGATACTGCAGATCTTATAATATTGTGGGGCATTTGAAGTGTTTCTTTAAAAAAGTCAATTGCAATACCTTTAGTAAAAATTATAGATACTTAACTCTGCTTTTAAATTATGAGTTAACATATTTCATATTTGTTAGACCCTATGATGGGAAAGATTTTATGAAAATTTGATAAAATGAACTACTAAGAATATATAAAATAGAATTTACAGATCTATGAAAGCAAATTACATAATAATGAAAACTCTCTTTAATTTTGAAAAGATTTCCACCCTTAATGCAATTCCTTGGTAGTGGGGAAACATGTTATTGACAAAATTGCCTGACTTAAGAAATTATTTAGCCAATATTCTAATAAATTACCATCAAAATATATTCTCTGGGGACATGGAATGAGGACAGAAGAATCCATGGTAAGAAATTAAAAAGCAAAAATAAGTATCTATTCAAGAACAGATAAGTACCGGCTATTTTTCTTCTAAAATAAGTTCAATTAGTTAATGCATTTTATTCTCCCTATGACATAGAGTACCACGTTAGAAGAATGTTACTCAAGAGGGGGAAATATCTGCCCCTGAGTTTACTAAAATCACACTGAAGAATGACATATATATATATTGAAACCATGTAGTAAAAATTGTGTCTAAAAATATTATAATTTTGCTAGTCTAAATACAGGGGTCCCCAACACCCAGGCCGTGGATCGGTAGCAGTCCATGGTCTCTTAGGAACTGGGCTGCACAGCAGGAAGTGAGTGGTTGGCAAGCAAGTGAAGTTTCATCTATATCTGCAGCCGCTCCCCAGAGCTAGCATCCCCACCTCAGCTCTGCCTCAGATCATCAGGCATTAGATTCTCATAGGAGCGCTGGTCCTTACTGCCAAAAAGGTTGGGGACCACAGCAAATAATACCCATTCTTAAGACTAAAAAGGCTTCAAAATCCATTCTGAGAACCCCTGACTCTCACACTTTCATCCTCAGTGCTAAGCTCTCTTCTGAGCAGTACATATATGCACACTTGTCTATTCAATCGCCCATTCAAAATCTCCAATTGGATGTCTCATCGCTTTCATAAAGTGAAATGTCTCAGATTTGACTTCAGGATCTTAAACTGCACACAGTGCTCCTCATTTCAGTAAAGAACATCATGGTCCACTACTGCTCACATGAGAAATTTCAGTGTCCTCTTGACACTCCCTGTCCAATGAACCAACAAGCAGTGTCTATTTTTCCCTCCAAAACATATCTTGAATTACTTCTGATCTCCAGAGCCAAAACCATACACAATCCAAGGTACAATTATCTTCACTCTGGACTCCTGAGATAGCCTTTTAACTGGTTACCTGACTTTCGCTCTATTCCATTTGCCACAGGACAGTAGCTACTTTTGCTTAAATCTTTTGATGACTTCACTGACGAGATTAAGTTTTCTCAAACTCAGCATATATAGGCCCCTCCACTTCTCTCCAGCTTCATTTCATACACCTCTCTCTCGATCTCCATTTCTCTCACAAAAGCCTACCTTCCATTCCACTAAAGCATCAAAATCATACTGGCCTTGGGATCTTCACGCATGCTGTTCCATCTATGCTAAAGTTTCTTCCTTCCAGTCTTCATTTGGCTAATTCCTAGTCATGCTTCAAGGTTGTTTTAATGTCACTTCCTCAACAAAGGATTCCTTGAGATCTCTACATTAGGTGTCCTGCTACATGCTCTCATCACATCTCCTACATGTTCTTCAGAGCATTTATCACGAATATGCAATTGTTGTATAATCTTGTTAACTGTATATTTCTTCGCTATCTGGTAAGATCTATGAAAGCACAGACTTGAGTTGCACTGCTTACTTCTGAACTCTTAGTGTCTGTCATACTTGGAATATAGCAGGTCTTCAAAAGTATTTTTAATAAATAAATGGAAAACATAAATGAATAGCTGTAAGAACTAGATCAGGTATCTCTCTTATCAAGCCTTCCTTGATGAACCTAACTGGTATATCCTTGGACTCCTCAAGTTTTTGTAGCCTTACTTCTTTAGTGTACTACCTTTTATTTTCTATGTCTTATCCACCTATTGGCAAGTACCTCTAATACAAGCATTTATTTTACTCAGTTGTACACTTCTACATGGCATTTTGCACAAAAAGGAGATGAATAACTATTTTAAAACAAATCAAAATGAAGACATGAAGGAAGGCAGAAAGGAAAGCTGGCAGGCTTAAAAAGTAACATTTAAAATACAAAGATGTGTAGGACATGTCTTCGCAATTCAGATATATCAAGAATTTGAGTTACTATTACATAACAGAAACTGTTTAACATATTTTCAACCAATTTCATAAAAATAAAAGATATATTAATGATAATACAGAAACTAAAAGTATAGTATGTTCTTTATTTTGAAAACATATACTTCAATAATAGAGATTCTAATCAAGTTGCTTTAATTTTTTCACTGTTTCATCTAACTTCACCTCCATAGTAATTATTTTTCTTTTAACAACATTTTTTTTTATAAACTACTGCCAAAAAAAATTATGAAACAAGTTATGGTAGCTGGAAGTTATTGCCAAGTATCTGGAGATTATAATACAAAGTCCAGGAGCTCCAGGAAAGACATTTGAATTTAAGGGGAAATAAATAAAGTCTGGAACCCTAAACCCCTACTTACTCATCTTAATGATGTAGCAATGAGGTGTTAACAGGTAGACTGCAAGGTGAGACTTTAACCTCATCTTTCATCTCCATTCCTTTCCTCTTTCTTTTTTTCTTTTTCTTTCCTTTTTTTCCCCCAGAAACAAAGACTTACAAGGTACAAAACAATCCTGCTCTTCTCTTTGGGATTCATATGGAATTCTACTTTTCTTTGACCCTTTCTGCCCCACTGGTTACTACTTGCAACATAAACCAACAAGTCAATCTCTCTTTTGATCAATGGGATACGAGTTAAAATTAGGATTTGAAAAAATACACGAGAGTCTTAATATAAAGTCTTTACCTGCATTTTAAATCCTGGTAGTTTATTTTTTACCAAAGGAAAAAAACCCTCAAAAATTTTTGCTACATTTTTTTAGACTAGCCTAGACCTTGTGCTTTCTCTGGCTTTCAGTTTCATTAAATGAGATAAATATAAGAAACATCTAAATTATTTTTAATGGCTGTTTTTGTTTGAGCACTATGATTCTACTTTGCATTAGACTCTGACTAAAGAGACAATGTTATAAAGAATTTACTCGCAGATTACATAAGGTAACCCAGTGATGGGAGAAAGAAGGTCTTAAAATGTACTGAGTGATAGAGAAGATAAAGCCAGTTAAATGTATTTGCCATTAAATTCTTGTTTCAATGAATCCCGTTTGGTATAAACAAACCCAATTATATCATCTATTGTCAATGTCTGGTTGTAAGGTCATAGCCAAGCCTCATCTCTGTTAGTAATAACTGAGTAGAAGAGATGACTGAGCTAAAATACACTTCCCTTCTCTTAGTTAGCAGAATACATATACATACCATGCCTTGGCTTTAAATATAATGAAAAAAGCAGTTCTTAAATGGAATATTATTACTCAAATTCTAATATAACATAAAATCCATATGAATATGTGGCAACCTGACTCTACAACATGTATTCTTCATTGTCACTAAAGTAGCTTCATGATCATATGCTCTTCTTGTCCATCCTAGAAATAGCTTCATCCAGGCTCTCTGTAGGGCTGCCAGGTGGTAGCTACATCTCAGTCTCTGTTTCTCGGTCCAATAAAGTCTTCACAGGAAATGGACCGAAGACTTCCTCTTTCAACAGCTAACTGAACTCAGACAACATCTTCTTCTTGGAACATTGCTTTGTTCTTCACAAAAATGGGGCGGTGTGGCTACTCCAGGTGGATGCTGAGAATCCACATGGAGGGTGAAGGTTTGAATGGTGTGCCTTGAAAATTATGTGTTTAAAATTAAATAACTTTTCAGTTGTGCCAAAAAAGTATAGCTCTTACAGAATGGATTTAAGCAGATTGCCTACCTTTACCACATATTTGTTTTCTCTTCCTTATTTTTAATGGAACTTTTAAGTGTGTCAGATTGTATGACTTTCTTTTGGGAAAAACTTACATATTTCCAAAGAACATATTTGAATGCCACTTGTGATTTTTTAAATGTATCTACAACAAGTTGACATTAAAGAGTTTAAGAGAAAGGCGTTTAATGCTTAAAAATATTTGTTTTCAAATATACTACAAATGAAACCCTTAAGAGTTCACCTACCTCTAAAATCAAAATCATTAGAAATACTAAAATGAATTTTGAGGTCATAGGGATTATGAGTATGTAGGTTACAGGGGAAATTTAAGCTTGGAGTTAAGCCAGAACAATATGTGGAGGAGTAGAGTGAAAACCGTGCATTTCATTTCCTTTGGATTTGGAAAAGCACTAAATGAAAGTTACCAAGCAAATAAATGTTCTTAATCCCATAACAGCAGAGGGGCTTTTAGCTGATATATAAATTACATACTTTGCATATTTTTTTTAAAAAGTTATTAAGCCTTTTTAAGGATTCAAATGTTAGGATGCAACATTTTTAAGGTCAAATAAGACAATAAGCAGGTTTTTCTCTATTAAAGTACATAAACTTGAAATCATTTATTCTTTAACCAGAAGAATTAAAAAGTACCTTTTACTTCCAGTGTTTTTAGATTTGAACTAGTAAGTTCATAAGTGTTTGTGACTATATGTACATATATTACATATATACTACACAATATTATTATTTATTGGTTCAGCTAAAACATATTAAATACCTATTAAGAATAAAACTCAGTGCTTTTAAAATATAAACTTATATAATCTCTCATATAGACAAGAAATGTGCCTCATTGAATCCATGAAATATGAAAAAAATCTCAAGTTCATTTCCCTGTTTATGTTTGAAGTGTAAACTCTGATAAATACTAGGATGCTGACATTACGAGAAGGAAACTAATCATCTGAAATGACCAGTCTTTAGGTTAAATGATCAGGGTATGTTTATGGCATGTTTATAATACCCTTTCACTTGGATTCTTCTAAGGCCTCCAAACCCTATCCATTAGGCAACACTGTTTCTCGAACTTGTAGGATCACTCTAATATTCAGAGATCTGGCTTCATTTATACTGAAAGAACATATAAAAGTAGAGGAAATCAAGACATGTCAGGAAAAGGCCGCTCCCCTTAACTAAGAAAATAAACTCTATCAGTAGGGTTATAGTTGCAGACAGCAGCATACATGAGAATAGGACCACAAAACTTTATAGTTAAGCTCACTTTTAAGTTAAGGAAATGATTTTGAGTGAAAAATTGGCATTATGATAGGATGGTTGTGACTCTGCGCTCTCTGACAGGTTATGGCTGAATAAAAACCACTTTCAGGAAAAATAATTGAAAAATATATAATTCTTAAAGGCTATGCTCTGACTACCTACAAAAAGCATTTCTCTACATCATGTATCTGGCTTTGAGCAAAAGATTCTCTGAAGCCCAGGGATAGAACCAGGCATGGCTGATCCAAGCGGCTTCTGCTGACACTGGGCTGCCGTCCTGCATCGTCTGGGATACTAGGGCAAGTTTGCTTTGCTCCAAGAAATAGAGGGATCAGAGGCAGTGGCTAATGTGGTAAAATAAATCTATCCAAATATACCCAGCCTGTAGCTCCTAGTATGGAATGTTGGCTTGTGGTATAACACATATAAGAAAGAAGTCGCTCCTATGCAGACTTTTTAAAGACGACTGTCAAAGTTAAATAACTCAACCATTTCATTCATTGATTTTTTTAAAAAAATAAAAGATGATATCAAGGCTTGGGAATGTGATTTCAGAAATAATATTTTAACTTTTCCAAGCACAAAGGGTTGCATGAGGTCATGGAAGCCACAAAAACAAACTGAATCCTGAAAAATGATTCAAAAATAAATCAGATAACCTATGAGAGCCTTTGGGGGGAAGGTACTTATGAATTCTCTTCTTGCTTCATCCAAGTTATGAGTCCCTTAGGGCTGCAATATCTCACAGTTTGAGAGCATGGAACAAGAACAGGGTCCAACAGATAGAAACAAATATTTACAACGCAGTTCCTTTGTAGAGGGAATAGCACCCCTTTTTGTGTGTGTTCCAGACTTCACCTTCCTCTGACCTTGGAATTATCTGGTCTGTTTCCCTCTGTAGTCAGGTTCTGAAATATCAAACACAGATGTAGGCAAAGGAATAGGATGGCCAAATAGCCCACCCAGGGGTGCCATAATAAATGTAGCATTAATCTAGGTTTGCTTGGCACCATTGACTTTCATAGTCATTTGTATGGGAAATAAGAAGAAAACAGTAAAACAAATCAAGAATAACAAATTGGGGGAAAGACACTCTGCAGATTCAAATAATACTAAGCATCATAAATTTCCTAGTGGCCAGGACTACTAGAAAGAAGAGATTGAGGAACACTACTAAAGAATGTTGTAGGGATTTTTTGTTTCCAAAAGGGACCAATGCACCTGTTGATATGTTTTCCAGGCCCTTAAATGATAACAATTTATGAGGTTATTAATACTAAGCCAAAGATTTATCAGATGTGCTGTTTGTCTTGTGGCCAATATAACCTCATAAAATTGAGGTTGCACTGGGTTAAAATGGAGCGTTCTGCTATTGGAGTTATTCAGAGCATTTAAATCGGTTAATCCTACGGGAATGGTCTATTTAGCCTGCCTATTAGGGAAAGTCTTTAGGGATTCCTACCAGTTGCAGAGCCAGGCTGGAGAGGCTGGTCCACTGCTAGGTGAGGTAAAATGGAGGCAGCAGGAGAGGAATGAGTCCTGGAGCCAAGATGATGTGTCTCTAATCCATCCATGCCAACCATAGCCAGCTGAGCTTGGCGCACCGAGAGCGCACATGTGTGCTGGGGTTCCAGGAAGGGCTGTTGCCAAGAAAAGAGCACAGTAGAAAGAAATGTGAGACAGGCATTGAGGGAGACACTGAGAGCAACATGTCAACAAATTAAGTTCATCAGGTCAGTGACATAATAAACGTTGTGAAGGAAAAAGAAAAAAAAAAAATAGAGAAGGGGAGAGAAAAAACAAGATCTAGTCAATAAATCCATTCAACAGATGTTTTCGCACGGACAGCCAGGGCCTGTCTGCCTGGCTGAGGAGGAGGTGATGGCAGGAGGCCTGTCAGTTTGAACTGATTGAAAGAAACAGACCTTTAACCTCGAGAGGAATATCGACTCAGACTCATTTCCTACCTTGATACCAACATTTTAAATATAGCCCCAGAATTGTTGCAACACAAGTGAGAGAATAATTCAACTGCTTTCAAACCGCCAATGAAGCTCAATTCTGAAAATTCTATCTAGATTTTAATTCAGTAATATTGTTAATGAAATTCATGGGATCCTAAAAATTAGCAATTAAAGGACAACATTTTGACATCTTTTAGTCTTCTTATAATGGTATAGGACAAAGAATTTCTCATAGGTTGTATGGCATAATCTCAATACCATAAAATTATTAGTTTCCTTTATAGAGTATTAAATATAACCTCAGCAATTTATCATTCTGCATACTTCTGAACTTACCATTTGCCACGTACTCAGGCTTTGAGCATTTGCTTTGATGAATAGATTAGGATGGTCTGGTCAAAATCTAGTTTTAGTCATAACAGTTTTAACACTTTTAGAAGATTCTAAGTCTCTTGTTTTCTTGATTGTCTCCATGTTTAATGGAGATATACCAGTAAGATTGACAGTCTCTCCTCTCCTGGATTTTACAATCAGAGGGAATGCAAATATATAATTATGACTTTGGGAGTTTTCTTTCCGGATAAGCTTTTTGCATATGATCTAAAACGCATGGGTAACTATACACTGAGTGACTGTAATATCCATCCCTGTCTTTTCCTTCTGTAATCTCCTATTTAACCTTCATCTAAACAATGCAAAAGGCCCCTAATGATCACCCTACTCCTAAAACCAACCCATCCTATTCCTTCCTCCAAGAATTCTCTTCCTAAAGCCCTCCTGTAAGAAAAAAAGTTGACATAAAAGTCTGAGAAGGTAAACCAAAGTTTGAAGAATCTCCTCAGAATGTCATCTGGTCTCTCCTTCACCTGAGACCAACCTGCAATCTTCAGCCTTAGATCTATTCCTTTCCTAAGTTCTAGCCAAATTCCTATCTACTGCATAATGAATATCATTCCAGGGCTGAATTATGACTTTCACAGGCCTGGTCACTTTTGCCTTTTTGGGCCCCTTCCTCTATTAAAAAAAAATATATAGATATAGATATAGATATAGATATAGATATAGATATAGATATAGATATAGATATAGATATAGATATATCTATATCTATATCTATATCTATATCTATATCTATATCTATATCTATATATAATTACATTTTATGCTTATATTGGCACACATTGAATTCATTATTCTAATATTTATTTTCTTTAGATCAAAAATTAAAACATTTTGTGGGCCCCTTAAAGTATTATAGGGTCTGGACACAGTGTTTACTGTGTCTAACGGTTATGTTGGCCCTGATCATTTGTGCTCCCACCAATCTACCTTTACTGTATCATCCCCTCTAGATGTGTCTATAAAGCTTCATATTCGGCACTCATACACATGCTCAAAGGTCCACTTCAAACTTTACATAGAACATTTTATGAGGTCTCACATTAAAATTGTTTTCACTTTCCAATTAAATTTCTGTCACACTTTGTTTTTCTTTTCCGTCATCGTCTTTTCTACATTAAATTTATTGCATGAAATAAATACTTATTGAGCTCATACTCTATACAAGATATTTTGTTGGTGTGTTGAGCCTTTTTTATATTTATTGTCTAATGAAAAGACAAATGAAAAGACAAATAATTCTCAGTACAATGTAATTATAAATACAGTGAATGCTGTATAGGAATAATGCAGAATGCAATGAAAAAAACATAAAGAAGAACCTGATATATAGAGTTTGAAGGAACTTCCATCCTAAAAAGCGATGTTTAATTTGAGATGTGAAAGACAAATTTAATTAGCCAGGGGATGAGTGCAGGAAAGCTCTAGATACAATTTACATATGTGTGTATTTGTGTGTGTGTAAAATTATCTATGCATAATATGAGAGCTTTTAAAAACAGGACTCTAACTCATCTGTGAACTTATTTTCTGCTGCATTTTATATCTTTTCATATGCTTGCTCAAAACTAAATAATTATTTGTGCATTAAGAATATTCAACAGATATTTGAAAACTAAAAGCCATTGTTTTCAATAACAGTCATGTTTTAGATGCCTGAGGCTACTAAATGTTTGCTTTCTCAATGAAGACCTCAACACAGCAAGAGCTTCACATAAATAACACCAACATCTTCCTTCTTTTTTAATTATGTGTATTTATTGCTTTACTTGGGCTTCAAGGAACCCTTTGAGATAACGCAATAATTTTCTAATTGATAAGCATGATACAAATGTTACATTTTAATACAGAACTTCACAACCAAGCAAGCAAAATCCTACTTATCCAATCTCTACTATTAGGAATATGGCAAGAGACAAATAACTGCTCGTTCAATAACAGTTATTTATTCATCACATGTAAGTATCTAACTATTATCTATTGTATATGCACAAAGAAACAGATCCTATGCTGGTTTTATAGATTAAAAAAAATGAATTAACATGGCTCCTGATCTTGTGGGTTGACAACCAAAATTCAATACTTTATCTTTAGTTAGTAAGTTTCATAAGAGTATGAGCTTTGCTCATTGACTCATATTTTCCCATGCAGTCTTTCACACATGGATATTAATAAATATATGTTGAATAAATAAATGAGTAGAAAGGAGATACACAGTCATCCTTAAGATCTCATTACAAGGATAAGATAAAACAAGAACGCTTACTATAAGCAATCATAATATAAAAGGACCAAGGAATGCCTAGTGAAAAATATAAGAAAATTGAAATCAAATAAAAAAATTATCAAAGGACAATACTCTGAAATTAGTGTTACAACCAAGAGGTAATGAAGAAAATGAGTGACGTGAGGATTATTTTTCCCTTGTACTTTTATGTGGTTTTCAAATTTTCTGTGTATCACCTATATTAAAACTTTTTTAAAAAATGGTAAATGTTATTTAAATAAATAGCTGAACACTTCAAAATACTTCATTAGGACAGACTCATAATCATTGGACCTAACAGCAGACATAAGTCAAATATTTTTAACGTTTTGCTAAAAAAAAAAGTCTATAGTAGAGAGAAGAGTTTATTCACTTTCAAAAGAGTTGATTACAATTATACACTTTTAAAAAGTAAGTATGGCTTTTAACGTATATGGCCAATCTTGACAATCCAGTAAGATACACATATTATGGTGCATATTAGTCACCAAAGAGTCACAAAATGGTAGGCCACTTTTATTTCAGATGGATATTACTCCTCACCAATAAAAAGCATTCTTCTTGAGATTTGAAATTGAGATAATATTTTTCTGTTGTAGCTGGAATTGAAGCGTTTCACCAAACCATTTTTTTCTATTAGTAATTTTAATGAGAGATAACTGTCCATGGTTATTTTCCATATTTCTAAGTACAAAAGTACATGTTTCTCTTTTGCACTGTCAGAAAAATAAAATTACAAACAATTCACAACGTATTGTTAAAAATTAGATGGATACCCAAATTAACCTTTCATCTACTGAGTACCAATGGGAAATGTGTTATCTTATTAAGTAAATAATAAACACACCCTTCCCCCCCAAAAAAACATTTTTTGATCTAAATTTCTTTTAAATATACTATATTGAGTCTGTTTCTTATGTATACATTAGTCTCTCTTTCTTTCTTTCTTTCTTTCTTTCTTTCTTTCTTTCTTTCTTTCTTTCTTTCTTTCTTTCTTTCTTTCTTTCTTTCTTTTCCAGGTTATTTAACAGGGAACTTTGTTTTGATTGGTTACTGTGCCAGGCTGTCATTCAGGTAAATTCTCTCAGGTTACTGAGATGACAATCTTTTCTTCTATGAAATGGTCTAAGACTACTATGCTGAATACCATCTGGCCCCTCTCAAAGATAAAAAACTGCAAATTACTTTCACAGAAGAGTTACTTCAATAATGCCTAGTATCAATGTGGATCAATGTGGATGGGGACCAGACTTACGTCACGGGGAGTAGGCGCTGCATCTATTCGGAAAGTGGGTAGGAATAAGCCTTGAAGTTCTCTGTGTGACAAGCACAACACTCTTGCATAGAGTAAAATATTTATTTGGGAGTGTCATGCTAATAGAGATTATGAAGTGATAAAGCTTCTGGGCTAAGGAGACGTCAAGGTTCTACATTTTTGTAATAGCGGTCACTTTTGGTTTTGTTTCTGTTTGGTTCTGTTTAGCTTTCGTGTTGCCGCTGTTTTGGGACCCATTTTATGGCTTCTGCATCTTCACTTTGTTCTATGGTTACATGTGCTTCTAGACATGTGGTGGTTACTCATTGTGTACTGTAATCAATATCATCATGCAATTTCAGCGAGATCAAATACAGAAATCAATTATATTGTTTAATCTTTGAAATAATCAGAATTATTTGAAGTACTTTAATAAAGGATATGAGCCAAAAGTAATAGAAAAAAAGGTCATAAAAAATAATTAGAAAAAAATTCTATTTCAAAAGCAATTTCTTTAAAGTATCTGTTCCTCCTTTTTGGCGTTATGAGCAAATTGAATTTTCATTTTGGTTTGCAGTGCTTTGAATTTCAAAAGTCTTGCTTTTATAGAAAATTAGAATCATAAATATGCCTAAGGTTATCTTGTAAGATGCCAAGGGCCAGGGAGAATTTCATGTTCTAAAGCCTTTGTATTTTTCAGGATGGGTGTAGAAATATTGGTTAATTTTCGACTTTTTAAAGATAAACATGCATGTTAATCATTTAAAATTAACTCTTAAATAAACAGAAATTTTGTGTATAACTTTAAAGGAGACAAAATATTTTGAAAGTGGAGTAAAACCAAGAAGCAATCTATCTAAAAGTAAATGGAGAAAAAAATAAGCATTTCCTGAAAAAGCTGAATATAATTCACAAAATAAGATGCTAGAAACAAATCTCTATATATCACTAAACATGGTTGACATAAATGTACTCAACCATTTCAAAAATGGAGACAATAAAATTGAATCTAAAAAATAGAAACTCTATATTTTTTGGCAGAACAAAATGAAATTAAAAAGTTCTATGAAGATATATAAGGAAAATACTAATAAAAACAAAACAAAGCCTCATGCAGCCTTGTTAAAACAGATGAAATAAACTTTAGGTGAAAATATTAGAGACCATATATAAGGACACATATAAAATAATACAAAAGTTCAATTAATAAAAATAAAAAAAAAGGTTTTTTCCTACACCTAATAACATGGCTCTGAATGTAAAAACCATAAATTGGCAGAACTATAAAGAAAAGCTGAAAAATCTACATCACAGAAGGGAGTTACAAACAAAGGTATAACAAAATGATTGAGGTTACAGACAATTTGATAATACAATTCACTAGCTTTGAGATATTTTGACTTTTGCAGCCAATAAACATATATTTCAAGCACACATGTACCAATTACAAAATTGACCTACACAATAAAGCAAGTGTCAAAAAACTTTAGAAAATTAGTATTTGCAATGGAATATTATTCAGTTTAAGAAAGAAAGAAATTCTGACTTGTGCTATAACATGGATGAACCTTGAAGACATTATGCTAAGTGAGATAAACCAGTCATAAAGAACAAATACTGTGTGATTCCACTTATATGACATACCTAGAGTGGTTAAATTCATAGAGACAGAAAGTAGGATGGTGGCTGCCAGGGGCTGAGAAGATGGCAAAATGGAGGGTACTGTTAAATAGGTATAGAAATTCAATTTGGGAAGATGAAAAAATTCTGCAGATGGATGGTGGCGACGTTACATAACAATGTGAATATACTTAATGCCAATGAACTGTACACTCAAAAATGGTTAAAACGGTAAATTTTTGTTATAGATACTTCAATAAAAAAGAGAAATTAATATTATCCAGATCATATACTTTGACTACATTACAGACAGAAATGTAAAGTAGATGAAAAGATACACTATATTCTGTGATAGAAAGAATATCATACAGATAACAGTTCTCGAATTAATGTATAATTTCTGGAATATTTCAGCTGATTATAAATTTTGTATAGGAGGGTAAAGACAGAGGATAGCCAAAAGAATTTTGAAAATAAAGAATAAGTTGGAAAGATAGGCCCAACCTGGTATCTACCTATACTAAAAGCTAAACTATTTAAGAAAATAGAGTATTATATAAGAATCGATTAAAAAAAATAGAGAGCCCAGAAAGAGACCCATGAGTATATGGAAACTTGATATATAACAGAGATGACCTACAGATTAGCAGGCAAAGAAGGAGTGTCAATAAATGATGCTGGGAAAACTGGTTATCCATAAGGAGAACGATGAATTTAGATACCCGCCTAATACTACCTGCAAAAATATACTGAAAGTCGATTAAAAACTTAAATGTAAAATGTACAATTCTAAAACTTTTAGGAAAAAATGTGAAGAATATCATTCTAAATTTTGGAAAAGAAAATAATTCAAATAATTATATTTATTGTAAGCCAGAAAATATAAGCTAGAAATTGTGGGTAAATATTTGCCAAACATAATGGCAATGTTTAATGTCTACAATACACACAGCTTCTAGAATTAAATAGGAACAGAAAAATGCACAAAACGTACAAACAGAAAATTCTCAGACAATGAAATATTTCAGTAAGTCAACAAATGTATGAATAGAAACAACCTCACCGGTAATCAAGAAAATACAAATTAAAACCAACACAAGATGCCATTTTATACTCATCAGAGTGGTCAGAAATGTAGACTCATAATAGCAAGCATTAGTGAATATATAAAGAGAAACTCTTATAAGACCCTTAAAGACTGCTTATAAGACAATAAATTGTTATATCCACTTTAAAGAACAACCCACTAATATTTAGTAAAAGTGTAGACGTTAAACCTAGAGTAAAAATGGTAAGCAAAAAAAGCAATCAAAAGAATGTACACGAAGATAATTATTTAAGTTTAAAAATATGCAAGTAAATATCATATATTGTTTAGATGTATATGCTAATGAAATAAAAATATAAAGAATAACGAAAAAGTAAATTCAGAAAAGAAGGCATGGGAAGAAGACAAATAAGAGATAGCTATATAAAATCTTCAATTGTATACATTTTATTTCTTAAGCTGGATGTTAAGGATGTTAATTAATAATCTTTATTATTTTCTCTCTATATAAATACATTTAAAATAAATGTTTAATAAATTGTCACATGCAAAACACCAATATCATTAAACATACAAATGGTTTTATTGAAAACACTAAATTTTTGTAGGAAAAAAAAGATTCACTGGAAAATACAAAAAAAAATAAGTGAAAGAAAAAAGAAATCTGGCAAAAGTAAAAGTTGCTGAGAAAATAAAATAAGTATGAAGATGTATTTCTTTAACTAACTTTAAGTATGCTAATTTACTTTTAGGTCACATATTCATAAGATCCATTAATTTGTACTAACTTTCACTGATGGATAAATTAATAAAATAATATGTACAATTAAGTATATTTTGTCTTTAGAATTTCAACATATTTTCATTTAATTCATCTCAATGAGAAAACAATGATACTGAAGAGACTGAGAAATTAGTGCAGCCAGGTGTAAACTGGAAACTTAAAATGATTTGGAATAGAAGAAAAAGATTAAAATGTGCAAACTTTAAGAAAATATCTAAAGAAACAAAGACATTTAACAGCAACTATTGCTAAATGCTGATAATATGATTGATTGTTATTTTCTTATTTTGGCTGACCTGTATTTTCCAAATTGCCTAATAAACATGCATTTTCGTTTTGTTTTAAAAGCTATTTTGGAATGTTATACTTTCTTATCAATTTTCAGTGGTTAAATATGCTAAGGTGGTGTGTTTATGTGTGTTATATTTATAATAAGCATGGATATTAATTCAGACTCAAAGAGACTACTAGATGCCAGTTACCTGTGAATAGAAACCCTGACTACACTGTTACATTCCCAGTCCCAAACCTAGAGCCTGGAACAGAGCAAGGGCTCTCTAAATACTGAATTTACAATGCATTTATCATAGAAATATAACTGCTTCTAGTCTAAGATTGGGGGGTAAGGGATATCTAATTATTAAATAATTATATGACTGAGCTGGTAAATCTATGTAATTTATATTTCTTATTTTTCTTCTTCACACAGTGTCAGAAAACCTTCTGGTAAACCCATCAACAACTCTAGGTCACTATATCTCTAGTATTTTGTTTTTGCTCACCGTTGTACTAGGATAATCATTTTATCCTGTAAGAACCATAGTTAGAACTGGGTGATCAAGATGACATTTCAGAGAAAGTCTACTCCCCTGGAGATGTTTTTGGGTGTGTGCAAGTGATTCACTATTTCCTGGGAGTCTGAAGGAGGGAGACACTCATTGATAACATTTGGCTAAAAACTGTTATAGTGCAGAAAACAACAAAATATGGTATGTGAGAACAGTAGTCTCCAAAGTGAGGAGTACACACCAATCTGGTGAGGCGCAGAGGACGGCAGAGTTCTACTCATATTAATTTTTTAAAAAAATATGTAAGAAAGCAAATAAACTATATTAATGTTTGATATATAGATAGACACTAGCGACATTAGCATTTACACCTAGTCCCTGCATTAAGGGTCTGAGAGCACCAACTGTGAGATATCTTAAGGTAGGAAGGGGAGTCCAGTTTCTACCCTTAATAGACAGCTACAGTAATCAAAACAGAGTGGGCCTGGCATAAGTACAGACATAGATATAAATTGAAATAAATTGAGAATCCAGAAATAAACCCTTACACTATGGTCAACTGACTTTCACCAAGAGTACCAAGACAATTCAATGGGAGAAAGAATAGTTTTTCAACAAATGGAGCTAGAACAACTACATATCCACATGCAAATGAATGAAAATGAACCCCCTCCTCACACCATACACAAAATTTAACACCAAATGGATTATAGAACTAAATGTAAAAACTAAAACTATAAAATTCTTAGAAGAAATATAGGAGCAAATATATTTTGATACAAGACAAAGAAAAAGTGACCAAAAAATCTCAGATAAATTAGATATAATCAGAGTTTAAAACTTTTGTGTTTCAAAGGACACCGTCAAGTAAATAAAGATAACTCAGAAATCAGAGAAAATATTTGCAAACCATATATCTGCTAAGAGACTTATCAGTACCCTGAATATATAAAGAATTCTTATTCCTCAGTAATCAAAAGACAACCTGATTTAAAAATGAGCGACATTTCTGAATAAACACTTCTCTAAAATGGATATACTAATGACCAATAATCACATGAAAAGATACTCAATATCATTAAATATCACCACTTTGCAAGTCAAAACCACAATCTGTAACTTTTTGATTATAAAATCAAAAAGAGATAACACCAAGTGTTGAAGAGGATGTGGAGGAACTGGAACTTTGTAGGTAAGAAGGTAAAATGATGCAGCCACATTGGAAAACAGTTAAGTAGCTCCTCAAAAAGTTCAATATAGAGGTACTATATGCCCGGCCATTTTAATAATATGTATATAAGTAAAAAATAAATAAAAAATATGTCCCACAAAAACTTATATGTGAATTTTCATAGCAACATTATTCATAATAGCCCAAAGTAGAAACAACCCAAATGTCCATCAACTGAAAGATAAATAAAATGTGATATATCTACATAATAGGATATTACCCAGATTTTAAAAAGTTTTTGTTTTACTTTGCTCATTCATAAATACACAATTTTATTTGCTATTCTCAGGGGAAACAAGCATTAAATTGTAAACTGACAAAAATATAGATATCGAAAAAAAGTGTAAAAGTCAAAATATCGCCTTAGAACAAATTTTAATGAATTAAGTCTTAATATCTCTAAATTAAAAAAAAAACCCGACACACCTATCTATTATGCCAAGGTCACAAATGCACAAATCAAAAACGCTAATAGGCCAGCAGATGCCCACAGGGCACATCCCAAGGCCAACAATGGATGTCCTCTTCCCAGGGGTCCCTTGGAACTAACCATGCCCTATAGAAAGGCTGTTGTAAACTCTTAAAGCCAAATATTTAATAACATACCGCCATCTCGACAAAATGAAGGAGATAAATCTTAGGTGCTGGAGACTTGGTTAATCAGGTTACTAGCAAAGGAAAAGAGGGCACAGGCAGAAGCTTCCAGAAGCAAATGGAACTACATATGTTAGAACCTCTGACAAACCTGTCTGCAGCCCCCATGGTCAGTGTGCACAGCACCCCGGAAGCCAGAGGTCAAGAAGGAAAGAGTTGCAAGTCCCAGCCAGGTCCCCCAGGCCCTGGCAGTCCTCAAGATCAGCTCAGACAGGTCTGCTGTCCTCAAAGAATGCGGACCCCAGTTTCTAAAAGCATTCTAGTTGCTCCATTGTCCTGTCAGGTGCGCAGAGCCCAAGCTGGTTGTGTGAAGTCTCGAACCTCCCAGAAATATTAGAGAACTGCACAGCTATACAAAGAACATGAGAGAGCCTGTGAGAAAGAGGAGTCGTTTGCAATGTGCTGTGAACACTCCGTCTTCAATATGACCCGATGTTTCGGCTCTAGAAGCCAGGTGGGCAGGCCTTCTGCTGTGACCTCGAACCCAAGTGAGGCAAAGCAAAGGCACTGACCACAGCAGCTCTGCCACAAGCCCGTGGGTGGGCTGAGAGGCAAAACTTCGACTTCACGTAATTTAATAGATCAATCTAAAATGTAGCAACACTTTTGGGTATCTCTAAAAAGTAAAATCATTGGGTAGTCTATCCACACTGGGAAAGAAAAGACATAAAGGCCTCTCAACTAGAAACTAAGAAACTAAGAAGCCTGTTCCCTGCCTGGCTTTGGAGCAGATGCCCAGGATGCAGTGAGCGTGCGGAGGCCCAGAGAAGGGGGCAAACGTTCACACCTGGGAGGCAGCGACTTCTTGACCCGCGGACCAGGACAGGTGCACCCGCGGATGACCTTCAGGCATGCAGACCCCGGGGCCACGGTGCTGCAGCCACTTCCGACAGCGAGGCCGGGGCTTCATTACAGACTGTCTACATAGCACCGTGAACGCTGTTCATTAGTTATCTTAATGTCTGCCTCAGACCCCCCCGGGACTGCCCAAGGCCAGCTGCCTCCCCCGCGATGGGGACGCGGCCTCACACAGTTGGTCCCCTCTCTTCCCACCATGCACCTCAGAGGCAGAAAAGGATTCATACCCAGCTCTCTGGAGAAACTGGGAAAAGCAGGTTTCTTCTCAAGGCCAAACTTCCTCAATATGGCGGTTCGTTGCATCGTGGGAAAAGGTAAAATGTTTCTTCAGCTGCCGGCACTGCGTCTCACACCCTTGAATCCCCTGTTCTTGCAAAATCACGGCTTTCTCGCTGGGCTCACTGGTCATACCGTCAGGCCTGCAGAGCAGCTCCTTGGAAATCGCACAGAGGAACTCGGCCTGCTCTTCACTCCAGTACTTTCTGTCCTATTCTAGAATTTTGTCCCAATTTTCTAAGACGATATTAGAAAATTCTGCTTCCTCTGACACTCCTTCCTCTGCAAGGTCTGAGTTGACCAGCTTCTGGAGGCTCAGAGGGATCAGCACTAGCCCAAAATAGGTGGGGGTCTCTGATAAATAGTCACCTGTTGCATCCCTGTCGGAGTCCAGGTGCCACGCGCCTGGCATGAATGGTAGAGGAAGGATTTCCGGTCTCTGCCTAGTGCCTGCGCAGTGGTGAGGAGGTACCTGCTGGCTATGCTGAGCCAGATCCACTCCCACAGGTTGCAAGAGTGCTGGGCCAGGACACTGAGGCTCTGTAGGAACTGCAGAGGCGGCCCAACCACCCCAGGCTGGGGTGGGGACTGCAGCCGCAGCCCACAGTAATTCTCCGCGGAACCTCAGCAAGCCCCACAAGGCCAGCGCAGTGCCACAGAGAACGGTTTAGTGGTTAGGAGGGTGGGGAGCAAAATGGGTAAAGCTGCTCAAAAGGTACAAATTTCCAGTTATAAATAACTCCTGGGGATATACTGTACAGCATGGTGACTATAGTTAACACTGTATTGTATATTGCGTGCAAAAGTTATGAAGCACTGATGCATGCTACATCATGGATGAACCCTAGAAAATATTATGCTATGTGAAAGAAGACAGTCACAAAAGACTTTACATTGTACAATTCTATTTACATAAAATGTCCATAAATAGACAAATTTATGGAGACAAAGTAAATTAATGGGTTCCTAGAGTTGAAGCAGGGGCAGTGGAGAATTACTGCTAATGGGCACAGATTTTCTTTTGGGTATGATGAAAATGTTCTAAAATTGACCGTGTTGATGGTTGTGCAACCGTGTGAATACACTAAAAACTACTGCACACTAAAATGAGTCAACCATACAGTATGTGAGTTATAGCTCAATAAAGTCGTTAAAAATAACACTATTTTTTAAATCACAGTATAATTTCTGTCCCATTAACACATAAGAAAATTTATTTACAAATGATGTTTGCGTCACTTTTTATTTCACCTTCCTTAATTTCTGTTTTTGTGCATGTTCTGTAACATATACTGACATATATGGTACATTTATATAATTTATGAATATATATTTTATATCTGTTTATATGTCTATATAATGATTACAGAAGTACATGGTAAAATATTTTTATTGCTCATGATTAAAAAAATGTAGACCCATGCATAAGAGTTGCAAGGTGAAGTACTTTTTGTAAGTAAGAATTTGGTAAGATAGAGGGTATCTTTGACAAATATGGCACTGTTTATTACACTGCCTTTCCCATAGCAAAGGGCAGTATTTCTGAATTCCAGTGTGCAAGAGCGGCACACAGTCCAGGAGAAGCTGGATTAACAGATTTGTGTTCACCAAAAACAGAAATCACACACTATTTCTCTACCAACCTTCCTTCCAGAGCCACGTGGTGGCCTCTTCTAGCAGAGGTCAGACTCAAGGCAGAAGAATTATTACTCCCATGTATTCACTGGTTATTTCCAGTGAGCTCAAATCAGTCCTACTCCTTTCTTCTGAGGTTCTTCTCATTCCAAACAAAAGTCTTTGTTTAGCATATTTTTCATGCCAGCAAATAATATACAAGAAAGCACAAAGGAAAATTAAAATTTTACATATCAAAAATTATCCTTATTTTCAAATCATGAGGAATCCATAAACAACAGTATGACTCACAAGGCAAAGCTGTGGGTAGCTGAACACTACAAAGCTTTCAGCTAAAGCATCAGCAGAATCAGAGAAGATTGGTTTCAAGTGTAACCGGTGTTTATATCTGTGTACAGTGGGAGTGTGTGGTGTGTAGTTAACCCATGATTTTGGATTGAGGCTTACAGGGTTATTTTAATACTGTAAAACTGAACCTATTTGACAACATTGTTCCTCAGTTGGGCAGAATGTTGGTAAAAGTTACTACATATGAACAGAGAATGTAAATAGCTGCCAATGAATTTGTAGATATCCTCAGATATAAGAGTTCCAGAGGAAAATAAATTACTAATTCAGTAGCATTATACATTTACATTTGTGAAAGAGTGGTTGTTTTAGACGTGTTTAAGATCCAGCCACTTTGGAGTACCCTTGGAAAATCACCATTTTAAATCAATGGACAATTTTACTCCACAACAGAATACAAAAGAAACCACATTAGAATTTCGAAATTAAATAAGTAACTAGTCTATAATGAGTAATTTTTTCCCAATAAAAAGTAAAGAAGTTATATTTTTGTTTCTTTATTTGCTTTTCAGCTTCTACATATTTTACAATTGCCTGTAGAAAAATAAATGTCCAAGAGAGGGGGCTGAAATTATTTTAATTACATAACAGCCCAGAGGAAAATGAAATTGTGCAATGGCCTAGACTAGCATCCTCTGTCTGGTTGGTAGCCAATGAACAGTACATGAACAATAGAGCTCTGGTCTAGAAATAATAGCCTGAAGATAAAAGGGGTAAAAAGAGGTTTCTTTTGACTATGATGAATCTCTTGAACATTTCCTTTATTCCTCCCCTTTGATAATTGAAGTCTAGATATAAAACAAATCATAATGAGAGACATGACAAGCAGTATAAATCATTGCTTTTTAAGACACATTAAGAATTAGATGGATTTATCTTGAATAGATGTTCTCAGTCTAGGATCTCTGGAAGAATTCTAGTACATATAAAACCCCTGAAATTGTGTGCCAAGTTGTATGAGAATATGCATTTGTGAATTTTCTGAAGACACAGTCACAGCTTTCAAAGAGGTTCTTAATTTGTAAAAAATGTTATAAATCACAGCTCTAAGAAAAAAAGAAGTAATGGACTAAAATAATATCCCATTAATTTCGACTTTCAGATTTCTCTATTAAGAAACCAGTTTTATCTGTGACAATATGCTGTGAATGGATTTTTTTGAAACCTGTAGGTTCAACCATATTACAAGTTGAGTCAAGTGAGTAGAATCACTTTGGCAGAATCAGGTATGAAGTTTTATACCCTCAGCTCTCAGCCCAAGAAAGCATCTTATTAAACTCAATGTTAAGAGAATCACCATATTTCACCACCAGTCTCCAAATCCCATTGCTTTTGTGCACATTACCAAATATGTCAAATTCTAGGAAATGTGTGACTTTATGTCCATTTCCCCCTTTCTCCCAAAGCATGGATGGGTCAAAGGCAAAATATTCTGTCTCTTTTGTCAGAAGCCAATTACTGATAGCTCCCTGCTAAAATATTTGGCTAACAAAAATTTAAAAAGGGAAGGAATATTATTTAACCTGTATTTCTTTTGACATTTAACCATAATCATCCTCTTAAAAATAGTTTTCTGCTTGAAATAGACAAATGTTTAAGGAAGCACACAGTTCAACCTGTAGCATATAGGAGAACATCCTAAGTAGAATTATCAGTGTAGGTCAAATAGATAATTGCTGTTTCCTCCAAAATCAGACCTTTAACAATAATCCTACATTTGCTAAGATGAATGTAACATAATATACCTCAAAATACTGTTTCATTTTTTTAAAGGAATACCTCTATAAATATTTTCTCAAACCTAAAAATAAATATCACAAGAAAAGGCATTGTATATTTAAAACAACTCTGTAATTCCTTCTTGACTTTGGTGAGATTGAATTAATTAATTTGTTTATTCGTTCACATTATTAAGGTGTTAGGCACTGTGTCAGAAACTAGAAGATACAATGGTGAACAAAAGGGATACAATCACTTCTCTGTGGAGTTTATAGTCTAGTGAGAGAGACAAATACTCAGCAAAGTTCTGCACAAATAAATATAAAAGAGCAACCAAGGTAAAGGTTATGGAAGGTATAGGGTCCTAATTTAAGAAAGTCAGGGAACACTTCTCCAAGCAAGGGGCATTTGAGCCAAAAGATGAAGGATGAGAAGGATTTAAGTTGATGAAGAGGGATGAAGAATGTTCCACGTGGAGGGGACAGCATGTTCAGAGTGGTCCTAGTGGTGTGGTACCTGATAAGTGCCACTGAACAGTGCAGGTCTGCATGGCTATTCATAATGAGAGGAGGCTGCTGAGGTTGAATTCAAGGTGAAGTAGAAGTAGTAGATAGGGTGAGAACTTGCAGAATTTGCAACCTAACTAAAGAGGCGGAATCTTAATCCTAAAGCAATGGCAACTCAATGAATAGTTTTAAGCTCCCAAGAGTTTAGGCCTGGGGAATGGGCATTTAGTGGGGTTGATAAGAATAGATTTGTATTTTGAAATGATCATTCTAGTAGAATAATAATCTATATTTTATGTAGGGTCGGTGACTTAATTAATCTTCAAGCACTTTCCTAAGCAAACTAAATAAAGTTATTAAAAAGAGCATGGGATTCAGAGTATGTGTTAAAAAATTATAATGGTGCCTGGCATATATTGAGTACTATGTAATGTAAAATTAATAGGACAATGTTAATTGCACTTTTGTTGAAATTCTTAGTTTTCGCAGTTTTTTCCTTACACTTACTTGATCTTCAATGATTCTTCCTTGAGATTGTCCTATTTGTCACACTGTACTGCATTTAAAATACTTATTGGTCTGCATTTATGTTCCCTAGCTCTATGAACAAAGACCAACAGGTTTCTTTTTAAAATTTAAAAGGGGATTCAGCTGTAACAGTATTAAGAACCTTAAAACATCTGCAAAGAACAAGGGGATAATATTATCAGACAATGCTTAACAATTTAAGATCTTGTATTATTTTGTTTTAACATAACAGATTTAATTCTAAATAGAATGAGCAGAGACAAAGTAAATTTCACTAAAATAAGTTCCTGGCTTACATGAATAAACTCTTCAATTTAAAAGTTATTTTTTCTCTATGAAAAATATAGTATGATTATGCATATTTATGCAAATAATATTCATAGAGTATCAAAAATTGCTATTGAGAATTATATTATAAGCTTGAAAGTATTCAATAAATATGAATATTAAAAGTGGTTATATTCAATTATCACCAAGCTTATTGAACATATCAATTAACCTGCAATATCCAGTGTTAACTGGTATTATTATTCATCTGCTTGGTTCTTCAGTGAAAAAATAAATAACAATAATGACAGTTATCATCATTATTAGATAGTAAGTTTGTTATTAGCTACACCTGGAGATTTTAAACCATGCTTTTAGTAAATAGTGGCTATTTTTAAATTGACCAAATAGAGGCATTATTGTAAACTTGCAGAATAGGTAAATATGGCATTTCACAACAGCTCTGTGGACTGTTTTTAGCCCACCCAATAATGATTCCACATGCTATAGCCCAGACCTTCTCTAGAACCATAGAGTTTGAAGTAAGGTTGATGGGTGAGGTTGCAACAGATGAGGGAAAAGAAAACTGACGTGGTTAATGAAAGACCTTGTTAACCATTTTTAAGAGTTTTAACTTAATTCTGAAGATAATAAGTTGTCACTGATATATTTCAAGGAGTTGACAAGTATAATTATATTTGCAATTATGCTTTAATTTAGTTGAGCAGGAATTCAAAGACGGTTATTGGCAAGGTGGATGAGCCATGACTAGTGGACCGTTAGGTGAGCTATGTATTCTTCATCCTGCCCACTTGACCCGTAGATCACTGGACATTTGCATGGTTGATATGGTTTCCATTTGTGTTTGATGAAGGGACAAGGAAGAATTCTGGTGAAATATGAGAGAAGAGATGAGAAAAGATGAGGAATGGAGAGGAGCAAACAAGTCACCCTCTCTTTGGAGTGGGTATTTGATCTCCAGGAAGCCAGGCATTCAGGTAAAAGTGAAAGAGCTGTTTTTGTATGAGATCTTGGGTGCAAACAGTATTCTTTTATGCCTCCTGGGACAACAGGGTCATAGAGATTGAAGGAGGACATTCTTTTCATTTTTGGCAGAAGATATCATTGAGGACTAAAGGCAATGAAGGGCCATATGGCACCCTGAGGATTGTGAAGCTTTGAGAACCTCGGAGGCAACAACCAAAGTGTGGGTGATGGTGGCAGGCATGGCAGATCATGGCAGGTGCTGGTAATTCTCAAGTGAACACAGACTTACCCCTGAACACCTGTGAGACTTCCTCAAGGAACACCCAGAAGTACTTGAGAGGCAGAATAATGGTGTTAATGACTATCATCACAGTGGAAGATGGGTACTTGATGTTAATGTGACTGAATTTATAACCACTGGTCAGTCAGACGGCTTACAAATGAACTCAAGGAATGAGACTACCAGAGACAGTCAGGGGCCTCTTCAGTTAACAGTAGTCAGAACCAGGATTGTGGCAGCAGGTTGAAGGGAGGAAGATGGACCGATGAGATATTTAGAAGGCAGAATCAACATAATTTGGTGAATTGGGAAGATATTCTCTACTTAGGGACAATAGAGAGCAATAATGAAAGCATGGGCTCTGAAACTAGACTGCTTTAGGCTTATCACTCACCAACTATGTGCAATGATAGGCAAATCACTTAATTTTTTGAGTTTGTACATTTTGAATAAAAATACTATCTACTGCATTGAGATTTTTGTCAAATTTTAATGAGATGATCCACTAAAAATATTTAGCCCAGTGCTAGGCACATTCCAGGCACTCAGAACATTTTAACAACTATTACTATACCTGCAGAATATTCAGATAACAAATAAACAAAATTGTTAATTTTAAAAAGTCCTATCTTATGCAAATTTGAAATGTATGTTATTTATAAATGTTGTTTGTTAGTTTAAAATTTGTGTTTATATGTATAAATACACACATTGCACGTACATAGGTACAACTGGCTAATTTTTACCACTGAACAGTAAAGCAATAAAACGTGCTATGTGGACTTTTTTTCTATTCCATGTGCTCTTTGTTGTTATGTAAACTTAGTGGTTTTCCTTGTTAGAGGCATAGCACATAATTTTTCCCTTCACTTGGCTCATCAGAGAGCATTTGATATATATTCAACTCCTAGATATGAATATAGATACTATAACTAATATGCTGTCAATGGACTAATATTCTGAATATTAAATCTCCTTTAAGATTTGATTAAGCTTGAATTTTTCCTACCAGAATATATATATATATATGTGTGTGTATACGTGTGTGTTTGTGTACATCTGTGCATGTGCATGTGTGTATAGCATGTGAAAATAAAAGTTTGAAAGGGAGACTATAAACTAGCATTCAAGATTTTAAGTAACTAAATAGATATAAAGGTAACATAAGATGAAATATTAACAAATTGTGATCACAAATATTCAAAATCCTTTTTCTATTTCTCAGGAGACATATCTGAGTCTAGGAGGGCCTTGGCAGAACCCTGACAAAAAATAGAATCATAGGGCAAGGAAGTTTCCCTATTCTTGTATGATAATTCCTTAAATTACCCCATTTGCTTCTAAACCCATGAAGGAGAAGAGGGCATCAGTTTTGTTCACTATTAGATTCTCAATCACAGGTACAAACATTATTGTAGAGCTCAATAAATATCTTGAATGAGTGAACTGAACTATAATATTTGGAGTTTCCAAAACTCTGAGACATATTTTAAATTTTTAATCTAGTTCTTTTTATAAAAAAAATACGAAATAGATCTACTTAAACCTATTTACCAATGAGAAATTGTTTTCTAACACGAAAATGACTTGTTCAAGATATAGAGCAATTAAGCATCTGGAATTGAAACAAGATCCAGTGTTCTTTTTGGTTGTTTGGAAGTCTGTTTTAATATCTATGTTATTTTCTTAACAATATTTCAAATTATATACATGTAGGGGTGTGTGTGTGTGCGTGTGTGTGTGTGTGTCTGTGTGTGTCTGTGTCTGTGTGTGTCTGTGTGAGAGAGAGAGAGAGAGAGAGAGATTTAAAAACAGTACTTTATCTACATGAAATTTTTGTTTTGTTTTGTGAGAGTTTCTGTGTCCCACATATGACCAGAAATGTTTTCACTGTCTGGTGACCATTCTAGCTTGGAGAGCCCACAGGGACCCTGGCTGAACTATACCTCTCACCTCCAACTAGTAATCTTTCATCCTTAGACTCTTACCTCTCAATACCCATTCTTAGCTGAAATCTTTCATTCTTCAAGTTCTCTCACTCCCTGTCTCCCATTCTTTTGGCATGTAGACCTCATTGTGACTTCTACTCCCTCAGCTCTCTTCTGGCTTTATTTGTCCCTTTCCAGCATTGACTCCATTGTTTATCATTTCAAGCATTCAAAATAAAGGAATTTCTGCAGGACCTCCCCACAAATCTGTAACCATCTCATCAGTCTCATTGTTTGCTTTTATTATTTTTAAATTAATGTTGTGGAGTGCTGCAAGAAAAAGCCATATGGATACAGAAATAGGTGCCCTTCATTAAAAATTCAGTCTTCAGCCTCAGCTGGCCTCTCAAGTCAGCTGGACCATCTGTCTATGTGTCCCAAGTCCCCTTCCTCCCTCTTTCCCTTTAGCAGCCCTTCCAAATCCCCATCATTCTCCGTAAACCCTTGACCCCAATCAGCAAATGACCTCACCTTCTACTTCACAAAGAAAATCGAGGCCAACAGACAGCACCTCCCTCAACTTCCTGCCCCCTCCTCTACATTCTTATCAGCACCCACATCCATCCTTACCTCTTTTCCTCATTTTTCAGTTGAAGCGATGTCTCTCCTCTTAGCCAAGGCTAATCCCACCACCTGTGATCTGGATTCCATCCCCTCCTGCTCCCTCAGGGACATACTCCATCAATCATCCATGCTTCTGTATCTTCAACCTCTCGCAGTGGACTGGCTCTCTCCCCTCAACATACAAAAATGCTCTCATTGCTTCCAACTTAAATATAGACACACACACACACACACACACACACACACACACACACACACACACACAGACTCCTTACTCCTTGTGTATTCTCTTTAAGTTACTGCCAAAACTTTCTCAGCCAAGCTTCTTTTTTAAAAATGTTTCTTCTGATTTTAAGTCATAGGTGCTCATTTTAGAACATTTGGAGAATAAAGATTTTCAAAGAAGAAACTAATAATTGGCCACAGTATACACCATCCAGCGATGAGAACTGTTAATATCTTGGTTTTGTTTTCCTCTGCTTATAAATTTGTGGGTATTGTATTGCATAATGGTTTGCATCTTGTTTTTTTCATTTGCCGTGACCATTTCTCCAGTCTCAATCACTCCTCACAAACATGTCTGTTATTGCTTGTATATTGGTACATTCTATTTACAACTTAAATACATTCATTATTAGACTGTTTTCAATTTTTCTCTTCTATAAATAATCATAAACATGCTTCTTGAAGATAAATCCATACTTTTTCTCTCCTCTCATTCACTTCTCTGCCTAAAAACGATCTATCTTCTACATCCTTCACTGGAGATTTCCCTTTTTAAAGTTACCAATGACTTTTTAGCAATGTTGAAAAGACTTTTCTGGCTTATCTCACTCAGCTTCTCTGAGGTACTTGACATTGTTAGTGATTGTCTCCTTGAAACGATCCTTTACCTTGGCTTCCATTTCCCTCAGAAAGAATCTATCTCCGTGCTTTCCACCCTCTGGTTCCTCCCTGTCATTCCCTTCACACATTCTTCTTCCTGGCCTTGTCTTTGAAAGTTGGCTTCCTTGGTGCTCCATTCCCAGCTCTTGGCTCTATTTCCACACTTTCTTCCTGGGGGTGACCGATGCCTCATCCTTCACTGTTTTCCAGCCTACACACCCAGCCTAGCTTATCTCCTCCAGGGAGCCGTTTCTATCTCTCAGTCAAGCACTCTGAATTATTATTTCTTTTTACAGCTCTCATGGCATTCTATACCTAACTCTTAGCATGACATACATCACTTTTAATTTAAATTGTTGGTGACTTGTCCTTCTCTTTCCAGAGTTTCTCAGCCTCAGCACTACTGATATTTTGGGCCAAATAATTCTTTGTTGTGTGGCTCTGTCCTGTGTATCGCAGGATGTCTAGCAGCATCCTTCACTTTTACTAACTAGATGTCAGTAGCAACTCACCCCAGTTGAGGTAATCAAAAATGTCTGAAGACGTTCTCAAATTCCCCTAGATACAAAATCCCTCCAGGCTGAAAACCATTGCGCTAAACTGAATTTTTGCCCAGCACTTAGCCCAGTGTCCAGCATATAAATAAAGAGATGGGCCAAATTACGAGGTAAAACTGGGGAAAATAAAAATTAATAGGAATAAGTTATTGTTTTTACAAAAGCATTCAATTTTTATTGTCAACCATCAAGCAAATATTATATTAGTAACAAGTTTCCTTGATCCGTAACAGGTTGTAAAAATCAACAAAGTCCTCAACCTCAAGGAGCTTACAATTTTGGAGGAAAGAAATGAGTCAGACGTGCAATCAGCATGCTTATGGAAACTTTAAAAAAATGAAATGTTTGGAAGGTTTGCTGTGACAATTTGAAAATTTTATTACTACTCAGGGAGAAGAAAGCAAAAAAGGAAAACTTTCAGAGACGCTAGTCCTTTTACTACATGTGAACAAGACCTGGTAGGCACAAAGTCAAAAGGGATAGGGCATTTCCTGCAAAAGGACTGGAAAAGACTGAGATTTCATTCCTGGGAAAGACTGAGATTTCATTCAAACCAACGGGTCAGGACCTATGTCTTCAATAATATAAGTCTACCTAGAAATCAATGGTATTATTCCTTTCAACTATATATTTAACTTACCTACTAAGTACAGGTTCATGTTTTGCTTCAGTAAAATACATTACAATGCCTAGAAGTCTAAAAATTTAAAATTACAGTTAACCTTTAACACTGGAGTTTGAACTATGCTGCTCCACTTATACGCAGATTTTTTTTTTTTTCAATAAATACTCAGCCATCCCTTTTTATCCTCTGGTTTTGCATATGGGATTTCAACAAACCATGATCAAAAACAGTACTTTTGATCTGTGACTGAGACTCTGTGGATGTAGAGGGCTGACTGTATTCATAGTTCTTCCCCCATTTTATATAAGGGACTTGAGCATCTGTGGAGTTTGGTATCTGCAGGGGGTCCTAGAACGAATCCCTGATGAATACCAAGGGACTCTAGTTAAATTTGGGGGGAGTCAAAAAGTCATAAGCAGATATTATACTGTGCAGGGGTTGGTATCCCTAACCCCCCACATTGTTCAATTTAATTTACTTAATAAGCAAGAATATATGTGTTCAGTTGGAATACAAGATGCAGACCCATTAAGTTAAACAACTGTGAACACATGAGCAGAATCATGCTTCACACAGCATCCCACTTATTGTCAATGGGGGTGAATTTTGCACACCATAGAACATTTGACAATATCTAGAGATACATTTGTTTGTCCCAGCTGGTGAGGGGGTAGAGAAGGATTGCTACTGATATCTAGTAGGTAGAGGTAAGAGATGCTGCTAAAATACTAAAATGCACAGGAGAGCCCTCCACAAAAAAGAATTATTAGGCTGACGTTTTGGAATGTCAGTAGCGCTGAGGTTAGGAATCTCTGTTCTATCCCATGCTTATGGATCCAAAACACCAATTAGCACATTAAAGGATCCAGACTCTCACAGTTAAATAATTAATTAATTGATTGATTAATTAATGTTTATTTAATGTCTTTAAACACAGGATCTCACCAGAGTATTTTATTAAGAACTCTAACAATATATTAGACATATTTGGTAAAACATATTGAATAAAATAAAAAATATATTATTAAAAATACTTTCACCTTCTTTTTATTTTTTAAAGTGACTAAGAAAATATAAAATCGCATGTGTGGACTGTATTATATTTCTATTGGACAGCATTGCTCTATCTACTATCCATTTCTTCATATTAATAAAAAAAGTATTTCATTGCCTGTAAAATGTTGAAATCCTTTTCTAACCAATGGTAATTTATATTATTCCTCTTTCCCCCTCTGTCTTAATTCATTATACTGTAGTTTAGTATTTAACTTCTAGTCATAGATAGGCTATGTGGACTTTAAAAAAAAATTATTATCCAATCTGTGTTTATGCAAGAAAATATCTCTCTTGCTGCCTAAAGTTAAATGTTTAAAGTTAGATTCAGAGTGTTTCATCAGCTATTGAAATCACTGATTTGTTGAAACTTCGAGCAAATTCTTGACTTTGTACTTGCTCTGAATCCTATTTTTGTCCTATTTTTGAAGTAACTGAATATCAAAGTCATAGCAGATGAGAATGTCTAATTGTCACTCAAGGATGTGGCTGTCAACAGAGAATGCGTCAGTCATCCAAGGAGAATGCAGACTTACAAACTCAGTTTAGTACTTAGACCCACTTCTTAAAATTTTCAAGGAAAAATTAATTGCAATAGAGCTTTATGTAGTATGTAAAAAATGCTAAATCTTAAAGTCACAAAAAGTAAGAATGAATTCACGATACTTCTAGAATTTCTAAACAAGTAAAGTCCACAATCTTCTAAAGTCAACAAGTCATGTAGGAAGAAGAGTGTGAGCAAAAGTAGGGGCAGCGGAAGAGCTGTGACTTTGTAAATCTAAGACTCCCTTTTTTCTGTGTGTGGTAAGTTAAATCTTGCTAAGGCTGTATTTGCAGACAGGCCAGGCAGAGAACACAGGTGCCACTGGGTCCTAATTACAACCAAGACACTCCTGTGCTCTCGAGACGAGTTAGCAGATGACATTTGCATGGTAGCAGGGTATGCTTCTTGTTTTGAAGGGCTGTTTTTGATATTGTTTTCCTTCCAGCCGCCCTCCTCCCCTAGCCCAGGAGTGGCAGGGATGCCACATTAGTCAAGCAGGACAAGGTCAGGGCTTGGCCTAGGATCTACTTGTGGGAATATGCAGAAGGAAGTGGCTAAAATTAGTAATGGACCGAATGTATGTCTGTGTTGTGAAGAAAGGGGAGGCCATGGAGGAGCAGCATCTGATCACACTTGTATTGCTCTGTCTGGAGGAATAAGTAGGAATATAATGCGACCCAGGAGGAGGGGCAGGTTTGGGGGAATGGCTGTTACAGTTTTCTTCCCCCCCTTTTTTTTTCCCCTCAGATTTGTCTGCTAATCTCATTGCATTGTTTTCTCTGTAACTTTTAATTTGGAATCCTTTGTAAATATGTTATAATATTTCATCCATTAGCTCACTATGTCTTAAAAACCTGGATAATTTTAAAAAGATGAAATTGAGAACATACCAGTTTGTGCCCCTATGTAGAAGAGTGGGTGAGAGATTCTGACAGAAATGCAAATATAGATTTGCTCCAACATAACTTTGTTTTCTTAAAGATCAGTTATTAATTTACATAATTGCACATCTGACAATGGACTTTTATCCTTATTGTAACTTTTGATGTATTTTACTTATGTCAAAAATTAATTATTTGGGGAAACTATGTATCCTGATATATGAATATCCATAACAATGTGATGGAAATAGATAGTCAGGGATATTATTATATAACAGCTTACAAAATACCATAATGCTTTTAATTTTTGGTTTCCTCTAAGCTTCTGTTCAGAACTAAAACATTCAAAGTATTGTTATATATTGAATGAACATTAGAAAAATCAGAATTGTGTTTATTTTATTAAGGAAAACAATATATAATATATTCAGAGTATCTGGTTTTCTTTGATTCAATTTAGAGAACTTTGGGGAAGAGTCAAATGAAACAGATTTTGAAGAAGAGATCATTGAAACAGATGCTATCTACCATACATGTTTAATATTTTCTTGAATTCTTACAGCATTTGTCATCCAAATGGAATAAATGTAGGAGTCACATAGTACGTGTGGATTTCAAAATATGTAATTGTCATTCAAATAGAATAAGTTTATGATTTCAATGAAATGTGAGGATTTCAAAAGATGAAACTTTTGTTTACTCTTGTAGTAGGAAGTACACACCATACAAAGGGATGTTTAAAGTTAGGCCGCAGTTACTAAATGTTAGGACAAAACCAAAGTTTTTGTTGCAAAGAGTAAAATGTGGGCAGAGATTTTTGATAAATGTCAGAGCGAAACGTTAATTCTAATTGTTCCGTGGAGTTGTCCTTGATTTGTGACAGGTTTGTTACTATGCAGATTTCCGGGCTGCCACCACCCATGTGGGGATCTCACCCTGTGAAGTTACACAGATGCACCCTCTTCTCCATCTCACCTCTTTATTCCTAATTAGCTTGTCCCTGGGTTCTCTCAGGGTAGCCTTATGGTTGTCCTGAAGTGTTTTTTATTCTGACCCACTGGCAAATTAAGCCATCTAAGGTTTAGTGAAAACACAAATTTAAGTCGCAGAAACGGTAAGGCTTTTCAGGCAGCACCCCAGGCACCGACTTTCGTCTTGCTCACTCATCCACTTTCTGGAGGTGCTGAAAGTACCCATGTCTCCATGAACTTACTTAAAGTTTGGCTTTTGTACTGTAAGTTCTCATCATGGCCTCAGAGTGCCTTTTTCTGGAAGTAATAATAGCACTAGGGGCAGGCAAAGCAATCTGGTTATCAGGTATGTGACAAAATTTAGCAGGTCTCTGAAAAAGCAGACACAGGAAAATTGGAGAGAGGAACAAACAACCACGGGAAGATGGATCTGGCATTTGCACCAAAAAGCCTGCTCCTTTATGTGGGCCAGCAACAATTAGACTAATGCAGAATCATAATTTCAGTCTCCTTCCTTGCTCCCAAGCTGCCTAATGTACAACATATCAGGAAGGTTCCGAATGCTTTTAAAAGTTGATTAAATAGATTGTAAGACAACGAGTGAAAAAGAGAGAAGCAAAAGACTTTCTACATATACTTTGAGTATTTAACTCCACCTTATCCCTTTGAAACACAGAAAACTGGAGATTTTGCTGTTTCACAGTAATTAGCAGAGCCAGAACTGCCACCCAAGTCTGTCTCCAATATGCATGCTTCCACCTCTACACACTCTACACATGGATTTATAGGAAATCATATCTACAGGATATCACAGATCCGTGAGAATCTAGAATGTCTTTGGAACTTAGTAGATGTTCCTTATATTTCTTATATGAACTAGGCATGTTACTGAGAGATGCCTTTATCTACAAATTTCCCAAGGTTCTGTCTTCCCAAGATGGGAACAATATTTATAATTGATTCTTATTTTAAAAAAATAAAAATGTGAAATAGCGTTGCATTTTCTGTTAGAAAAAACATGCAATATATGTACATATTATATCTAAGAGCTGCTAAGAAAATGATTTGTCCTAAGAAACTGCCTTCATCTAAAACTACATGTAAATACCAGTTAGTTGAA
The DNA here is from genome assembly GCF_902729225.1 of Pteropus medius. NCBI lineage: Eukaryota > Metazoa > Chordata > Mammalia > Chiroptera > Pteropodidae > Pteropus > Pteropus medius. Next base: position 7,975,718 of record NW_024342467.1, on the reverse strand, counting down.
TTTCATAGTACTAGTGTACAGAAATTGTTTTTTTAAAAAACAGATGGCATAACAGGATAAATTTTTGTAATAAATAAGAAAATTAAAAATGTCTTTTTGGCATGCTAGATTACAGTTGTGTTAAAACACATGCATTCATTATTCTCACAAATATTTCAAATAACTACAATGATAAGCCAAAGCTAGGAGAAAGTCTTTCACAGGGTTGGGGTTTTTTGTTTTGTTTTGCTTTGTTCTGTTTTTGCTTAAAGAGAAAAAAATACTATGTTATGTTCTTTAAAAAAAAAAAACAACTTTCTATATATTCACATTTATTGTTTCTAATATGAATTTTGTAGAAACATAAATATAACAATTATTAAAATTTTGTAATTTGTCCTCTATTTGTCTAATTGATACGGATTTTAGAAATTAGAGAGATGATGATGGTATAATGTAGCTGTAAGGACATCTGTGAATCATTCCTTCCTATATACATGCTTTTAAGTAGTCCCCTCCCATGGTGACTCTGAGCTTGGCCATATGATGTGCTCTGACCAATGAGATAATAAATAGCAAGTGTGACAAAGGCAGATACTTGAAAAGTGCTTACCCACTGGGGCATGCCCCCTTCTGGTTACTGAGAGCCCTTGTACATACTGTTTTAGCACACCACGGCTAGCCCCCCGGAAGATGAGAGGCCACATATAGAGGGGGCCCTGGTATCTCCAGCCATGCCAGCTTTTCTAGACAGAGGCTACCCTAGACCATCCAGCCCTGGCTGAGCTGGCTTAGAACAGAAGAACCACTAGTTGATCCGCAGATGCATGAGAAATAATCATGTTTATTGTTTTAAGCCACTGTCTTTTAAGCTGGTTTGTTACAGAGCAAAAGGTAACCAACTCCATACCATTCCTCCAAAACTGTAAATATAAATCCAGCTAAGGCTTAGAGTGATTGAAAACTGTTACTAATACACAGAACTAAAAGATAGCCTCACTCTTGATTTCATCTTGATAAACGGATTAGCTGTTTCTATTACTTTCAGGAAACTAAATTCTAGAAAGGCAATCCTGCTGTCACCAATTGGCAATCACCAATCTTTATGCAAAGGGCTGCAGGGGACAATGAAGGGTTTCAGGGGGTGTCAAGTTAATAAAGACAAAGCAGCTCATTCATATGATTCCTGTGTGTTTCGCAGAAAGCCTAACACTTCAAAAATTCTCTTCTCTTCACTCACGCGTGCGCTCTCTCTCTCTCTCTCTCTCTCGCGCACACACACACACACACACACACACACACACACAGCTGTGTGTGCAAGTAGAGGAAACATTCAAATTCCCTAATTGCTTTAAGACCTCAAACTTTCAGAACTGCTACTTCTTTAGAAAGGAGACACTGTTTTCTTCTTGAAGCTTCCAAAGCCAGGGCAAGCTTGCCCGTTACTCTATCACCACCATAAGAAACCTATTTTCTTATATAGGTATTCCTTTTAAAGATACACCTATATCTTTTTAATTTATATCAATTTTCTTAAATGAGTATTAATTTTAAGGTATTCTGGCTATTTCATGAAACATGGTTTTGAAGAATATTTAGTAACATGGACCAGTGCTAAAATATATATATATAGAAAGACCACTGTGAAAGATTGTATATTTAATATGAATTCAATTTTATAAGAATTCTGTGTATTTTATATATAAAATAAACAAAAACAAAGACTTTAAAGAAAATGTACCCAAATAGTAAAAGACTTTATGGAATTAGAGAAAACTTTTATTTCTAGTTAATCCTCAGTAATATTAAAATATGTATAAAATAAATTAGTGTAAACTGGAAATCCATGTGAGGATATTTAATAATAATATTCTAAGAACTTTTTAGGGAAAAAATCAAGAAACGAATTAAATTATGGACAGTGGACATTCCCAGGAGTAGGTGTTTATTACAGTAGTAAAAGTATATATACATTTTATATAAATAATCAGATTGATAAATAAAATTGCATGTCATACAAGTACTTCTAAATTTTGTAATCACATTCTTCTCCACTGATTTTTTAAATACACATTTCCTCCTTGAATTAAGAAACACTCATTGGAAACCTATCAAATTGTTTCACAGTTCTCTCTAGTATTCTACATACTTCTGTTCCCCTACTGCTCCATCTCTCTCTCTCTTTTAAGATTCTCATACACAGAGTAGGTAAGAAATTATTTTAAAAGCAACTCACTTAATCATTGGAATGTTTGGAAATGCTGTCCAATACCCCGAGTTCCAGTGTAAGCCAGTACCCTAGAAACACAGGCATGCAGACCCTATTAACTCTGCAGAATACATAAAACATAATGGTATTGAGAAATGCGATTTAATATAAGGCATGAATCAGAAGTCCGAGGTCTCAGTGGTTGCCCCAGTTGACAATTACAGGACAGAATCTGCAAATCGGGACTCCTGAATCACTCCAGTGCCACACATGCATGTGTGCTTTTTAGGTCCCACAGAGTAACAGATTCTGAAGGTGAATTCATGGGCAATGTCAAAAAGTAATCCCCCCAAAGGTGTAAATGAGAAGTTTACTTTTTCTCAATAGATAGGATGACTTTATGAAGCTTGTTCCTAACCTTTTCGGCCTTACTACACAACAGAGTATACCCTTTCTTGCTGAAAGATATTTTGCAAAATGACAAATGTGATGCAAGGATAATGAATATTGTAACAGAAAGAAAAACAGAGAAATCAGAGTTGCCTCCTCCTTGAATGCAATATCCACCTTTACTGACCACTGTGACCTTTCTGGGAAAAGTCACTTCCATTGGATAGGGCAGTGGCCGCAAGGCAGTGAAACACCACTCGAAGTAATTCTTTACAGATGCCAGGAACCGGAAGTTTCAAGGGGAAAAATGAAAGCCATTCACTCTTCCAATGACATAGGCCTTTGATACCACAAAGCCATTTGGGCTGAGAGCTCCAAGGTCAGGAAGGCACATAAAGATTGGTGATTAGAGAAATACTATATGAGCAAAGTGTGGCAAGCTATTAAAAGAAACTATAGGTTTTATGATTGTGTCGCTAAAGCTCCCCAGGGCTATTTGTATTAGATATTGAGTTAAGCATAACTTATTTAGCCCCAGCATTCCAGAAAACATTTTGATGTCAGCTACTGCAGGAAAGTAAACACAAAGCAAAGGAGGAAACAGAGCTGATCTCGAACAGATAAAATGGTGTAATTTAATTTTCTGAACCCGGGCGTTTTAGAGCATTAAGAATGAGGAATTTTAGAAAGGTCCTTTCAACTTGAAAATAAAGTTTATTTAGTTGTTCAGTGGAGGGGGAAAGAAGAACAAAGGGCTTACTTATATTATTATCAATTCCTTGAGTATATATTAATATTTGATCAAAACATATTTTTAATATAGTGAAATGTTCTCAGGGTTATAATCTGCATTTATGATAATGGATAAGTTTCCCTCCTCCTCCAATGACTTAATAATCCTAGAATTTTTGTTCCTGCATCTTATCCTAGTAGGTCTAATTTTAGCATTATTTATGATGTCATTGATTCATGAAGTGTTTAGGGTTCGCCACACACTTTCACGACCAACATAAAAATTATTTTAAGACAAGGCTTTAACCCTGACATATCACACTCATCATGTGATATCCAGCCCTAAAATGAAAACGTTGGCAGTGATGAAAATACCAAAAAATCTGTATACCTCCATTTTGAACAGAGAAAGGAATGCTTGAACTCTGAACTCTTGGCTCTTGCCAAGATCCCTGAGAGAAACTGCCTCACAGATTCTATGAAGACTCAGCAAAACTTGGTGACTCTGGAGACAGATAACATCCATCTGAACACATTGGGAAGATCAGTGTCTCAAAGACTGACCACTTTAAATAATGTTAATATATATTGCAATTGAAAGAAGTTGGAGGGGGACAACATTTTTACTTAAAATTTTAGATATTAGCCAAAGGAAGAATTATTTGCCATCTTTACAAAACAGCAAGGTAATCTGAGAGAGAGAGTCTGGAAGGAAACATCCAAAACTGTTGACAGTGCTTGCTTTGGGGCTGATGGGATTATGGGTGATTTTGAATCAGCTTTTTATACTTGTCTGTTTTTGCCAATTTTCTGCAAAGATTTTGTACTCCTTCTGATTAAGAAGAGGAAACACATAAATGAGTGGAAAAACACACAGGCCTCTTTAATATAAAAGACATGCCAGTGATCCCATCTCCCACAGATTAGGAGATGGGATCACTGGCAGATGATGAATATCTGCCTTGACATAATCTTAGAGCAATTGTTGCAGGATTTACCAGCTGTTGAAGGAAAAACGTTAGGCCATTTTTAGAAGAAGATTCTTCCAAATTCAGTATTTGGGACTTTGAATGTATTTCTCAGGTAGTCTTTTATTCTTTGTCGAAATCCAAGAACTCATATTTGTATCTTCACTAGCAAAGAAACTCTCCAGTTTATTTATTTCTCCTCGAAAGTTGTTTTTGTTTGTTTGTTTGTGGGATGAATGATAACTCCAGCAAATACTTTGTAATCATATCTCTTGTCTGAAGCTAATGATGTTCTATGAACATGTGATGATTGTTATTGCCGCTATTTTGTTCTGTTTGAAGACTGCCTGTGCCAAATTGTTATTATATGTTGTGAATACCACCTATAATTGTACAGCCATACAATTCCTCATTCAGGTAATAATCAGAATGACTTTAGGTTAAGCATTATAGTGGTTATATAACTATAATATTTCATAATCTATAATATGTTCTATTATATTGTGTAATAATTATAACATATAATTATAATATAGTTATATAATTATGCAACTATAATATAGTTTTACAGTTTGTGGTGAAGTTTAAGATAATTTAATTACAATTTCACAGCCCAGCTGTGTTAGTGATTAGTTCGAAGTAAAAGTCTGTTTGATTTCAAGAATTTATCATTTTGAAATACTGTATAAATGTATCCAGTGAATGGTTACTATCTTATCGAAAATACTAAGGAAAACACAAAAATAATATTGAAAGCCAAAGTGTCCTATCATACTTGAACTATATGTTACATAAAGATGTATACTATTGTAACAAAAGTTATTACAGATTCTAACCTTCAAAAATGAAGTAACAGTTTGGGTGCATTCAGCAAAAGCAGTCACATGGAAAATATTCACAGAAGCATTTTACTGTTTTGATGCAGTATATGCAAAACATTAGCAAGAAAAATGTGAGAGAAAACAGATATTCTTTAGGTATTAGTTTTTCTCAAGAAAAGAAACAATTCCTAAGGTTGCATGCTTTTTTCTTTTCTTTTTCTTTCTTTCTTTCTTTCTTTTTTTTTTTTTTTTTTTTTTTGGTTGCTAAAGAAGGTCAGGTGAGGATAAGCTTCTGCTGGATAGTCATAAACTACCCATTCATTCTAAATTCAGAATAATAAGGAAGACAAACCTGACATCAGGGTCAAAATAAATCCTGTATCTCTAACATTGGTAACATTTTGAAAACACCAGAGATTATGAAGGAAACCAGCTATTCAGTCTTTCACCATCGCTCTCTAAGTCCCATTCTTGTCTGGTTGTTGAAAGTGTCCCCAGGCTGTATAACAGGCTCCTTATGTGTATCTCAAGGGAAGCATACACTCTTTCAAAAATCAATTTACTAAAATGTCAAGTAAATATGGACTGTGTCGTGTAAACATAATCCTCATCTATTGTTGCAATTTTTTCATAGATATTACTTGATAAATAGCATGGCAGAAAAGATAGGGAAACACGGATCTCCCCCATGATTCCAATATTTCTTCCATGTGCATTATCTTTTGTTCTCTCTCCCAAGAGACCATGTACAGACATAACATGATTCTTCTCTAATTTGAGTGGTAACCCAAGGTACATCTGCAGATGTCACTGCTAATAGTGCTACCATTTTTGCCCTATCACTCTAAGGAACACCTGTTCAGTTGTTTCCTCTAGTCATCTGGAGTTGTTTTCTCCAGTTCAAGAGATCCAGTCTCAAGATGTACATTTGTTTAGAATAATGCCTATGCCTCACTTATGTTCTTGCTAATTCCATATGGTGACCTTCAAACTAAATACAATTAAACTTCCTTACATAAGGTATCAAGAAAGCTGAGGATTTTAATAAAATAAAAATAACAATGTCACTCTCATGCCTATGCAAGTTAGAGAAAGAAAGGAGTAGAAGGAAGGAAATATTGAACGCATTTTCTTTTATTCATACTTTTAAGTAGCAAAGGAACTCTCCCAAGGATATTGCTTCTTTGAAGATAAAGTACCATTTGCATAAACTAGAGGGGCCTCTTTAATGCAGTTTTCATTATCTTGACTCCAAAGTAACTGATGTCAAGATCAAGGGAGTCAATCAGGGCAGATACACTCCAGGACACCACAGAGAAATAAATCAGCCCATCCTCTCCATCCAGGAGAGTCTCGCTCCAAGAAGGGGATTTGTGAACCTCCTTTCTGAAGTAGGAGGCCAAGTTCCATTATAGTTAGGACTGATTCTCATTCCTTAGAAGTCTCTCATTCTTTAAGTTAATTGAGGTCCCCTGCATCAGTTATCTAATAGGCTAATGAAGTTTGGAGATAAACCAGTTCTTGACCATTTCTTGCCCTCTGAACACTCCCAGGACACTAACCTCATTCATCTTTTTATCTCATTACCTTAAAGAGAGAAAATTAACTGAAGAAAATGAGATAACAGCTCCTCGGGTGTCAGGTGAACGTGGTATGGGTCATCTTGTGAGGAGGAGAAATCGCCGCATTCATTAGATCCTATGTGACAATTAACTCTTTGCCTGCCTCACCTGTTCTTCTCTCATCTACAATTGCATTTTGGCCATGGAGGGTCTGTTTGTTGGCCTTTTTTTTTTCACAACATTGGTTGTCTAATTTGTGGAATGATGTAGCAGGTCTGCCCAGTCGTCATAGGTGTGGGCGGATTAAAAATGTCATCATTTGGTCTTTATTTCACAAGTTTGACTTAGTGTTGTTTTCACTTGCAAAACCCAAATATGAAAACTATAATTTATTATGGTACCAGCAATTCAAGATGTTTTGCTTGGATCCTGTGTGTGCAATTGGTTACCAACATTCCAGCTGGTTTTGCTTTAGTTGGCTACTAGTTTACTACCCTCAATTTCATTCTCTAAATCTGTGTTTAAAAACAATTTTACAACTCTTTGATTCTGTTTGGAAACGCAGTTATGAGTTCTCACTAATGCACAGCAACATTTTTAATGTGGTTTGTAAAATGTCATTTTAAGGCAGATGACAAGATGCAAATGACTGACTTAGTGATTCTTTAATTTAACGCATACAGTTTTGTTAGAGTAGATATCAGAGGCTGGGGCACTTCAGGAATACATGAAGAGGTAATTTCAACAACAGACATTGAAGTGGCCTTGAAATCCTAGTCTCCTTGAAGTCATGAAACATGTAGCTAGAAGAATCAGCCTTTCTGCTCTATGAGCAGCCCCTACTGGACAACTGATCAATCAGTACCACTGCTAGACTATAGTATCAGTTCTTTTACCTTTTTCCTCTTCTCTCTCCTCTCTCTGTGGGTGTGTGTGGGGGCGTGGGGAGGATTTTTAACTTTCCTCTTTATAAATTATGTCACTTTCTTTTCTAATGTTGACCATTTAGTTGAAATAGATATACAACATAATCCTATAAAAATATATTGACTTTAAGATATAAATAGTATTATGTTTACTCAATAATTCAATTAAAATTATATTTAATCTCTTATATTTAATCTATTCTCCCATTCAACAGTTTATTTTTCTGTACATAATAATCAAAAGATGATGTTAGTTGTAATAAGTGTAGCTCAGAATTCTATTAGGAAAATGTTACAATAAACTAAAAAGAAAACTAGAAATAAAAATATTTTTGTTTGATTTGATTGTCAGATATGACCCTATTGCAATTTTTTTGTTTCCTGTAGGTCCAGGAGCTTTAATAATATCTGTTGATTTAGTTTTTATTCTCAGCTAATACTTAAAAATAAATTAGTTATATGTTATGTATATTTTGCCACAATAAAATAATTTTAAAGTTTCCCCCCAAATTAATATACAAAATATCACATTGAAAAGGTATTTATCACTAGCTAGAAAATATGGCTATTTTCTTTCCTTGGAAATATCTAACTATAATGTAGAATTTTTTTCTCTAAAAATGGCAGGCAAAAAAAAAAAAAAAAAATTGTTCTTTGCCAGTACCCAGATGAGGCTCTTTCCTTGTTAAGATAAAGTACAAAGAGGTACTTTTATAAATTGCTTGCAAAAGATACCAGACTATCAGTCCTAGATGTGTTCAGTGCCTTTTTTTTTTTCATATGAGACCAGCAAACAAACTTAGTCATACCAGCTGAGAAATTATTATATACTAACCAGATCTCTATTAGTTTTCTGTGGCTCACAGTCTCTTTAAAAAGATATGAACAAAGAATGTGAAACTTGATCTAAGATAAACAGATGTAGACCCAAATCTTCTTTTTCCCACATTCCATGAGATGGTATGTTATAGGTTACATTTCACCCTAGTTATATGTTGTTACCTAAAGACTAGAATGAGAAGAACTTAATGTTCTAAGTCAGTATTGCAAAAAGTATGTTCATTAGAGCAGTAACATTTGAAAAATGTCATGGTCATGTTTTTTAATGTCAAGTGAAACAACATAAATAAATCACTTTATTGCAGGATTTACCAGAGCCATTAATTTCCTAAAGTGCATTAGATGTCTCCAAAAAAGCTTACATAGAATTCTGAGTTTCCAAAATTCATCAGACCAGAGAATATCTCTCTGGACTGATGTTTCAAAAACACACAGTTAGGAAAATTCTGAAGTTATGCAGCTTTTCTACTTTCGTGTGCACTTAAGGAGCGTGATACTTCATTCATTTTCAACCCGCAGTACCACATGGCACACCAGTTCACTGAGGATCTCAAATAAGCTGTCTCATCTAAAGCTCACTATCAACCTCAGGTTACAGATATCAACTCTATCTCATGGGGAAGGAACTTGAGGTCTCAGGACAAGTGAGTGACCAACCAGAACTCGCATAAGATGTGATCACTGCAAAGTCTGCTGTCTTTCCCTGATACTGTGTTGCACAAACTGTTCTCTTTTGATAATCTACCCTGCAATGGCCATGCTCATGGTTTGATCTTTTACCATTGCTGACTATGCTAACTTGAATTCTCCCTAACATGGAAAGATTAGCACATTCGATGATAGTTTTATTCAGAACACTATCCATTCTAAAGGACTGTCATTTATAACATGCAGAGTAAGACTGGGGGTGGGGCATATATGTTAAAATACTAATTAAAGATAAATCTGGAAACAACTAAAAGAAATTTATGTTAAAAAGCAGTTGGAGATCATCATTCATGTCAGAGGTAGTCTATGTTTTCCTCCGTAAATTTACAAGCCAAATAGTATCAAGCCCGAAACCACCAAGCAATTCCTTCTGTCTTACAGTAATAAGATATTGATAACTCATGGCAAAATTCAGTTTCTGTTCACTTTGGTCCCTCTACTCTTTGGTACTAAAATGAATATAAGATCAGAAAGAGCAATACAAAGTACCTAACGAACACATCAGAGAAACTCGGGGAAAAGAAATCAAAATCCTGGATCATCTCCTGTTAGCATTAATTGGGACATATTAAATTCTTACGCTGCAGAGATTTTTTTTTTTCTATCAGGAAACAAAAGATAACCCTTACATGTGGAAAATGAGTTTGAGTCCACAAATCGATCTGAATGGTTTGCCTTATCTCAAATCTCCTGAAAGACTTATCTCAAACACTTTTTTTCTACCATTAATTATGTAGGTCCCATTTACAGGTTAAGAAAAGACCTTCTAGACCTATATAATGAAAACTATAAGACCCTATTAAAAGAAATCAAAGAAGATACAAAGAAATGAAAAAATATTCCCTATTCTTGGATTGGAAGAATCAACATAGTTAAAATGACCATATTACCTAAAGCATTATACAGGTTTAATGTGATCTCCATCAAAATCCCATTGGCATTTTTTAAAGAAATAGAACAAAAAAATCATCACATTTGTATGGAAGCACAAAAGACCCCGAATTGCCAAAGCCATCCTAAGAAAAAAGAACGAGGCTAGAGGCATCACACTGCCCAACTTCAAGTTGTATTACAAAGCAAGAGTAATCTAAATGGCATGGTATTGGCAGAAAAACAGACACATCGACCAGTGCAACAGAATCGAGAGTCCAGAAGTAAACCCAGATTTATATGGGCAAATAATTTTTGGCAAAGAAGCCAAAAACACACAGTGGAGAAAGGAAAGCCTCTTCAATAAATGGATGCTGGGAAAACTGGAAAGCCACCTGCAAAGAATAAAACTAGACTGTTGTCTGTCACCACACACCAAAATTAACTCAAAATGGATTAAGGACCTGAATATAAGACCCGAAACAATAAAATGCATAGGAAAATAACATAGGAACTAAACTCAAGGACCTTAGACTTAAAAAGGATTTTATGAATTTGACCTTGAAAGCAAGGGAAGTAAAAGCTAAAATAAATGAATGGGACTATGTCAAACTAAAAAGCTTCTGCTCAGCAAAAGAAATTGTCAACAAGGTAAGGAGAGAACCATCCATATGGGAAAATATATTTGCAAGCAACACCTCTGATAAGGGCCTAATATCCAAAATATACAAAGAACTCATACGACTCAATAACAACAAAAAAACAAATGATCCAATCAAAAAATGGGCAGAGGACCTGAATAGACACTTCTCCCTAGAGGACATACAAATAGCCAACAAATATATGAAAAGATGTTCCACATCGTTAATTATTAGGGAAATGCAACTCAAAACCACAATGAGATACCATCTCATACTTGTTAGAATAACTATAATCAACAGAACAAGCAATAACAAATCTTGGAGAAGATGCGGAGAAAAAGGAACCCTGGTGGGACTGCAAATTGGCACAGCCACTATGGAAAACAGTATGGAGATTCCTCAAAAAACTAAGAATTGATCTACCATATGATCCAGCAATCTCTCTACTGGGTATTTACCCCAAAGACTTGAAAACCCGTATCCAAAAAGATTTGCATACTGATGTTCATAGCAGCATTATTCACGGGGGCCAGAACATGGAAGCAACTGAACTGTCCTATGATAGATGATTGGCTAAAGAAGCTGTGGTACATATATACAATGGAATATTACTCAGCCATAAGAAGAAATGAAATACTGCCATTTGCGACAACACGGATGGACCTTGAGGTAATCATCCTAAGCGAAATAAGGCAGACAGAAAAAGTTGAAAATCACATGATATCACTTATATGTGGGATATAAACCTAAAAGCAACAAATGAACAGGACAAACAGAGACTTATGGACATAGACTAGTGGTTACTAGTGGGGTGAGGGAGGAGGGGACAGGTAGACAGGATAAAGGGGGTCAAATAGGGGAATAGGGGGAGGGTGAAGTGGGTAAAGGGGATCAAATATATGGTAACTGAAGGAAACTGGACTTTGGGTGGTAAACACACAATAGAAAATATAGATGTCAAATGATAATGTACATCTGAAAATTATATAATGGTATTAACCAATGTTACCCCAGTAAACCTAATTTAAAAAAAGAAAAGACCTTCTACACATATGTAAATATTGCAAACCAAATAAAATTATCATTTTTTCTCAGAATTCTCTAAGGTAGGAGAATGCTACAAGCGTAATTCTTAAATAAATATGCATTAAACAAATATCAAATAATATCAGTAATTTCTTAGTTTTCCCTATAATTCCTTAGTAAAAAACTATTATCACACAGTACAAGATCACATGGAAATATGCTTTTTTATATGAGTGAAGACAGGCAAATCCTTAATGGACATTAAACAATTCTATGATCAAACTTAATATATCTTTTTATCTCTTTTTGAATTTTATTAAATTTATTGGGATGACACTAATAAAATTATGTAGATTTCAAGTGTACAATTTTATAATACATCATCTGTATATTACATCATGTGTTCTTTTAATAGGAAAAAAAGGCACAATGTTGCAATATGCTAGTTATGTACTCTGACTTGTTTGCAAAATTATTTCATCATCCTATCTTTAAAGAGCAGTTTCTCTCTAAATAAATGCAATTTTCCCTTCTCCAGGAATAAATAAATGTATAAAGTATATTATAGCAATATTTTTTGTATGAGTAGTACTTTAGCAATTTGACCTTGGTGAAAATAGAAGGCACCTTTTCGCTATCAGAATGACAGGAAGAACACAAGCAAAGCTCTAAGTGAGGAAGAGAACTTGGATGTAGACTTCTCCTGACAATACAGGAATGCCTGAAAGAAGTTTTGTTCCGAAAGAGATGGACTGGCTAAAACGTTATGCTCACAGCCATCTTTTCAGCCTTAATCTACAAAGGAGGGTCAAAGTTTAAAGGTGCCATTTTCCAGTTAAAGCAAAAATGAAATGTCCCAATAGTCTAATCATACAATCTATGAACAATTATGGGATGTGATTTGTAAATATTTGAGTTTCCTAAGTGCAAATAGCAGCCTCTGCAACTTCGCATGTTATTGTCAGTACTGTCTCCTTCCTATGTATACTCAAGAACTTAAAAGCACTTCAGTTCACATCTAGTCTTCATAAATATGAGGTATGAATTAAAAACTCCTCAGTTACTATCAGATAAGGGAGCTCTTGCAGGAAGGGTAAAAAACAGGCAGCAACGCGCTGCCTGGAACCGAACTGGCAGGGCTGCTTATTAAGCCTGGTGCCTCTCATTCCAGTCACTGTCTCAACAACTTTCTCAAGGATGCTCAGGCCATTTGATGAAATACCAGATGTCAATAAATCTGGATTTAAGGTGATAAAATCACCTATGGAAGAATGTCTTAAACACTTTACGATGGAATTTGTGTCCTCTCTTGTATGCAAGAATGTGATTTCTTAATAAAATTTGGACAAGGTAGATTATTCCCTTATTTTAAGTAAACCATAGCCACAGAAAAATACACTGCCAACCAAATCAACGGTATCTTGTTTAAATCAAAGGAAACTAGGCTGCTCATGATCCTAATGGCTCTAAGCAAAACATAGACCATAAATCCATCATGCTAAGCACTAGCCGTTATTGCTACCATGATTGCACAAAATTGGCTAAAACCAAAATTTCTGTGAAACCATAAACCAACAAAAGCTTTACCCTTGGTATGAAAATCTCTTCAAGAATATCAGCTACTATTTTTTAGTGAGAGCACTTTTAATACATTTCTAAAACATTCTTGATAGGATCCTTTGGTTATAATTATTTTTCTTCCTCTCTGAATTTGAATCATTCCACTCTGACCATTTAGGTCTCCTACAGCAATTACCATTGACCCTGGTGACATTGCTTCTCAGCCATGTCCTATTAGAAAACCTGACTTGAAAATTCAAAATTTCTGAATTTTGAAAATTTTAATAGAGGCCATAGTACCTGAAATCTCTCTACTGCTGCCTCCCGTGTCTTATTTTAAACTCACTATTTATTCCATAGTGAGAGAGGAAAATGTATTCATTGTGAACGTGTTGCAATGTTTAGAAGAGAAAATTTCTAAAATCTAGATTAAGGATTTTTTCCCTGAAGTTGGCATGCTCTAGAAACAAAATTTTAGGTATTAATGGTGTTTGTGTTTATGTTATTTTTCAATTTGAAGTGCATTTTTAATCTAGCTGTTCCTACATATTAGTTTTAATTTATGTGAGAGAATGCAGGTTTAGAAGCAATAAAATGAAATCACTTTTAAGGTAGACTATAATTGAGACTTCCATTAAGTTAGACTACCTTCTCCTTTCTTTTTCTAAGTCAGTGACATTTTAATTTATTTCAATGGAAAATAGTCTGCTCCAGGTAGCTAACAACAGTCCAAGTGTCTCATGAAAAGATATTTACTTGTCTTAACCTTTCTTTTCAATCGTTAGGGTCCTTGTCATTTTGACTTCCTTTCAGCTAGTGACCTCTGCCCTGCTCCAATTTAAAAATAAACTAAAAGACATTTCCCCTGAATGTGTGCTTCTTCTAGATTTTCTGTGGAAGCAGTAGGTCTAGTTGTCTCAACAATTATCTCTTATTTGAAAAGACTTGTGGGGTATGTAATGGTATATTGAAAGAAGGAAGTTCAGAAAGGAGTAAACAGGAAAAAATGGTGTACCAACTCTAAGAAGTAAACCCAGAATTCAATATCAAAATAAGAAATGAAAACTATGAGAAATAAATAAGAAACCTTTCATGAATTAGCTTTTGTCAGCATTATATGTGGTCATATATAATATTTCTAAAACAGTTGATTTAAATATGTAATTGAAATCGGAGTTAAGCAAATCATATTTTGTACAAGGAGAGGCATATTATTCATAAAATATGTATCTAGATATGATAGAAATGAAGCCTACATTATTTAGAAGTTTACAGAAAGGCATTTCCTGTGTCACTGGTAGCTTTATACAACAATATTTTTCTTTTATCTTTTCTTGCTGTCTGCGAATATGCTTCTTGGTGTTGCTTTTGAAATCCTATTGTTTATTACCCTTGTTGATAATGAACTATGAGGATTAATAATAGAATAATAACAAAGTGATGACTAGAAAAAGAGAATAACTCCAAATAAAATACACACATAGACACACGAGTATGTGTGTATACATAAGCTCATATATAGTTATTTTTATTCAATTTTCCAGTAAAACAGGCTGTTTTGGGGGTTTCCACATTTTTAGTTAGCCTATAAACGGAAATCTGAGCCCCCTCATTCCTTCACATTACATTATGGAAAATCTCTCTAAAGTAAAGAGAGTATCTAGCCAGACTTTATAGTAGATAATGGGGAAAATTTATTAGGTAAAGAGTAAAATGCTCTTTCTCACGAGAGACCACACCTCAACATACTGTGGAGAAAAACATCTCCCTTGTGAGAAAACATAATAAAATACATCTATCTAACTAGCTGTAAAACCATGAAGAAATACACAGCTTCCCCTCTCCTTCCCTTTCTGAATTCCTATTTATTTTGAGTCAGGCTATCTTAGGCCATTAATTAACCTTCAGGCCCCTGAGGTCACCTACTTGGATCTGTTCTCTATATACTAACAAGTTTTATTTCTCAGTGATTATTAAAGCTACCTGAATATTGGCTATGTTGACAAAATAATGATGTATTATATACACTAAAATGCCTTGAGTTGTAAAAATGAAATACAAAAGTTACTAATTTTGAATAGTGCAGGTCTTGTTTACCTCAATATAGAAATTTCTCTCATTAATAAGAGTTCTAGGATAGTATCAATTATAAAAAGATACTGTTGTAAATTAAATCTTACATATTTGAATATCTGTTGTTTCTGGAATCTTAAACTAGTCTATGGTTTTGCATGCAAATATACATAAAGGAAACCAGCATGGCCAGGGAGTTGAATGAAAGGTTTATTTAAGTTATATCTACTTAAAATAGTTGAGTCAGTGCTACTTACTAGTTCATACATTGAACAGTTTATTGCCTGTGCTGGAAAAAATATTTTTACATGTAAAGGAGAGAAGATTCCAACCTTTCTTTTAAACCTAGTGTTTTACTATAACTACGAACAGGAGAAAGGAAATGATTTCATATAAATATTGGTATACAGAGGTAAAATTGCACAATTCACTGGGCAGGTTAAGGACAGTTGAACCATATGTAAAGAAGTTATGCCAAGGTGAGTATCTGAATTTGTGTTTTATATACACATACTAAGAGGCAAAGGGGATGAACATATATCGTAAATCAAAAAAACAAATTTAGTTAATGAAGCAAATCTCACATCAAGTATGAAAAGTAAGCATTGAAGAGTTGAGGATCCCATAAATGACATTTTGCAATGTCTTCTAAGCTGTAAGCACTAAGTTTTATGAACTGGAGTCAAATAGAAGAATTAAAAGATGGTAGGGAATGTATTTTGTATGAAGAGAAAAAGCAGGGCCACAACTGTGAAGCCTGACTCATTAGTTTTCATTTTCACCTTTGACTTTTCCTTCTACAAGTACAAATGCCTTCTCATCAAAATAATTGGGAGGAGTGAGAAAGATATGGTTGAAAATTTTAACATAGTAATAAATGGCTTTCTGATTTGCAGATGAAGGAAGTATATTTCGAATTTATTCAATGGTCTGTGAGTCAGATCTGAGTCTTTGTTACATTACTACAAATTGACTATGAGACTCAGAGCCATTTCTCAGTCTCTCTGTATTTGGACTGGAGGTGGAATCTGAGCTTTCCCATTTTCTTGATATGTGTCTTTATGCAACTGTTTCACTTTTCGGAAGCCTCTATTGTTTCATTTATAACTAAGAGATGATTAAATATATGTAATGATGAATAATATACGCAAATTGCTAGGCATGGTCTTTGGCATTTAATTAACTCTCAATACATAATATTTTTTATTGTTGTTATTGTCATAATCAAACATCCATGCCAGTAATAAAATTTGTCGTTCTGTACTTTTTTTAATCTTGCCTTCTATAAAACTTTAAGTACTGGCACTCACTATTTTTCATATATTTTGTGACTAACCTAGTTGGATTATTTTCATTCCTGAGGAATTTAAAAAAATCTTCCAGCATAGAATGTATTTCTCCTGTCTCACGCCCTCACTCTCTTTAGTTGAAAATCTATTTGTCTATTCTGGTTCAAAATAATAAAT
The DNA here is from genome assembly GCF_902729225.1 of Pteropus medius. NCBI lineage: Eukaryota > Metazoa > Chordata > Mammalia > Chiroptera > Pteropodidae > Pteropus > Pteropus medius. The sequence goes on along the minus strand of NW_024342467.1, from coordinate 7,958,947 downwards.
AAGCATTTATTTGATTTTTTTCTTTTAACATTCAAAATTCCCTCTTTTTAACTAGCTAGAATTTTGAATGAAACCATATGAAAAAGTATAAAAATTTATCATCTTTCATGTCAGGTTGGGTTACATATATATACATACATATATAGACACATATATACACATATTTACATATGTTAAAGTGTATATATACGTATATATACATACATATATATATATATATTTATCAGCCAACTGTCCCTTAGGGTAGAAAATAAGATTCCGAAGCCATTGAAGAATAATCTATATAAGCTTTTAGGACCTTTATCTTATGTTTAAAATTAAGAGATGCACCATTTAAAAACTGGTTACTCATTCAAAAGAAAAGCATAATTATTAGTACATAGCTCAAAAGATACCTTTAAATCATCTAAAAATATTGGTTTCTGTGTTAATCAAGGTCCTTTCAGTAATTTATTATAGCTTTGATAAAAATTCTTAGTTGCTAATAAAATTAATTGAAATTGTTTTTCTGATCCTCATGAGTTAGTAATTGCTACTCTCTTATTTTAGAGTAAATTAAACTTGAAAATTAAAAAGAGTTCAATAATCACAGGCAACAAAAATGAAAATAGTCAAATGAGACTTTATCAAACTTAAAAACTTCTGTGAAGTAAAGGAAATAATCAACAGTGAAAAGGCAATCTACATACAGAATGGGAGGAAATATTTTCAAGTTATATATCCAATAAGGGATTAACATACAAAATATGTGAACCACTACAACTCAACATCAACAACAACAATAAAGAAATAAAACCTGATTAAGAAATAGGTAAAAGACTTAAATGACCAGGCAGCATATCAAAAAATGGTTACTATCACTAATCATCAGGGAAATGCAAATCAAAACCACGTGAGACATCATCTCATACCTGATAAATGACCACTATCAAAACAAACAAACAAGCAAACAAAAAGTAACAAATGCTGGTAAGGATATGGAGAAATTAGGGCCCTTGTGCACTGTTAGCAGGAACATAAAATGGTACATACACTATGAAAACAAATAGGAAGGTTCCTCAAAAAAATTATCATATGATCTAGCAATCTACTTCTGGTATATATGCAAAAAATTTGGAAACAGGATCTCAAAGAGGGAATGGCATACCCATGCTCATTGTAGCATTATTCACAATAGCCAAGAGGTAGAATCAAACTAAATGTTCATCGATGGATGAATGGATAAAGAAAAGAAAAAAAACACATGTACACACACACGCACACACACACACACACACAATGGAATATTATTCAATCTTAGAAAAAGATGGAAATAATTGGAAATAATGTCATATACTACAAAATGGATAAAACTTGAGGACGTTATGCTAAGTGAAATAAGCCAGTAACAAAAAATAAATATCACATGAGTCGACATATATGAGTTAACTAAAATAGTCAAACTTATAGAAATATAAAGTAGAATGTAGTTACCAGGGGTGGGGAGGAAAGGGAAAACAGGGAGTTGTTCGGTGGGTATAGTTTCAGTTTTGTGAGATGAAGAACTCTAGAGATCTGTTGTACAACACTGTGCATATAGTTAACACTACTGTACACTTAAAGATGGTTAAGATGTTGAATTTTATATTATACTTTTTTACAGTAAAAACGTTCTGTAAGTGGAGGCATAGCAACATAAATCACACTTAGAAAACTCAGCTCCCATATTTTGACTCAAATGTTGATAACTCCAGTTTGTAACAAGTAGAACTGAACTATGACAATTAAAAATTTTGTTTCTGCCTGCAAGATCCTTCCATTTAGCAAATGAGTGAAAAAACATAAAAGCTCTCTTAATTTTCCCAAAAGAAATAGGCAGTCTCTATGATAAATCTTTTTCCATTGTCATAAAATAAACAAAACGTCAACTATTCTAATTATCAATGGAAGATATTTCTTAGAGTAATTCAGTGTACAGCTGAGGCCATGTCATGTGGGGACCTAAAGACTCTCTCTACTGTCAGTCTTTAGGAAGGACAAGATACCCAACTCTTTGCTGAGCTCTGATTTCTACTCCCAGGTAGCAATGGTTATTGGAAAGAACCTGGACAGTTGATGTGGGTTTTGATCATAGTTCAGCAATGTAGAAGCTGAAAGATTTTGGTGAAGATCTACACAAATTTTGTGCTTTATATATATTTTTACCATGGTGGCATAAACGACACCATGTAATCTTCATTTGTTTACCTGTCCATTTATCTAAGAGACTGTAAATTTAGAAGTCCATACGGCTACCTCATTTCTCTTGGTATTCTATGCCCATCTTCTCAGTCCCTCACACAAGTCCGAGGCATATGTAGTTTGTTCAATATACATTTATTGAAATGGTCTGAACTATTGCTGTTTGTTAGAATAAACTGCAATTAAAAAAAGAATATATGAGGGGCATTGGCCAATTTAAGCACATTGTTGCACACTCATAGCGTATATGAAATAAAATTTAAGCTGACATGTAAAGAAAATTTAGATTAATGTTTGCTATAAGCCCAATTAATTCATGTTTAATTATAAGTACTCTCTTCCACGGCTTGGTGTTTTTTTTTTGTTTGTTTTGTTTTGTTTTGTTTTTTAGCTATTGGAAATTGCATAATTATCTTTACCGTAGTAATTAGCTTTTGGAAAAACAATTAGAATTTTTCAAAGGTTACATTTCTAGAAGAAACCAGGTTGTACCCCTTTAATACCTATATTCAAGAATCTTCATTTAAGTTAATTATGAATGCACTTTCCTTTAAAAAATCTTAAGCAGCTTTCTATTTCTAAATTAACTATTATCTCATTACTAATTTATTTCAAACCTCAGTCAAGTTATATGTTATAACATTTTCAATGAAACATCAATACTGAAAAGCAGAGCTTTATGAAAAATTACTATATGAAAAATTTCTGCCATAAGTTTATTTTCTGTAGAGAAGGTGGGTGTCTCTCGTATTAACAATATATTCATTCTTAAAAAGGTAGAAGCAAAGTGAATTTACTTAAATGGGTATTACTTCATTCGAAAATTAATGCATGGTGGTGGTGTGTGTGCTCTTGGAAATATCACACTTTAAACATACATTTAAAAGAATATAACAATAAAAAATTAACCATATATAAAAAACTATAGAATAATGAATCTGAAAATAGAATTAATGATTGAAGATTTAAGTAAAATTACACTGAAGAACTGATAGTGAAAAACATTAGAAGATAAAAGAATTAACTTTCACTTTGTTGTTGATGTTTGCTTGCCGTTAAACAAAACACAAAATCCATGCAGCTCATAGATCCTTAATGAGATTTATACCTTGCATGGCTTGTGGCAGCCATACTAACTATGAGAGCTTTATAAATATCTGTATTATGAACGTAACATATTTAAGAATTACGTTGGTTAAGGAGATTTACATATTTAGGTTTTAATTTCCTTTTACCTCAACGTTTTTTTAATTAAAAATTGATCAAAGGTAAGGATCTTTTTCATAAATTCTATCAAAGACAAATCTGCAATAATTCTATTAAAAATTCCTAACATTGAAAAGTAGTAGATCTAATAGCTTTAGAAAAAGGGTAACACCTCTGAGATTGATTATCATTTATTCAGTGTAGGTCCCATGGGTTGTTCCAAAGGCCGAGAGATGTCAGAAGCTAAGGCTATATCTTGGCACCTAACACAGCAGTCCACACTGACTAGATGTTCTGTGTGCTTTAATTTAACTCTCTCAGTGCATTATTAAGTCCACATGCAACTTCTTGAAGTTCTAAACTGTGTATGTGTCTAAGTTAATTAAGAGTCTTAAATCTGGAACATCTAATTTCAAATGTGGATATTCAAATAAGTTTATCACCTTAGACAAGTCACTTGGACTCAAAGAAGTTGCTATTAATTCGGCTAGAAATTTAGGCAGAAGTCCTCACTGCAAATTAGATTGCTAAATTGCAGAATACACTTTTTAATGTTTCTTTCCAAATATTCTTCACCAATGTTAAAGCTTGAAAAATATTAGGAATATAATAGCAACTTAAATATAAATAGAGAATTATTAAAATTTGAACAAATCAATGAAAAATTTAAAAATTTAAAAATGTTTTTGGCCTTGAAAGAAAGACTAAAATATTGAAAACAATTCTTAAAGTTACTAAATGTGTTAGCTCCTGTTTTCTATGAAAACAAAACTAAAATATTCTCATCCAAAATATAATATAAAATATCATCTTCTTCAACAATAAATTTACTGAAAAATTTAGAGGTTTGTCCAGATGAAGAAAATCACATTAAATATATACATAAACCAAAAAAGGAGGCTTGATTTAAAATGACAGTTTGTCAGCTAAGTTAGGGTTCAAATGATTCAATGATGATTGTCTTGAGTTGCTACTAACAAGTAATAACAAACTAAAATTTCTGATTAGAAAATGATAACATTCTCAATACCATATTAAACCACAAAGAGCAACAGCTCTTCTTCAAATCCTCAATTTTTATTTTTCACCTTCCCAAAGCCAAAATGTCATCTTTTTTGGGTAAAAGAAAATCAAAGCCAAATGGTAAAATTGCAAAGATTTGGTTAAACAAACAGTCAGAATTTCAGTGGTTTTATCTGCAGCATGCCCAGCAACCAAACAAAGCCAAGATATTGTCCATCTCTTTGACAGACAAAGAGCCTCAGAGGTCCAGAGTGACATGCCCGAAGGCTGGCACGTGATTGGGCTAATTAAATTAAATAGCAGGAAACAGCTTTTCCATATGCCACTGCCTGGCCACACGCAAACTGTAACAGTAAATCTTTTATACTAGTCAAGGAAAAATGTAACCATTAAAAAATATACAGTATCAACACACCATTCAAGAATCAGAAGCTGCACATCCACATAAACTCCCTGAGCCTGGACTTTAATGCCAAATGTCTGAGAACTTCCTAATTCACTTCAAGAGCCATCCAAAAGCCCACGGGAATTAAAAAAAGAATGAAAAAGAAATGTTCCCCACTCTCTCAAGCATTATCAAAACTTTAACTTAAGCCAATATTCTGATTGCTTTAAGGATACATTTCTATACCAAATTAAATCAAACCTCAACACTCCTTAATAGGAGTTAAAATCTACTGCTCATTTTCCACCACTTTTATATCCTATCTCCACATTACCCAACTGAAAATTAAGAGATAAATTGGAAAATAATGCATAAAGCCTTTGGAATCTCTTAAGAAAACTCTTCTCCTATGCTCCCCACAATTTCTCACTCAATAACATAATTTTCTCTAAGCTAGCCACTGTAGTTCTAGGTTTTTTATTTAAGATAACATTATTTTAAATATATCCATACCTCATGTTTCTAGATTTCCCTGGGTTGGTAGGTACTACTCATTTTTTATCAATCATGGTTTTCATTAGCATTGATTTCCAATGTAAAGAATAGGGACTATGAAATAGTAATTGTCATCTTAGATAAAGAAGCATTATGATGGAAAAATAAAAATCTTAAGGATCTCAAATTAGAAGGTTGCAAGGTATTCTTAACTTAGAGACATGGAAGATTCAGAATCAGTGCAGACCATGGCTAATCTGTTTAAACAGAAATATTTAACAGAATATATTTCAAATATGTAACATAATATATAAAATGCAAGTGGTACTCAATATTTTTTGGTAAAAATTACATTTATGGTAGCCAGTATTCAGATATTACAAATATTCCATAATTCATGCTTTTCTAACTTGAATTTAAGAATTTTCATTAGATTTATTATTTCTTACTATATGAAAGAGTTGACTTAATGGACCATAATTTAATAAAAGTATAGTATATGTAATCTTTTACTACAAAAACACACCCAATTTGTGGAAGTTCAATGTGTGTGTGGAGGGGGGGAGGAGAGGAGAGAGAGACAGAGAGAGAGAGAGAAAGAATCTAACTTTTAAACTGATATTTGAAAAGTTTTTGAGAGTCAATATTCTGAACTAGTCAATATTCTGAACTAGTCAGTTAATCCCATATAATTGTAGGATGACAAAATGTCATCCAATACACATGGGTTAGTAATGCCTGTTCAGTTTGTGTACTGTGCCAGAAATCAATAAGCAATTATTAATGTTTATTTCCCCATATCTTTCTTCAGAATTAATATCTGAATGTAAAGTTAACCAAAATCCAAGAATTTCAAAGCCTAGGAGATAATCGTCAAGCTCTACAGAAGTAACTTGGCAGGAGCCAGTAAGTGACCGGCTTCTAATGTGAAACCGGGCCTAAGAATGTGCTTAGCCAGCTCTCCTCCCCAACAGATGTAATTATCTCTTCACACTTTTACTGAATCCCATCTCTCTCTCTCCTCATTCTTGCCCCAGGGCTCTAGGCTAAGACTGATAAATCATTGAGGTCATCCATCCCTGTAAACACCAAGAGGACATTCAGTGGAGGCCCAGAAAACTCACAGATAAGTGTGTGAGACAAAGAATCCGGGTTGAGAGTCAAGGCTACTATAGACCTGCCCTGACAAAACTTAAAATCGTTTTGAAATGCTCAAAGTGATCAATAATTTTTAAAGAAAGACAACAAATTTAAATTGTCTGGTGTCTAATAAAAATTTACTAGAAATTAAAAAGAGCAGGAAAAGAAGAACAATATTCAAGAGAAAAATTAAGCAGTAGTAGCAAACACAGGAAGTCAGACAGTAGAATCAGCAGAAAAGGACTATATGCATATTATAAATATATTCAAGGACTTAAAGGAAGCACAAATATAAGGAGGATATAAATAGAAAATATATTTTAAAAAACAAATGAAATGCCTTGGTCTGAAAAGTACAATATCTTGAAGAATTTTTTGGATGTGAATTAAAGAAGTTTATCCACTAGAAGAAAAGATGAGTATGGCAATAGAAACTATACAAACTGAAACAGAGAGAGAAAAAAGAGAAGAAAAAAATTGTGTACAGAGACTTACAGACTGGTGAGACAATATCAAGCAGTCTACTCTAAGTATAACTGGAGTCCCAAAAGAAAAGGGAAAAAAAAAAACAAACCAATATTAGAAGAAACAATGTCACATTTTCTAAAACAATAAAAAGTGCAAATCCACAGACACAAGAAGCTCTGTGAACCAAAGCAAGATACAATGAAAACTGCATTAAGGCAAATCATAATCAAGTTGCCAAAAACCTTTTTAAGAAAATCTTAAAAACAAACAGAAAAATTTACCACCTGATTTTAAAAGTTGCTATAAATCAATAGCAATTCACATTCCATAGTACTGGTGCAAAGTTAAACATCTAGAGCAATGAAATTAAAGGAAGAGTTCAGAAATTTGCTCACACATATGTTCAACTGATTTCTAAAAATGGCACCAGAATAATTCAAAGGAACAGGATAATCTTATCAAAAACTCGTGCTGAAAAATTTGGGTACCTTTGTAAGATAATGAAACTCAGTCTTTCTTTACATCCTACACAAAATTACATGACTCAAAATGGCTTTGCCTTTAATATAAAAAATAAACTAGACAAAGAAAACATAGAAACAAGTCTTTCTCAGATAGGATACTAAAGCACTAACAATTGAAGAAAAAGTCAATAGAATGGGACCCATCAAAATGAAAACATTCTGCTTTTCAAAAAAACGACAAGCTATGGGCTAAGTGAAAATATTTTCAACACATATATCTAGAAATGGATTGAATCCAGAATTCATGTTACACCAATCAAAAAAACATGCAACATAGCTGAATCAACAATTTACCAAAGAAGATATAGAAATGGCCAACAATCACATGAAAAGATGACATTAAGGGAAGCACAACATAAAAACAAATGAGATTCTACTACATACCCACTAGAACGCATAAAGTTAAAAAATATCTGATAATACCAAGTGTTGGTAACAGGAACTCTAAATACATTGTTGAGGCAAAAAATAATTTGGCAGTTTCTTAGAAAGTTAAACAAACACTTAGCATACAACTCAACAGTTATACTTCTAGATATTTACCCAAAAGAAATAAAGACAAAAAGACAAATGTCTACTAAGACTGGTATAGAATATTCAGAGCAGCTTTACTCGTAATCACTCACACCTGGAAATAACCAAAATTTTCATTGGTAGATGAATATGTAAACAAATTGTGTCACATACATATAATGGGACATTATCCAGCAATATAAATAACCATATTACTGATACACACTTCAATGAATCTAGAAGCATTTTCTGACTGAAAAAAAAATCTAGACAGAAGATATCACAGACTCTTTTTATATGATATAGATGAAATTCTAGAAAAATCAAAACTAATGCATAGCAACAGAAAAGAGGTGAATGGTTGTTTGCCCGGGGCTTAGTGGGGAGTGGGGTGCGAGTGGGACCTCATTAAAAAGGAGCAGGAAACTCTTTCTGGGAAAATATTTCTTTTTACCTATTTCCATTTCTAGAAGAATATTATTTTGAGTAACAACTAACCATTGTGCATATAAAAAGGTATAAAGTATATAGAGATACTTAAAATTTATACGGGGTAAAGAAAATAAAAATAAAGGAATCAAGTTGAATATTTTCACCATTTTGTCAGATGACTCAAGCAATAAAGCAAATATCAAACCGTCTAAAATATGTACCAGAAAACTGTTAAATTTACTTTAATTCATAAACTATAGAGACTTGATATCACCATCATGACCAAAACATGAGTAAGATGCTAAAAATATAATGTGAAGTAAGCTTATTCTTTATCATATTAAATGAAGGTAATGGAGGACTGATGACTATTCAAAATCGGGGAGTAATTTACTTAAAACCAAGAAATCATTGTAGGATTTCTTGTTCCCAGTTGGAACCACTTTAATATTCACCAAACTGGAGATAGGAAAAAAAACAAAAACCCCTACCCCCACTAAGAAAGCTTCTGAGCATTTGTTAAAAAGCAGACACAGAAAAATTTAGTACAGACAGTCCCCAATTTATGATGGTTTGACTTACGATTTTGTGACTTTATGATGGTAGGAAAGCAATATGAATTCAGTAGGAACCACACTTGGAATTTTGATTCTTTCCTGGGCTAGGGAAATGCGACAGGATACTCTCGCGAGATGCTGGGCAACAGCCGTGAGCAGTGATCACGAGGGTAAGCACTCAATACTCTATAGTGCAGTGTTAAATGCACTTTTGACTTAAGCTATTTTCAATTTATGTTTATCGAGACATAACCTCATTGTAAGTCAAGGAGCATCTGCACCTTTCTTTCATGCTGACTCCAAAAAACAGACAGAGCCCAATACTGATGTAACAGAATTCCTTGTAGGCTACAGGAAAGGCCAATTTTCTGAGTTCTGCTTCCTGATTGACAGCTTGGCTGCTGATAATGGCGTGGGCATTAACTTTAGAGGAGAGCTGAGCGTAGACAGCGCTTATCCGTAGGTCCTGTCCCTGATCAATATATTTTCTTAATTTATTCTTTGGAGTGAAGATCACGTTGATCATTCATACATATAGTTGGTTTAAATTTGATGATTCCTTAGTCGAAATCTGATTTAAAAAAAGAAAATTGGGGCTTCTTTTTAAGGGAGGCAAAGGAGAAGGAAAAGGAATCGAGAGAAAGTAGTGTACTCCAGAATCCCTCAAAGAACATCCCAACCTGAGTCCTGCCCTAGAGTGGGGAAAGGGTTACAGATGAATCCTATTCTAGACGGCCTCCTTCAATGACCTACCCTGCGTGTCTACCAGCATTTTCTGTGCGTGCTGGGTCATGAAAAGGTGGGGAAGCACTTTTCTAGGGGCGGATTTTTATTTACTGAAGATCGAGTTATTCATTATTAAAAAGTCAAATTGAATGTGAGACAAGTTCTCACCAAGAAATTTCCTAAAGTTCCGGGAAGTTACTGGTAACGTTATTAATAATGATATTAATAGCAACTGCTAATTTTTCATTCTGCCCAATTCTGCTACCACATACGATATTATTTACATGCATTGATCCATTTAAACCTCACAATACCCCAAATTAAAAATTACAAGTGTTAAGCACATTTAACAAACGAGTAAACTGAGGCTGGGCAGAATGAAGTAATTTGCTCCAGGTTGAGTTGCTAATAGATGATGAAGTAGGAACTCCTGAAGTCTGGCTATAGGATCACCATTGTAACTACTAGGCAGATACATCTGTAAGGTAGTTCCACACATGGATCTCAAAGACAACAAGAAATGCTACTATTCAAGGCTTGTGCATATGTAGTCAAAACAACACATTAATTTCCATGTCCAGTAATAGTTTTATTTAAATATGCACAAAGATGAGGTCGATTCACTTTCTAAGATTAATATAAATCATTTTGTCTTCTGTCCCAGCTCCAACTTTCAAAAATTATCTATAGAATACATGGGTGTGGAAAAATTAATACACTAAAGAGACCATGAAAATTATTTGATATGCTATATTTTTATCGAAAAATGTATCAGATATTACAATAGAAGTAATTGAAGATTCATATATAATATAAATTATAAAAACTCAATTTAGTTTTGATAACGTCAAATAACAAATTCATCAAAAAAACAATTTCCATCATTTACCCTTGGCTGAAATGAAAATTAAATAGCAACTCTTATTACTCGAGCCAACTTAAGAAAATATTACTAATGTGGAAATTCAGCATAATAGTCCAACAAATATGATTCTACATTTTACATAGAAAACAAAAGTGAGCCTGTAATCACAGTATGAAAGAAAATGTACATTAGCTGTTAAGAAATACGAATAAGAGAAACATAAAAAAAAAGTCATTCAAGTTAAGTTTAATTGAGCACTTCACAGATTCCTTGTGCAGTGCTAGAAACACTGCGTAATCTACTTTGCCTGGCTTCAAAAGGCAAAAAAGATACAATGACACACAGGTCATGATTAAAGAAAAATTACATGGTGATTTGTATGGAACTGATTCCAAGTTGATTGAAGAGTTTAGGTATGTTGGAGAAATCAGAGATGGCTTAAAGGAGAAAACCAGAGGAGCGTTTGGAAAAGGAAGTTAAAGTCTTTCCAGATAGGGAAAAAGCTTGATGAAACTCAGGAGATTGGAACCCCTAGTTGAAAATTTGCTGCATATGGTAAGTGATTAAGTTAGACTGGAAGAGATGAGTGCTTTGTCAGAGTATAAAGGTCGAATTATTAGGGCTGAAACTTGGTGATATCATTCAGATGAAACAACATGGAAGATATTGAGATATTGTAGGTTCTGCCTTAAAGAATGGAAAACCTGTATTGGTATTTTACAGTAAGTTAACTGAATCAGTATAAAGATCACAATGATATGGAAAGAGGCTACTGCAATGATAAAAGAATAAATTTTAGTATTAATTAAGGTAGTGACTAGGGAAAGCAGAGCCAAAGAGAAAATGACTCGAAATCAGAAATAAGAGCATCAACTGCCTATAAGAGCTAAAGAAGAGAAGATAATCAATGATGATTTCATGATAATTTATCCAGTGTCTAAATAGTGGTTCCACTGACAGAAATGAAAAGCTGGGGAAACAAACAAACAAACAAACAAAACAGAACATTTTACAGATGATGCATTTACTAACTCTGAGATGAGAGTGAAGCAATAACTGAATTGTCTTTACAACTGATAGTATTGATAAAATATTTGATAGATTTCGAATTGCCTTTAAGGTAGAAAAGAAATATTTAAACCCTTAAACCATTAAGATGCCACAGATCTCTTCCAATACTAACATTTTATGTCTCTATGTTAAGTCAAGTAACAGCAACAGAAAGATATTGGCAAGAGCAAATATTAATTATGTAGGTTTCATAGCCCATTTATTTCCAAAATGATGCAGTGAGGGATCTATTAACATAATGTAAAAAGGGAGGAAGATGATCTAAAGCAGCATTCTGCAGTAGAAGATATGTGAGCCACAAACTGCAAGCCACATACACAATCTTAAATATTATAATAGTTACATTAAACAAGTAAAAGAAAACAGTTAAGATCAATTTTAATAATGCTATGATATAACCTAATGTATTCAAAATATCATTTTAATATGTAATCAATATATATCTTAGTCACTTAGATATTAATATATATTTTATAATATATCTTTGAAATCTGGTGTGTATTTTACACTTAAAGCATATCTCAATTCATACCAGCCGCATTTAAAATTCTCAATAGATACAATATGGTTGACAAATATAGGAGTCTTTGCAGAAATTCTGTCAACAGAGGCACAAAGTTCAAAGCAAAGATTATTAGTTCATTAGTTCTAATTTAGCTCAACATGAAACATAAGTGCAAATTAGACATAAATCAAAATAGGTAACCAGGGTAGAATTTTAAAACCATATAAATGTAAAATAACTCAGATTTAGTTTTTAAAGATCACCAGAAAATAAGGCATTTATTTAATGAAAAATAAACTTAATTTTTTTTAAAGTTTATATTGGATATAATAAAATCAAGATTGCAGCATTTAAATGACTCACTGGGAATAAAAAAAGAAACAATCAAAAACTGAGAAGCAATGAGAAATAGCAACAGTAAAGGCAGAAAAGCAAGACCAAAATAAGGAACTAAGGAAAACAGAGAAAATGGAGTCCAACAATTACTAAGTCTTTAACTCTCCAAAAATAACTCAAATGCATGGAATAATATTTAAAAAACAAGGTATATAACTCAAAATGGATCATGGACCTAAAAGTAAATGCTAAATACTCTTACAAGGAATCGTAGGTGTAAACCTTTGTGACACTAAATTAGGCAACGGTTCTTTAAATATGACACCAAAAGCATAGGCAACAAAAGAAAAAAAATAGGTAAATTAGACTTTGACAAAATTTAAAGTGTTTGTACGTCAAAGAACACTAACAAGAAAGTGAAAGGCAACCCACAGAAAGGGAGAAAATATTTGCAACTCATACATCTGATAATGGTCTTGTATCAAGGATATATTTAAAAACTCTTACAAATCAACAGCAAAAAGACAAGCAAGCCAATTTGAAAATGAAAAGGATTTCAACAGACATTTCTCCAAAGAAAATAACATAAGTAAATAAAGTAAATGAGTAATAAAATAAGTAAATGAAAAGATGGTCGACATCATTAGTCATTAGTGAAACAGAAATCAAAACAAGCTAGTATTTCACATCCACTAAAATAGCTACCAAAAAAAAGGAAAATAACAAGTGTTGGAGAGGATGCGGAAAAATTGGAACCTTTCATACAGTGCTAGTGGGAATGTATAATAGGTCACTGTAAAACATTAAGTGGTTCCTCAAAAGTTTAAGTCACTAATTGACTCAGCAATTTTACTCCTAGGTACATATTCAAGAGAATTATAAACATATGTTAACACAAAAAGTTGTACGGGAATGTTCATAGCAGCATTACTCATAATAGTCCCCAAATGAAAATAATCCAAGTGTCCATCAACTGATCAAAATGTAGTATAGATAGACCATGAAATATTATTCAGCGATAAGAATGAAATACTGATACATGCTATAATGTGGATGAACATTGAAAATGTTGTGCAAAGTGAAAGAAGCCAGACATATGAAAGGCCAAATAATGTATGATTTCATTTATATGAAATGGGTAAATCCATAGAGATATAAAGAATATTAGATTGAGAATGAGGAGTGACTGCTTAATTGATATGTGATTTGAGTTAATGTTGTACATTTTAAAATGATTAACATGGTGAATTGTGTTATATGAATTCTATCTCAATAAACACACACACACACACACACACACACACACACACAAAACAACATACAAGAAATAGCTCAGTTGTGAAGAAATATAATTTGCCAAGTCTTGGAGAATTAATACTCTATAAGTAGGCTAACAAATTATTAAATTAGTAGAGAAAAATAAGCAAAAAGGACAAATATTATCAAAGAAGTAATAGCAAATACACAGAGAATAACCTATAGTTGAGTTACAATGCTGATGGAACAGACAAATATACAAGAAATATGAGATATTCTATTTTGAAAACTATGAATCAGAGAGAGACCCCAAGCATCCTAGGTAAAAGCTATGAAAAATCAGGCCATGTTTCAGGAAGTGGTTTAGGACTCCTGGCCATTCCAGAGCACTGTTTCTAAATCAGATTTTCCAAAAGGGCTTGAAAAAATGTAAATTCCTGGGCTCCCTGTCAGGACAACAGAATCAGAGTCTTGGGGTTGTGGTCAGAATCTGAATCGTCAACAGCTTCCTCCAAGAGGATTTTTACATACCTTTCTATTGGAAAACCACCTAGGAAGTCTAGAACAAATGTCCCTATTTTTCCTTTTTACAAAGTTTTATACAGACTACTTTAGGTCGAAATGATGATTATCAAGTGTTTCTTTGATAGGTCAAAAAGTTTTTAAAAGGCAGCATCCTAATGGCTTAGAAAGTAGAGTCTCTTAAAAGTTAATTCCAAGTGCAGTCACTCTTTTCACCCAATCCCAGGACTGGCTCTCGTCAGAAAAAGAAACTCACAAATTTTCACGATTCGAAATGGTTGAACACAATGTATACAAAAATTAGATCTCTCTGAATTAGAAAGAGTCCTAATCTTCTAACTTCTAGCAATGTTTAAAAGAGAAAATTGAGTTAAAACAGTTTGGAAATGCTGATGGTCAGAGAGAGAGAGAGAGAGAGAGAGAGGGAGGGAGGGAGAGAGATGTAGGTAAAATAAAGTATTAATAATTTAATAAACCAGGATATGTAAATAGAATTGTTGCACAAATATAAACTGGTGGTAAAGGTTGAGCACAAGGACTCTGGTGCTTGAATGTCTGGGTTCAAAATAGAGCTAGACTATCACTTATTGGGTGACCTTGACCTAATTTGACTTTTCTGTGCTCCACAGAGCTCTCATGCCTACAATGAGACAGTAATACCTACAGCATAAGGTTGTTGTGAGGACTAAAGGAACAAATAGGTATAAAGTGCTTAAAACAATACATGGTACACATTGTATGTTTGCAATAGTTAAAAGTAAAAGTCTTTTTGTAAATCCAGATGGCACCCTAAAGTTTCATTGTCTAAACGCCTTAGTTTATAGGCCTCAAAGAAGTTATTATAAAATGAGAATAGAAACCTTTATAAATTGATAAGGTCTGAAAAAACACATTCCCAACATCTTGTTTTATTTGCCCAGTTTCTTTGATTGCCCTCCCATACTTTCCTTTTAAAATTATCAATTATAAAAGTAAAGGCAATCTACCTTTGAAACTCCTCTTGCATTCCAAGTTCCTGATTATAATTGGTTATAATTTGAAGACCTCGATTATTTATCACTGTTAACCCACAATTATATACCCACAATTGCATGCTTCCATTATTGAAAAAAAATCACAAAGAAATGTCAAATTAAAAAAAAAACAAAAAACTACTGTTGTCTTCCTATATAACTGTTGAATACTAGGTTTCAACAAAAATGTATAGTGTCTGAATTCTTTTTTAACATCCTTCAGGAAAAAAAAACAAAAATTTCTTAAAAACTGTCTTTTTCAAATTTATGAATTGTAGCAACCTCCACTTCAGCAGCCACCTTCATGTAAGATAGGACCATTTTTTACTGCCACAAGTGAAAAATCTAATAGTTATTTATGCAAGTCCTGGCAAAAACTATTTTTCTAAAGAAAAAGTTTCTAACCTAACATTGGTGGTTTTTATTAAAACGGCCACTTTACATTTTAGAAATCAGATATACAGTGTACAACCATTATCTAATTGATTCCTCCAACTCTTTTTCGAGGGTCTCTAGTACTAAGTTAATCTTATAATTTTATAGTCCATAGGCAATTTTGGGGTATTATGACTAATATCAATGGTATTTCCACAATTCCGACCAAGTCATCAAATTAATGACATTATGGAATGATAATCCATTTTGTAATAGTCAGTGATATCAGCTCTAGTATTCTTAACAATGTAGTGCAATATTGTTGTGACTTAGAGTAACTTTAATTTGTATGACACTACTAAAATTTAGATTAAGGGAATCAAAGAATATAAAACAAATATTATTAACCTATTGAACCAAATACGCAGCAACATATTATAAAGTACTGACTGATAAATTTGGCCAGCAGCTGACCAGAAGAGAAACAAGGTACATCAAAGACTGTGGGATCTGTATGTCTAGTTCCCTTATTCTGAGTCAGGCTTCCTGTTTTTCATGCTAGTATTATAATTGTTTCCATATAAGGGGAGGTCACTTAATTACTCTTTTCTTTTTAAATTTACATATTGTCACTTTATATTCATAGGTCAGGCTCTCCTGTAATAGATATAACCATTAGAATAATGAAAAATTATTCATTTTAATATCTATTGAGTGCTTGGTATATTCGAGGGATTATACTAACCTTTTTAAAAATAATCTTTTAAGTTGTTCAAAGTTAGGAACTGACATCTATTTATATAAAATTTTATATTTAGAAGTTGGTATCAAAGATGACATCATGAAAAGGCCACACTGGGGAAATGTAAATGCAACAAATTTTATGTTTGCTATTTGATAATGGTGATAGAAATAGTTTTAAATCATTATTGTTGGATTTATTATTTTTAATGGTATTAAAAGTAACTGTTCAAAATATCTTTATTTTCTTGTTTCAACAAAGAATGGCAGTATATTTTGGTATATGAGACCTAGTGCATGAGCTTCTAATTCGATTATATATATCAAGTTTACACAAAGCCATATGTATGAAAGGGGATCTTTTAAAAAAAACTTTATTTGAGAAAGGAAGAGACTTATAACAGAAGGCAAGAAGAGAAACATACAAACAATATATTTACAACACAAAACAAGATATCACCTTTAAGGGTGTAAATTATAATAAATACAGTAGATTTTAAAAGAGACAATTATCAATTAGTTCTAAAATTAAGTCCAGCTTTTCTTTTCACTGGTTCCAGGTAGTTTCTTGATTAAATTCAAAGACTATCAAATTCAAACAATTAACGTCCACCAACTGTACTGATGAAGCTCTCTCAAATGACATTATAAAAAATAGGGGTTTTTTTTGTTTGTGATTACATATCTTTTAAGTAATATACAAAAGTCTGCTCAGCCACATGTTCCTCCCCAAATAAAATGTATTTTAAAAGATGCACTATCCCTTTTTTATTAGATTGAAAAAAAGACTTTAAAGAAAATGTATATTTATGAGATGGAAAAAATATACAATTTTATGCTAGGAATGCCATATTTTTAATGCAAAAACAACTGACAAAAAGTCATTTTAATATGAAGGAATAGACTAACCAAAATATGTTGGTAATAGGAAGTGTTGCCTATTATAGCTGTTTGTCAAATTATCAGAAGGACTTTCATTATATGGAAAATTTTAAACTTTCTAACTTCTAGTTATGTTAATTTAATTTCAATGGAGACTTTTTAAAAAAGGATAATGTATCTTTATCAGTAACCTTTTTTAAAGAAATATTTTTAAATGTCACAGCAAAATGTAAACAACACGTGCCAATAACATACATTTGTACAATGTCTACATTTGGCAAAACTGCTGAATCTCATTTGTAACAGGATACTACACTTTAAAATACCTCAGATTTAGAAATATAAATATTTAATAGAAAAAAACTCCACAAAGATTCTAGGTCAATCTGGATTATCCATATTAAAGGGGTCTTAATACAATGAATCTTTAACTAGTTTAACAAAAGTAAACCTATAAAACAAGGTAAACATATCAAAAGGGAGTATGAAGGAAATGTTCCAGTGAAAAGCTTCCTTAACAATTTCCCTACTTGTGGTGTTATTTTCTTAGACAATAAATCAATTCGTAGAGTGCCCTTTAAAAACAGAACAGAGTAAAACACTATCCTCCGTTTTTTTTTTTTTTCCCTACATTCCCCAATACATGAATCACTTGGACTTCCTGTTTCTACAAGGCATTTCCTGGTCAGCCTCATAGAATCAGTTTTTTGTAGAACAGCAGGAACCTGACAAAGAACTGACTTAAATAAACATAGTCTTCTATTGCCTTCAAAGTTGTTTGTATTTCATAGCATCAAAGGACACAGTTCTTCCGAAGGTGCATTTTGTACAAGCAGATTCTTTTGTGGAGCCTAGCTTTCCTAACTTTTTATCTGCCGAAATGGTATGGTATATGCCACGTCATTATGGAATTATACTTAAGAGATCCTAGGGATAATGATTATAAAACATAATACACCTTCTTTCAAACATCATTCTGACATCATATCAGATAATAATCATACTGTTAATTGTGTTTTCTACAATTGTAGATACCATATAGTATCCGATTTCATCTGCTTCGTTTGATCTTTTTTTGATAGACAATGTCATCAAATAACAAGATAAAAGTAAAATCAGCAGTGCTAGGTGAGACATAAGATAATATTTGAAATAGTGCTGTACTTGGCATCTATATGTTTAAAACCACCTCTATTTCTAATATTGTCAATTGTAATCTATATAGTGACCTAGGAGTATTGGCATGGCAACTAGAACATTTCACTTAACAAAAAAGAGAGAGGAAGGGGCAGACTACCTTTAACAGTGTTTAAGACTGTAGTATGATACATTATGTACAATGATGTGAAAACTGAATTCTATATATCAAAAAAACACCAAGAACTAATAGAATGTTTCATTGATCAGACTGGGAAATTATATCTAGCAGTCACTGATCTCAACAGATAAACTAAAACAACAGAGAGTTCGTTTTCCTTAGAAGTAATTGGTGTGGCAGGCTTTGGGATGATTTAAAGCCTAGTAATTACTTGGATACTTATGTAGTAAAATTTTAGTGTAACAGGTATTTCCTTACTAGTGGAGTTTCAGTGAAACCTAGATATCTATATAGAGATCAGTATATATAGAGATCTATATACAGATATATCTGCGTTAGTTAAAATCCTTAAACACTAAAATCAAATCATTCAGAGATATAAACGGATAAGAAATAATATCCACTTATCAAAACCTGCAGTGCATTTCATATTCAGATAATGACTTTAATTACAAATCCTGGAGCTAAATCTTTGCCTATTACCTGTTGCATAAAAGCAGCCTGCTCCCCAGATTCCATTTCCTGGATCTGAGCATCTTCGTCACTGTCCACTGGTTCCTCCTTGACCTTCACAGCCCCAACTTGTCCCAGTGTGTCGTCCACACAAGCACTGCTGTCGCTCCTAGTGCTGTTGCCACTAGAGGGTGCTCTGTCTTCCTGCATCGTCTGGTCCCCCTGAAGCTCTTCCTCAGCTTCCTCCAGGTGACTGCCTGGTTGCTTCAGTTGTTCAATAGATTTCGAAAGCAGCTAGAAAAGAGCGTTCAGGGGTTCAAATTCAGTAGTTCTTGGTGATCAGAGCAGCAAAATACATTTTGATTTCTGACTCTTAATATCCTTAGAAAATGGTGGAAAAGAGGTAAATAATAAACTTTATCTATGGAGACCATGAAACTTTCACAAGGACAGGTTGTACTGAGTCAATTTAATCCTGATAAAGCTGGGAAATTTTTTCTCAAAAGAGGAAATAATGGAAAGGCAATGAAAAGTTTTCAAAAATCTAATTTCTCAGCAAATATCAACCACTGTAAAAGACAGAAGCACAAATGTTAATATCCTTCTTGTCTAGCTAATTTTCCTATACCTAAGTGGACAAATGATAAAATGCTTTTTTATATATACTTGTAAAACATAGAAATATTGATTTGGAAATTCTGCAGTTGAAAAAAGATGCAGGACTTAAAAAAAAGTGACAGCACTAAAAATGTTTATGAACATGTCCAAAGGGAAATTAATTAGGAATAAAACAAGAAATTATTTTTTAATATGAAAATTATTATTTAGACCTTTTATTGATCTCGTAAATTAAATCATACTTAATCTTCAGAAGTTCATGAATTAACTGCTCACTGATTAAAAAAGATACCTAAATTAAACAATAACGAAATACCATAGTATAAAAGTTCAATAAATTGGGAAAATTTTCTCAAGATGATTTCATCACACATAGGCTTTTTGTTTTCTTTGACAATTACCCTATTGACTGATCATCTACAGATCGTAAACTGTGTTTTCAAAAGTGTTTGTTCAGTTTTCTGCCCACATAAGCAACATGCCAATTATTGTAATAAGCAGCACACTTAGAAATATCACCACTAAAATCATGAACACAGATTTTTCTATGTAAAATTCAAGTTTATCTCCCATTCACGCCTATGTTTTTAAAACTAGATACATGCTTGTGAGTTAGAATACATAAGTATTCAAACTTTGCAGGGTGTCTAAACCTCTTTAGGTTTAGAGACTTCCTTCCATTTGGCACAACCTCAGATGGCCCTGTACACGCTGATGAAGCCCTTCAATTCTACTGTAGGTAGAATTTTTGGGAGTTTTCATTCCTCTGTTCAATCAATATTTACTGAGTGCCAGCTATGCTGAAGACATCATTCTAAGCAGTGGACAACCCTGCGCTCATGGAGCTTATAGGTTAGTGTGTTAGAAAAGCACCAAATTGATAAATAAACTCATTCTTGTATTCAAGTATGGTAAATGAAAAAGAAACAAACATACTAAGAGTACATACTAGTTGGCACAGGAGTGGAATGTAGATTGGAAAGGAAGGATTCACTGAGGAAGTGCTATATTTAGGCTGAGACATGGAAGACAAAGGATAGAAAGGAATAGATTCATGTGAGGGGCAGAAATAAAGGTAAAGAGCATTTCTGGCAGAAGGCTCAGTGTGTAGACTAGAAAAAGAGCCCAGTGCACTGAGAGACCGTGGGGTTTGAGCCCAGGAAGACAAGGAGAATGCTAGAAGATGATGTTGGCTAGATTGACACAGCTTATAATATATTTGGGTTGAAAATAAGATTCTAGCAAAATAAAATATAACAGGGTAAACTATATATAAGACCTAAACATCACCAATCCTAAGTGAGATATAATCAAGCTAACAGATTATATATCAATCAAAATTCACATATCAAAATTAAAAAAAGCAAATTTAATTATTAATATATTTTATTCCTACAATCTAACTTCTATTGTCCTTGGGCAGTCAGCGTTAGGAGAACATTCATCCCATCATGCTTTAAATGTCTTTAAATATTGCTTAGGAAATGATTTGCAGGATTTTTGTACCAAATCTGAATGTTCATCAACTCTTCATGTCTTAAATATAAAATACCTTGCACACTGCTGAGATTTTGGAGGAAAGAGACAATGTAATTTTCCTGAGCTTTGACTACACAACTGTAGAATTCCATTTAATTGGTTGTTAGGAAAAGGATATCATAGAAAACAAGTAGAATTTTAATGGAAAAGTCTCAATTTTGGCTGGGACACCAGGGATAAGGACATTGGGTTACAAACACCCACTCATTCTTCTGAGAGAGAATGAATGAGATCATCAGTCAGTCCCATAACCCTTACCTACCTACATCACTCACCTCACACAGCATACAAGAGCAGGTAAGAGAATATTGTGGAGAGAAGAGATGTATCTAAGAAAAGATATTAGTCAGGTGAAGGAGGCTGCAGGAGCCCCTGAGAGAGTCTATATGCAAGAAGGTTGCTGCCGTTCATTTTCTGAATAGATGCTTGCTGAGCTGGAGAAACTCTCCCTCTCATTACCAAAGCTTGGCTGGACACGTTCATGGAAGCTAGGTCATCAAAGCTGGTGGGCCAATGACATTTATGAGTCAAACAGACACCACTGAGAGGTGTTAAAAATATTTTGCCTAAAAGAGCCTCTCTGAGGACAAGAGAAAAGAAAAAGTACATGAGATATGTGGTCATAGCACAGAAACTGAGGGCCATTCATGAAGGTTAGCCAGAGAGCACATGACCAGCATCCAGGAAATGCCATGTCAAAAGTCTCTTCTTACTAACGGGTGACTCTTATCCAGCTTCTAGACATCCGACTACAGGAAGTATTTAATAACCAATAGGAAGCTACAAATACCACCTACTGAGTAAAACCACTTTCCTATTGCTATTCCTCTCCTTCCCATTCCATGTTCCAACATGGCCTCTCAGTGCCTTGACCTTCTAACCTCCAGTGGTCTTGTCCTTTGCTCTACCTCAGCTGCCAAGGCCAGGACCACATCCTAGACCTGGTCTTTATCGGTAACTATACTCTCCTTAGAGTTTCAAACATCATTCCTTTCTTTTGGCTCATCCTCAGAACATTCTGATCCCAACCATTCCCCATCTCTGGAGGGTGCTCCACACTACTCCACCAACCACATCTCACTGCCCATCACCCCCTCCCTGACTTCATTCCTTCACTTCCCTCCTTGCTGGACAAGTTCAATTCTTCATCATTAAAAATCACTCCCTTACATTATCTTCAACTCCCCTGCCATTTTCAAAAGTAAGACTTCTAATCTTGGTTAATACTAAATCTCTGCCAAACCCAAGCAGCTGAATAAACTAGGAAATGAATAAACAAACAAATTGCAATCATGCTGAGTATTTCTCTTCAAATTCATGATCATAACCCTCAAATGGGTCCTCAGTGCTACCTGGCAATCCTCCTATATTTCTCCAGTTAGTTTAGTTCATCTCTTTGAATGACTATTTCAAATTACCTCCTTTCTCCTCAGACCTCTAATATCCAGATCTTTTTCTCACTCCCTACTGATACCTTTGCTTCTTATTTCACTGAGAAAATAAAAGCCAAGAGCAGAGAACTAACTCAACTGTCCCATTCACCATTCCTCCTGTTACAATGAAAGCAATGTTTGCACTCCAATCTCGATCAACCCCTTGGCTTACTGCCCTGATCTTATCCACTCCTGCAGTTATCCGCTCTGTCCTCCATCACACATTTACCCTCTCTGCTGGAGTAGTCTCATGTGTACACTTTCAGTATTATCATCCATCTAAAATAAAACCTCACTTGAACGCCCCCTCCAAAACCATTATGTACATTCTTTCACAATAAAACTGCTTGGGTTATCTCTCTTCATTGTCTTCCTTTTTCTTTTCCCATTTGCTTTAGAATTCACAATAACTAGGCTTTCATATACACTAACCAAAATCTCTCCTCTTACGAAAGTCAATAATGACTAAACAAATGTCAAATCCATTGGCAATTTAAATAGAATATTAACATGTGTCAGTGAGAGTGAAGTATTTTAGAAAGGAAAACAAGACAAAATCACAACATCTTTGAAAGTAAGAGATCAATATTACCACTATTATTGCAGCCAAAGGCCAGATAAATTGTATGTGAATTTATTGGAATATAATTTCCCATGGATAGCAAGTATGTCCCAGCAAATCTCTAATACTGACAAAATGCTGAGTGTTCACAGAATTTATCATATGTAAATTTTAACAGCAAACCTTCTAAAATCTGACCCACGGATATATCTCTGAGGTCACTGAGGTACCCAGAAATCACATCATTTCATCCACGAATCAGATTTGGTCAGTATTTACAACCTCGCTGACATAGATACATATATGACACTGTATATAACAATTTTTTAGCGTGCATTACGGAAACAATGCCATTTGGTTCCAGTCAGTTCCTTTGGTGTCATCTATACTTCTGATGTACTAAAGGAAACACGAGGGAGAAAAATGCCAGAATGAATAATGCTGTGATAACTGGATAAGAAGTCTGAATGGCAAAATGATCTTCGTCTAAGGGTACAATTCCTTAAAGGTTTGTAAAAGAAACATTTCTTGACATAAAACAGTAACTTACGAATGGAGATCATATAGATAAAAAATACTGAAGCTGGAAATTTCTAATAATATTCTGCAAACACTTATTTTGTAAAGAAGAAATTTCATGCCCAAGAAAAGCAAATCATCTCCAAAAAAGAGTAAAAACTCTCTATACTCTTTCCTTCCGCATTCTCCTCTGAAACAGCTATATTAGCTATATTCTGATGACAACTGAATTAATATAAAGAATTCCAATATCTCTTCTGAGCTCCAAACTTGCACCTTTAGCTGCTTACCTAACATCTTTGCTTAGATCTAGAATATCTAATAGGTATCATAAACTTTAAATAGTTCAAAGAAAACCTTTATTCCCATCCCACTTGAATATATTGATCACCTATTTTTTTCTCATCTGAGTGAACAGGGTTACCCAAGTGCATGAGTCAAAAATCTAGGATTTATCCTTGTTTCTCTGACTCATCTTTTTCACAAATATCTGAAAACGTAATGTGCAGTAGCAGTGCTTTGACACTCTACTTCCCAGGTTATGAAGCACATTACCAATGTCTAGTTGAACAATAACTACCACTTTTTACCGTCTCTGGAATAAAATGTGCTCTTTGTTAAGTTTCACAAAATATAAAAGAGATAAATGGGAACTCCTGGAGCTGGTATTACAAAACATAAATGCATAGAGAGAGTTAACCTCTACTTCTTATTTTATTTTAGGTATTTGACAAAAGCTGTTTTTGTTTAACAGTCAAATAGCCAGAGTGGAAAAAATAGCAATTAACATCGGCAAGAAAAATCTACAAACAAAAGTCACAGAAAACCTGCTTGCCAGGTTTGTCTTATTTCAGATATTTAAAATATAAAGTTACTTGGTGTTATTTGTAAATTTCTTGACTTTTAACTAAGAAGGTCAGTATTTGGATGATGTTGTGTTCTGTGTTTTTGAACTACAAATATGACCATTACGAAGATGGAATGGGCTAACCCTTTCCGAATTTGTACTGCTGCTGAGTGGCCCCAGGTGCAGGGAGGAGCTGTCTGCGTACTCTCAGTGGGGTAGCAGGATCCCTCTTTGGTTGAACATCTGGAGGTGATCCCCCAGCAAAGTTGAGCTGTTGCCTTGCTGGCTAGAAAACACAAGACGAAACATCTGTGTGACAGATAAATGTACAAGCCTGTGTGAATCTCAGCTGAGGCCCCATCTGTAAAACACAGTGAGTGTCATTTGTCTGACACCAGGTGAGTTACTTTGGTGGGGAACCCAGCTGAGATGAAGAAGATGGTGGCTGTGTAACTTCTCCTGCCCCTTTTATCTGTGTTCTTGCTCATTTGTCAGTGTGTCTCTGTATTCTCCATGCTACTGTCCAGCAATCGTATGAACGAACGCTGAGACTGCTGCCGGTAGACTCCGACCATTCTGGGTTTGTAACACACACACTCATACGCACACACAGACAATCTATGGGCCAGAGAGCAAGATAATTTATCCAAATTTCTAACAGGTATTACAATTCAACTCTTCAATTCTTATCAATCCCTGGTAGGGTCATAATTATAGCAAGTCCATAATTTCAATATTTTATATTTTATGTTCTATTGGTAAATGCTATAAACTTCATTAAATATTTAAAGGCTGTGCTGCAAATCTTTACACATTGACCTATTAAGCTCATCTCTATGTAAGTTACATTGTTTGATAAAAGTCTAGAAGTCAACATTAGCATATGTCCTTTTGAATAAAATATCTTTAAATTCTATTTTTTAACTTTTGCCACAGAAATCCTTCTTGTTCCCACAAATATCTTTAGATTCTGAGTGGTAGCTAAAAACAGGAGCATATCGGAAGTAAATTTGTATCTGATAGACATCTGATTATCTGAAATTATCAACAAACCATCAAGCACACGTGTTTGAACGTGATTATTAAACTATGCAAAATGACCTTCAACCCAACTCATCACTTTCTTATTTTGCCTCAGGTTTTAAAGCAGATTTTACTTGGAGAGTGGCGATAGCACAAGTTTTTTTTTTCTTTTAAATAAATGTAAAATTCTTTTGGAAAATAAAATCTTTCCCTTAAGCTCCAAGGAAACTAGATTTAAAAATAATGATAAAATTCTGTCTCAATTCACAAACAGATTAGGTATGTACCAACTGTTCTCAAAAACAACATGCAGAGCTTGGAGGGCTTTCAAATCGAGAGGTCCACTTAGAGAAGAACTCTGCCTCAAGCCAAGATACTCCATGCTATTTTGTTTCTGTGCATTTGGGGAAAATAACCAGAAGAACCAAAATTAAATAACAAGAGAGAAAGGTTTTCTATAGATTCGTTCATTATTCACATAAATTAAAAGTCTAAACTGAAAAACCACCTTTCTCACCAATATTGAAATATGTAAAATTAATCTAGGGACCAAATAAATTCTTAATAAAAACTCGTTTGTTTTATAATTATAAAAAATTGCTGTAGAATTATGCTTGCAATCAAAATATCCTTTTTCTGGCTCTCAAAACATCCTAATAGTTCAATAACTCAACTAAGTGTTCACTTCTGGAAAAGAGACTGAAAATTTCCTTCTCTCAGCTTGTTTGAGAAAGTTACTCATCCACTCTTTATTCATTCAACAATACTTATTGAGCACTTTCTTTATGCCAGGCTCTGGGAAGAGAGTGGTAAGTTAGGCAACCTCTCAGTGGGGTAAACAGAAAATAAGCAACTGAAAACTGGAACTTAATGTGATAGAGAAGGGGTGAGGGTCTGTGTCTAATTTGTCCGAGTAGGGAAGGCTCCTCAGAAGAGGTGAAGTCTGAGCTGAGAGAGATTCTGATACCAAGATCAAACCATGAAAAGACCTGGAGGTCGAACATTCCACACAGAACTGTGACTAGCAAAACTCCTGGAGATAGAATGAGATTCCCCACAGACCAGAGAGGAGGCCAGGGTGGCTGGAGCTTGGTAAGTAAGGGAAGGGACTAGGAGATGAGGTTGGTCAGGGGGCTGAAAGCCAGATGAGGACAGCCTTGTAGGCCATGTAAAGATGTTTAAAATTTATCCTAGAAACAACAGGGGCAACTGGGAAGTTTTAAGGGTACCTACAACATGATAGGATGTACATTTGCAAATGATCACTCTAGCTGCTGTAGAAGATTGGGTTTAGGTGGGCCAAAGAGAAAACAGGAAGACTGACCTTTCAGAACATAAAATCCTCAGCAAGAGGACAAGAATTAGGGGCTTTTCTTAACTAGGATACAAATGAGCAACTTTTCCCCTCTTTACAGCACTGTGTAATTTTATGTTCTTTTATATGACATAATAGGACTTTTCCCGATAACCTTCTTTCCGATTTTCAGTTGACAATACACTTTCTTTCAAAGTTTTCTTTCCTGTCTCTTTAATGGTGATGAATAGAGGCATAATGAGGAAAGGATGCTTTTTCTTTTAGCTAACTCTTGGTGACTGTGGACTGTGTCTCAGCCTAGATAAGATCTCAAAGACCATGATCTTCTGATCACTTGACTTGTAAACATCTCCATTTCTCCCCATTGATCAGTCCCTTAACTTTGGTCAACTGGACAGTGGCGCAAGCTGTATTTAAAATGAATGACCAAGAGTAAAACCTCCAAAATAAATGCCACATAGAAAAGTGGGCCCAGTGTGGCCACACTTTTTAATTTTTCAGGCAATGCTGGAAATCCAGATTTGTAATTGAAATCTTTCTGTTTTTAAAGATTCACCAATAATTCAAATGCTTTATAAGATACCAGACAGGCCAAAGACAGCATTTCAATGGAATGGATCCAGCGCATCCAGACTGTCAGCTTGTGACCTCTGACTATAATCCCTTAAGTCTCTTCTTGATTGAACATTCTATGGTTTAGATCACTTAGGGCTGATGTCTGCATGCTCTCAAAATACACCATCCTTCACAATTGTAATGTATTTTATGTTCCTTACATGGTGAAAAATTCAACTACTTTTCTAGAGGTTGCAGGTAGGGATAGGGACTGACTACAAAGGAGCAGCAAAGGGAATTTTGGAAGTTGAAGAACTATTCTATATCTTGATTGTGGTAATGATTATGATGATATGCACTTATCAAAATTCATGGAATAGTACAGTGAAAGGAATAAATTTTACTGTGTGTAAATTATACCTCAATAAAAATTCAATAACTAACCATAATATTGTTCTAAAGAGAAAACATGATGAATACAAAGACGTGAGACAGCTGAAACAATATTTAGTGGTTTGATTTACAACAAAGTAGCCTGATACGATATTGAGATAAGTGGGAAATGTGGTGTCTTGGACATAGTCTAGCACTTCTAGACAACCATTGTCATTAATGGAATAAGGAAAATAGAGCTATTAGTGCTGTATAAGAATATAAATATTGAATTAGATTTCAGTACTGCTAATCATGGTTACAAAGCACTTTCAGTACATTTCTCATGAAAGCCTCATGAAACCTCTACAATGTGCAGATTAGAGAATTATTGGACAAAGAGGTTCTATATTTTGACCAAAGATGCAAAACTAATAAATAATTGTGCAGGACATTAGAAACTTCTCTTGAAAAGGCTATCAAGCATTCTTGATTTTGCAATTCAAATCAGTTAAGCATTATGTAGAACTATCATTGAATAGAATTATCTATTTGCAGGTCTGTGAGTGCATTGAAAGGAAAGAACGTGCTTTCTTTAATTTCCTTTCCAGTATGGTTGCTAATAAGTCTTTATGGAACATCATCAATGATTCTATGCCAGGAATTATTTTTTAGAACTGAGTTTTTATCAAGTAAATTGATAGCAATAGAGTAATAGTAAATTTAGGATATAGGAGCATAGCCTTGGATGCAATTCTACCTGAAGGAGTGGGAATACTCTAGACCATATGACATTTCAGGGTCCCTATAATCCCTCAGATTTCATAAGTATTTAGAGAGAGGGCAGAAAGATACAGGGAAGAAAAAAATCTAAAATCAGGAACTTATAAGCAATAGTGGTTTTCGTGTCCACAAATCACTTAGCTATATTAAAAATTCCTGAGTAAGACTTAATTATTTCATTCTGTCAAATGAAACTATTTGTCAAGGTTGGGAAACAACCAAATTATTTAGCTTTCCTCTCCCTTTGAACTGCCTGGAATCGACATCAGTCAAACTGCTCACATGGTTTAATTCTCCAGACATTTTTCTTTCCCCTATTTTCCTACCTCACAGTCATGTCCAACTATTGTTTTTCTCATTCGGTAAAAGCGTCTCTGACTAGAGTAACAGTGCAGAGTGAAAAGGGAAGGTCAAAGTCCTTCCCTTCGTCTTCAAATTACGAAAGCAGCACTGGGAACGTTTATGAATGTTACACGTTAATCCACTGAAATGGTCATTTAGTTCCTTTTACAAACACAGGATTTCATCACATCTAATAATAAAGCAACAAGCCATTTTCTGTATATTATAAACCATCAAATTGTAATTATATAGTGAAATGCTTCTATATGAATTCTCTGTGCTGATGTAAGCCGGTATTGCAGCATAAGTGGTTTTTTTGAAGCCCACTACATACCTACACAGATCTATTTACATTGGGCTAATCATGTCAAAATAGCATCTATTTAAGAGTAAAGTCAAAGTTTCTTTTATAAACCTCTATAGATAGATAAATAATCTAGGAGCCTTTTTACTGTTATAAAATTAAGACTGCCTTTCAGTGCTAGCTAAAGTTTTTGGACATACTATCCATCTAATGGGCAAAATGTAATCCGAAATTGGTGATTAAAGACTCTGCATGGAAACAAGCTGTCAAGTGGATAGAGAGAAATTAAACCTGACAACAGTAATGCCTACTTTTCTAAATGAAAGCCCAGTTCAAGTTTCTACTCATCCATTTTTCAAAACTTAAAACAAGGCATTTTCCAACCACCCCATAGATGAGATGCCAACATTTGCATTTCAGTTGAACTTGATGAAGTCAATAGACTTTCAGCTTCAGGCTTGCTCAGAACTCCTGTGAGAAGATGTTCGCTCAATTAAAAAAAAAAAATGGCAACATGACGATATGAGAGAGGAATAAAATGGGGCCTGGCTGTAGCTGATTCTGCACTGCACTCACACTGTACTGTTGGGAAGCCTTATAATCCAACAGAATATCTGAATGTCCCTGTATAAGGTCCATGAAAAAAATAAAACCTTCCTTCCAAGTCAGTAACTGGATGGAGGGCAAGGCATGGAAAGTTGGAAAAAAGGGTTAGGAAAAAGAGATTTTTTTCATCCCAGCTAATCCAAACCAACACCAAAATAGTAATAATAATAATACCTTCTTCTTTTTTTTTTTTTGATTTGTTTGTTTGCTTTATTTTCAATGGTAATTTTTCTACTTTTTGGCAAAAATAAAATTAGGAAAATCTTGTCTCCTTCTCGGTGATAAAAACAACATTGAAGTCATAAGCACAAGTTTAGTTTAAGGACAGGCTTTCGTGTCATACATCCTATGTCGGAATTCCGGCTGTCAGTTGCTAGCCTTGCCACCTCGGTCAACTTACTAAGTCCATTCACATTAACTTTCTTGATATTGAAAAAGAAGTATGTTGTGAAGTTGAAGGAGCTAATACACATAAGAATGCTAGCATGGTGTCCCAGCTCAGAAGAGATGCTACATATAAAAGGGAGCTGGTAGTATTTAAATGATCCCTAATGTATCTACAGAGAAGGTGCTGGGAAGGTGCACAGTGCATAAAAGAAGGAGAGGGAAAGATACACCAGGAGAAATGGGCGCAGTAAAAAAGCCGATTGGTACATGGTCCTCATCTAACGGTTCTTAAAATTTAAGCTGTTGATAGAATTACCTTAATTAAAATAAAGCTAATATGAAGTGTTTACTTGTTTGAGAATATGGAGTGTGACTCAAACAGTGTAAACCTTTTGGAATGTACATGTCTAATAGTTCTTTAAATTAATCTTCCTGGGAAAATATACATTTTGCTCAAGAGTGCACAAAATAGCTTTATTTTAGAACTGCCTTCGGGGATACTTTATAAGGAAAAAATAACACACACACACATTACATGCTATGTTTGTATGTGACCACAGGCATGAAAGAATATAATCCCCTGAGCTGCTGTAGATGGATTATGGGGACAAGGAATGAGTATGAATCATGAAGGGTTACAGGGAATATGTAACATATATGTTAGAAATTATGTCAAGAAAAGGAATATAACAGATACTACTCACATAAAGGGTCAAATTCTCTTCTAAAACCTGATGAAAACTCCCCATTTGCTTGGTTCCAGCATTTCAGCATAATTATATTCATGCCTTGCTTGTCAGACATAATATCTACCTGTTTTAATAAGGGCAACACAGGACATCTGCGTGGCCTCCTCTTTACTGGTCTTGTCTTAGATATATTTTTTATTATGATAAAATAGCACTCATGTCAAAATGCCTAAGTATCATAGCAATAAATATATAAT
The DNA here is from genome assembly GCF_902729225.1 of Pteropus medius. Lineage (NCBI taxonomy): Eukaryota > Metazoa > Chordata > Mammalia > Chiroptera > Pteropodidae > Pteropus > Pteropus medius. The sequence continues at coordinate 7,927,769 of NW_024342467.1, read as the reverse complement.
AAATACTTATATCTAGAGTGAACCTTGACATATATAAGATATCATTTCATGATTTATGTGTTTTTTTTTAAAGTGTTGGCTGGTATCCAGTCAGAGGAATGCGTAAGATATTTATCACAGAGCAAACTGAAAGAAAGAAAGAAAGAAAGAAAGAAAGAAAGAAAGAAAGAGAAAAGAAAGAAAGAAAGAAAGAAAGAGAAAGAAAGAAAGAAAGAAAGAAAGAAAGAAAGAAAGAAAGAAAGAAAGAAAGAAAAAGAAAAGAGATGTAAAACAGACAAGACAATCCAGAGAAGTAACTAAACAAGTCTCAAGTCTTATTTCCCCAAAGAAAACAATTTCCTTCACCATGTCCCCTATCCTAATACTTAACACACTACATTACTGTTTATTTGAATATTTCACTCCCCGGCACCCCACACTGCAAGTTCCACGAAGACACTAAATGTTGTTTTCGTAGTGCCAAAAATAGTGCCTGACACAAAGTAAGAGTCCAGTATGATTTGCTAAATGTATACAAGCACAGATCATATTTCATTAAACTAAATACTGAATGAAGAAAGAAGTCTCTTAAAATTTCTGCTCATATAGATTTGGCAGAATAAATATGAAAGATATGAGTATTAAAAATGTATCTAGAGTGATATGAGTATTAAAAATGTATCTAGTTTCTATTTTAACTAGAATTAGAATTCTAGTTAAAATAGAAACTCTTAGGCAAGGGACAGAGATCTATGTCAAATGATCTCACCACAAAAATACCTGAAAATACTTTGGAAAATTTCTGTGTATCATTCAGATAGTGACGTGACTAGAGATTTGCCCTTCTATTAAATAGGCAGTGGTCAGAATTCTTCAAAAATGATAAAAATATCCAAGTAACTGTGTTGCATTTTATTTTTATTAATCATAGTTTTATTTTACCAGAAAATCTGTGGTAATATTTAAAGTCAAAATGGACTTGGAAGAAAATTATCAATACCTTCTTATTTTTTTGTTTGCTTTTTTGTATTTATGAAGAAAATTCTATTTTAGAAACCACTTTTTTCTTCCAATAAAAAAATCCCATAAAGTTACTGGCAGAAGCAACAGTCTTATTTTGATGCTAGTATGAAAAAACTCTTGGTTTTTTTAAAAGGCTCACAAGTCCTCAGTGCATGAATGTACCATTTATTAGCAACAGAAATTGTTTAATGCATTTCTGAATTTTTTAAATGTCTCAAAAGATACAAGAACAAATTTTGTAAGCCTTGATTTTCTTATGGTTAAGCTTCTCAAAACACTTTCAGTGAAAGTAGACTATCTGATGAGCAGAGATAAATCATTCTGACAGGATTTTTACTCACCTTTGTTGCTTGTTCCATTGTACAGGTATAATACATATACTATACACCCCAGGTATATTACTGCTAAGCTATTGAGTACTTGCACCATAATTATATGAGGCAAATAATTCTTATAACACATAGATTTCCCACGTAAATGTCATTGTTAACCAGGCAACAAGCAGGTAAATTAGTATGATTAATATTTACACTGTATATTATAACAAACACAGATGACTGCTTTCATAAATGCATTGAAATTATAGTGAGACATGAGAAAGTCTTCAAATTTTAATATGTAAATGATTATATATACTATGCTCTAAAAAGTATTGTTTTGTTTTGAATTCTTCTAAAGATTATTAGCTATTCAAATATATCGTTAAAATTTTTGTACCAGGAAGGCCAATCATATTTAATATGATGCAAGTTTAGAGATAAATCTACATATTTTTTCTTTCTTTACACTCCATTTTTTGCTTCCCTAAATTCCTCGGGAAAAAAAAAAGCAGTAAAAAAAAAGGGAGTAAAAAGGAAAACATATTTTAAAGTATGTCATCTGCACACTTATGTTTTCATGTGTACCTATATTTCCTGCTATATTAAGTGTCTCAAGAGCAGAGACTATATTTTTATAATGCCAGCTATTTGGCTCCAGTTTGAATGGATCCAATATAGGTTCATCCAAGATAACAGGAAAAATAATGACATAAGTAAAAGTCTCTGTGGTTACTTCTCATTAGTGGGCACTCTAAATGGTTATAGTACACATAGATATATTATTATGCAGAAACTTGGTAGCTTTGACATCTAAGTTATGGCCCTCACCTAATGTGAAATAAATGTTTTCATCACCACACGAGGAAGGAGTAACAATTTGTTTCTTGATGGTTCTATTGTGAGTACTTTAGAATAGGACATAGGTTTAATAGTTTCCTCGATAAGATTCTTCTCTATTCTCTTATACAATTGAGGACAGGTGGAATACTTTCAAAATCTGGAGAATACCCAATGTGCATATGCCATCTTGATTAAACATGTGGAATACAGGCTTGGAGAAAAGCCAACTGGAAACCTAAACACTCGAGCTGAGAGATGTTAATATATAAAGATCAGCATTGTACTTTGAAGTTTTTCTGGACTTCATTTGGCCTAATTAAGACAAGATTTAATAATCAAACCACTGTACAAACATGTACCTAAAGTATAGGTTTGTTTCTAATTTTAGGAAGAATTCTTAACAGATTCCAAGGAATCAGCTCCACATGAAAGAAGGTCTCTGATAAGATTTGCCTTTCTTGTTATTAAAATGCAAATGCCTGCGTTTCATCTTAGTTTCTTCCAGGTGACTGAGCTTAGCATCATCTGTCAAAATGTAAGTGTGATACTAAAATATAAAGATTCTGATACTCGCATACCATTTGAGTCTGAAACAGTGGCAACTCTAGGTTTCTAGGTTATAAAAAATGTATTCCAAAATATTCTCTAAGGTATTCATAGGACTCTAACTAACCTAATTCCAGATCACAATGTTATGAGGCAAAAGATAGGGATTCCTAATCTTTCCTTCCACATCAGTTTTTCTCCCTCGATACTAGATGATTTTTCAAGAATACCTGGCAGGTTCGAGCTGTGCTGAGAGACTACAAAACAAACCTAACTGGACCATAACATAGCAAACATATGCTGTCACATTCAAGTCAACAAGTATTATGTGATTATACAAGAAGGAAGTTGGTTCTCCTATGATGAGACTTATTTGATACAAAGTGATTTGATAAATTTAGAGAAATGCTGTAGCAATAAGATAGGCATTAATCTGATGATAAATAGAGTCTGGAGTATAGTGAAATATAGTCTGCGGTATAGAGAAATGTGGCAGGACAGGCAGCTGCCACTGCCAGCCATCCCCTCACCCACCTCGAATGGCACACACATCCACCTCATCTCTGAAAGCATCAAAGGGCTGAACTAGAAGAACTTCTGTTCAATAGTGTGATCTTCAGCCTATGCTTCCTTCGTGGCTCAGCCTCATGTGGTGGAGGCCAAAGAGAAAAGAAAAACTCCAGCCCTACCTGCAATAAGGTGAGCATATGATAAAGACCCCCTTCTCCTACTACTATTCAAATGACGATTAGACCTTTGCCCATGAGGTTTTGCTTTGTTCATATCACAATACCATGAAACATTTTAATACTAAACCAATTTTTAGCTATCTATCAGTAAACAGAACATCATTTCTCAATATATTGCCTCTATAAGATACTCGTAGGTGGTAGAGTAACAAAAGAGTAACATAGAATCTTGATACTCTGGAACTTAACATTTTCCAGGAATGAGAAGAGTCTGCTTTGTAAGCCTACCATAGCAGAGAAGAGAAGCAAAACCGTACAGACCAGTTTTGCTTACAAATTCATTGAAAATGCTTGACCAGCCTGTCAAGCATTGATATTGGTCTATTGTAACCAATGTTTCTTTCTGGTTGCCTCGGCAGGAGCGCTTCTCAGGATGTGGTGTGATACAGACATTCCTGTCCATTTCAGCCACAATAAGGCTGCCAAAAAAAAAAAAAAAAAAAAGAAACTCCCACAAGTTTCTGAGAAACTGTGTTAAACACTGGAATGAAGTGGAGCTTACTAAATTATAATATATAACATGGGTACATCCAGGTTGCTGAAAAATGCCTTGTCGGCTAATTTTGTCATATCTGCCAGCACCTGTGCAAACTTTTTGAGATGTCAATCCACCACATTCAACCCCACCTTGAGCCTTTTCTGCAATACTGAGAAATGAGGCTCTGCACACATGTGACTGTATGTGCTTATGTATTAAAATAGGGGCTCAGTCATAAAAAGACCTTGCTGATCTAGAATATCAATTTTTCTACAAACATCCCACGAAAGTGCTGATGGTGAAAATCCTAATATTGTGGTGGTGTCCTGGAGCCCTGACAGCAGGGCTAGGATGGCAAACTCCTTTTGACTGTGATCTATACAAACGTTCTCTTGAATGTTCGATTCAGTCAAGAGAAGCCCTATTTCCACACCGGCGGTTATGCCGTTTCAACTTGGGTGGGGGCTTACTTTGTTCATGTGGATCTGCTGCTGGTATTGCTTCTGCTTCTCCAAGAATTGCTGGTGTTGCTGCTGAATGACCAGCTGAGCCAACGTGCTCTGAGGCAAAGGTGCAGACTGGGTTCGATTCAGGGGTCTGTGACGAGGTAATTTGTGAGTACCTCTAAGGCCAGGTGAAATTCTCTCTTTTGTTGCCAAGGGAGACTGAGGATGTAAAGGAACTCCACCTGAAATAAATACAAACACACACACACACACACACACGCACAATTTTGTTTAATAAGAAGCTACATAAAACAGATATACCGGATAAATTTTATGAAAAGTAGTCATTCTACCAGGCAAACATCAGAAGAAGGATAGGTTGGATGGAGTAAAGGTAGAATGCCAAAGCATTGGATAGGCATGCATCTGACCAATGACTCACCAGTAGTCGACCCTAGTATGTATGAAGGTTAAACAGGTCAGTTTTTTTTTCAAAGATCTAGAGGAATAAATAACGATAATAGCCTTTCTCCTAGCACTAGGTATCTGAGAGAGCCATGTATGATACGGTAAATCTTTACTAGAGTCTTGAGTTAGAAAGACATTACAGTAGATCACTGATAAAATAAAAGCCCCCAAGTGATTCACACATAGTGTCTTTATTAATTACCAGCCACGAGAAGCTTCTGTTGTCGCATTTGTTCTTTCAGTAATAAATGCTGCAGGAGAGCTTGGTGGCTGCTGTTGGGCTTTCCCTCTGAAGTGACATGGGGATGGCTGGAAGATGCTGGGATGCTGGCCCCATACTGCCCAGGCAGAGGAACGCCTTGCCTGAGGGTCTGGGGTTCACACTTCTGTTTTTCTTTGAGTGAATTCGAAGCCTGTGTCAAGAAATAATAAAGCTGTTAATCCTCTTTCATGCATGTGGATCATTAGGTCTGTATATCATTAGGTTAGTTTTTTATTCTACAGTTTAACCCCCTTCCTGCCCTCCCCCCCAAAAAAAACCATCTTACCAATAACTGAGTAGAGGAAATGAATAAAGGTATGTCTTTTAAACAAACTGAATTAACGGAGAAGATAAAAAAAATAGAGTTGAAGCACTGGAGACAGTTTAGTATTGGGTATCATTGTATTGAACTTAATAAAAAGATTTTTAACATTCCAAATGATGTTAATCTCAGGCTTAATAACTGGGAACTTTGCTTCTGAAATATTTTAATATGCTGCTTAAGTTAAAGCTATATTGAAAAAGTAAAATTTATTCAAACTGCTAAACTAATGACTATATCATAGTGATTAAGAAGCTGGAGATAAAATGGCCTGTAATTTTGGAGTCTCACACAGAAGAAATGTTCACTTTTCTCTACTTGTCCTCGAATAAGTTCACGGCACTGTAAATTTCCAATATTTAATTTTCAAAACAATTCTTCAGATAACTCAATGTGAGGTTATATAAAATATGCAGGAATTTGATTTAAACATGTATTTTATATTAATTCATAACAGATCCCCAAATCTTGAAATATTGAAAATTACACTCCAGACACTTTTGTTTAATAAAATAAACTACAAGTGAAATTACATCAAATAAAAACGCTATTAAGAACTTGAAATATATGATAACACAGTAATAAGGTAATAATAATTATATCATCAATAGTAATAATGAATTATCCCATTCAAAGAATTTAATGAATGGTGGTCATTTTAGTATTACAAAAGCAGAAGTCTAATACCTCGAAATTATGTGGCATGTTTCTTTTCAAAACTCATGCTTCATCTTTCAAAATTGCTGGGCACGAGGGAAGCAAAGCAATTTCCAGTGATGAAGAAATTAAAGGACAAAGAGGTAAATGGTTTGTCTTAGTCACACAGCAAGTCAATGCAATGTTTAATCTAAAAATGATTTCTTCTCCTGGCTTCTTTTCCTTAGCATTTCCCACTACTCAGTGGGGAAATGGAATATTAGACATCCCTTTGCCAAAGCAATGCTAAACTTGAAAAATTAATTGTGATGGCATCATCCACACCAAAATGGAAGCAAAGAAAAATGAAACTTCAGTCCAAACCGCATTGGTTTACTCATCCAACGGTACCAAATTGTATTTACCATAGAAACATTAAATGGTCTGGCTTTGGTACTTGGTCCTTTGAGAAAAAAATTCTCCCTGACCACATTAAAAGTGGTGTGTGTTTGTGTTAGCTGGCAGGAGTGATTTAGAGCATGCAAAAAGGAGTGGATATAAAATGCCTATTCATGTGTCATAACAAGTTTTTGTGTTAGGATTTGCTTATCATCAGAACAGAAAGGAAAAATAGGAACAGAATAAAAATAATTTTAATAAGTTAAGATTTGAAAATATCATCCACAAATTTTTATCTTTAGTTTCACCCCTAATTCCTTTTTTTTTTTTTTGTGAAAATCAATTGTTTACAAATGCTTCATGTGGACTTTCAAGGCATTCTTGAATTTGGTATTTTTAAGCTTTACTTGTTTAATCCCCAGACATAAAACAACATTCGAATTTTGCTTTCTCCTCACCAGTATAAAATTATAGTATCACATAAGATAACATTCTACTCTATTAGAAACATCAAATATATAAGATGTCACTTAGATTGATTTTATAATATGTATTGAACACAATTATAAAATTTATCATTTAAAATTTTCACTATTATGTGTGCTTGTACATAAATTAGCATACCATTTACAGGTCTTATATTCTGAAAATAAATTAGTCACAATATGGTCAACTGTTTATAATTTTCTATTGTGGGCATATTGTAAAAGATATGAATTTGACAAGTGGAAGACTTGCTGCTAAAGACTGATAAAACTGGTGCCCAGGGTTAGGACAAATTTCCCTTTAAACCTAATGTATCATATGACCTTTACATAAGTACAATTTAATTTACTAACGACTCACAGAGATGTTATTCTGGGTAAAGCTTACAAATCTTTTACAATGACTAAAATTTATATTATTTTAGGGAACATGTATAAAATAATTATTGCTATCTTCTGCTAGCAGGACAATTACCTCCAAAATATCCTATTTCAGTTGTCAGGACTTTTAAAGTAATTGATTCACTTTGAATCTCCTGGGAAGAGTTTAATATTGTTCTTAGAGAGATTTTCCAGATACGTATTCTTCAGTAACCACAGAGTCAGTAACTTAAATTCCCAGAATAAAGTCATTCACAAAATAAATTCTATAAACATATGCTGCTGTGCTTTAGATAGAAGCTACACCTCTCAGCACCGGCCTGGGTTGAGTTCCATGTCTGCTACTTACTGGCTCGGTGATCCTGGACTTTTAAACATTCCTTACTCTCTGCTTCTTTTTTAAAAATGTGGCTTATAATCTCTGTTTCATGGGATGCTTGTGTGGAGCTAATAAAATATCTGGAAAGTGCTTTCTTTTTAACATGCTATGAATCATTACTTAAATGTTCTTTTCATATATTATTATGTGAACTAGTGTAACTCTTTAATTTGAAATTAATATCTTTGAGCAACTCAGTAAACAGTGAAGGAGAGTGTACTCTCCCAAGTTTTCCTGAAGTCTAAATATACAAGAAACGAAAAAGAGTTCCCCTGTAAAAATATCGCTTGGACTATTTAGGCTGCTGCTGTGTAAATACTTACATTGAGCTGGGTTGGCACTGCTGGAAGTCCCAAAGTAATATTGGGTAAAGAGGGAGAGGTATAAAGACTTAGCAGGTTCATGGAATCTTCGTGAATTAGAATGCGCTGCTGTGAAACCATCTGCTGTAACAAAAAGAAAAAAGAAAAAAATGAAAGGGGAGTCTCAAAATATTATAATATCACAAATTTTGCTGTGAAATGTTCACATTTCAGACAACAGGTTTTATATTATCATAATCAGTCAAAATATTTTTAACTATTTTAATCATTTATTTTATGATTTCTGTATCCCGAAGTTATATGTAAAAACTGTATCAAAATTTTCTTCATCAGACATAATTATAAAATCTGAAAACAGGGCTTCCATATTATTCATTTTGCAAAATTCATTTTTAAAAATTCTAGCATTATGGACCAAAATCAGTGTGCCTGTCATCAACTGGTAAAGTATAATTAAATGGAGTAATTCTTATGAGTATATATACTCTTTGGCATTAGTGAGTGATAAAATATGTATATAATGTTATTGTGATCATTATCTTCGTATGGATTAAACATCATTTTACTGATGGGAAACTCACACAAGGAAATTTTAGATTAAACATCACTGTATAGGATTTGTATAATAAATCATATCTTTTTAATATAAAATTTATGAACAGATAACTGTTTTTTTAAGAACATTCATATTCAGAAACAAAAGTAAATGTTAAAGTGTTATAAGTTTCCTGTGCCACAATAGCTTTCATTTACACTGAAATACTGTGAACATTTTGGCAACACAGTCCTTTTTACAACAAATACTTTTTTTAAAATCCAATTCTGAGTCATGTTTTCCCACATGTGGCCTAATATGGTTGCTTGAATTACATTTTCTGTTTAATTCTTGCTTCCCTCCCAGAACTCTTATACAATAAGAGTTACAAAGGTCTTATTAGACTAAGGAACTCTGGCCTGATATGGTTCCCAAGGGAACAACATCCCTGAAAAAGAATACTCCATGTAACAGTATGACATAGTGACTGCTTTCTTCCCAAACAAAAAGCATATGGGACTCCAATAATAGACCACCTCCAAGAGGGATATTGCACACACGGGCTTTGACTAAAGTAAATATAATAACTTGTCAAGCATGTTTGGGGGAGCTGTAGATTTTCCCTGGACAAACCTGGGATATCAATTAACTGGAGAAAATATCATGGGCTAATACAATGCAACCTCAGAGTGTCACTGAAGAGTGATGTGCCACCAAAACACAGGATGTTATCCCAAAACATCACCTCAGTCATACGTTTGTTTGGAGATGGGTTGTAGCCTTAACATAATAAAAGCAGAAGGTTAAACGTGGATTTCTCTCATTGCAACTTGGAATTCCAAAAGCTAACTCGGATTTTGTTGTTTTTTTTTTTTCTAAAGAGCAAGTCAGATATTTGTACATGAAAATAAAAAAAAAATACAGAAACTTTTAATATTATGTTGACTTTATATGCAACCCTTTACAAAGATGTCAAAACGCCATAGCATGAAGATTGTTGGAAAAGATTTTATCAGTGCAATGAATGAGATTGCAATTTTATTTTAGGGGCTATCGGCAACAGTTGCATACTTGCTCTAATTAAGAAGGTAAGCTACTATTCTGTTCACACTGATATACTTTTAACATAAATTTTAAGTACAGAATACCAGAACAAGAACAAAAAGAATGTACAAGGAAATAAATTTTTTTAACTAGCTTATTGGCAGCAACTGGTAACATAACAGATATTTCATTTGCTTATCTGTATTCACAGAAGAGGAAAAAATGTGGGAAAATATGCACTTTAAATGATGTATAACATTCATTTAAGGTTGTATCTGCTTCTCAGAGCACCGTGGGAATGATAGCAAAAGATGTCACAGACTTTACTCAAGAGGTTATCTTTGTTTCCCAGAGAGAGCTTCTGTGATACTCTCCCACCTTCTCACAGGAAGTAAACCTCTACTAAAATGAGAAAAAGGTTTCTTCTCAGAGGTGATATTGGCAGCAGCACACTGGGTGCTCACACAGGCTTTGACTAAAGTGAAGGAATTTGGGAATACTGTCATTATGGGATTTCAGACCCCTGTAGTTTCATATCAAAACTAAGTGGCTCCATTCCCTATGACAGAGTATTGATTTTCTGCACCTACCATGTGCCAAGCCCTGTGCTAGGGATTTTTTGGATGGTAACCTATTCCTCATAGGCACCTTCCAGCTATCATTATGCTCATGTCACGGATGAAGAAACTGAGTCATTTCCCCAATTCTGGTTCCTAGCGGGATCAGCAATAAAACTTTTAAACTGATCAAGGCTTTACGATCTGTTGTCAGGCCCTCCTGCAGAAGCTACACACCACTCTGCAGCCATTATTGAAGGATAAGGGAACCTTTAAAAAAGTAGTTTGGAGAAGGGGGAAGCTTTAGAGAAGTAGGTCCTGAGGTTTATAGAAAAGTATCAAAGTATATACCACTGGGAGCTAGCTGACCTGGTCATGAGAAGGAAGTAGAGGTTGTGGTGATACTGTAGATGTGAGGATCTTAAGTCGTGAAGTCAAACTCTAAGGAAGCAAGGAAAGTCCTGAGTCCACCTAGTTCACTAGGTATAGTGAGTTCTTCCCACAGAGACTAACTGGTACAGTATCATATCATAGAACTTGAGGGATTAGGGTGTTGCTTAGTTTATTTCTTTTGATTACAGATAAGCTGGCACAGCCTTCCAATGCCTAGACTCACAAATGACTTAAAAAGACCTGAAAAAACTATTTCTCTCAAATTATCTTCTTTGACTATAACATTCCTCAATTTGGCTTTTTGATGGGAGCAGTCTATCAGTTCCAGGTTAAAGTTTCTTAATAAGAATCTGGAGCTGTATTCTACACTGCTTAAAAGACTGCTGACAGAGTTGAAAGCCAAAGAAACAGGTGGCGAGAGGTAGCATTTTGCTCAGACAATGAAGAGTCCTGACTAGTATTCTTGCAAGGCTGGCAGGTGACCCCACCTTAGCATTGTGGTGAACTCACGTGTAATTTCACACAAAACTGGGATTTTTCCAGGAAGCAGTTTTGAAACTGATCCAGCCCTAAACTTAGTGCTGTGCTGAGATGCCAACGTTTCACATCTTAAAACATGGGGAAGATGGTTTTAATTTAAAAAATTTTCAGAACCAGAAACTGTTGCTGTTCATTAGATCAAATGGAAATATTAAATGTATAAATGGATATCACTTGACATTCACAGAACAATGAATGAATAACAATTAAGTTAGATTAACAGTGTTAGGTGTACAAAGATGTCCTATACCACCCAAGTTTGCATGTTATTCAGGTGCACAGAAAAGTAGAGAACTAATTGTAATGATGTATAATCATTGCTATAATTATAGTAGTGTTAAAACACTTCAATGGCGCAGAGCAGGGTGTCAATTTTAAACCAGGCTTTGATGGGTAATTACCATTTCACCAAAAAGAGCATGATGTTGGGAAGAGGAATATGACTGAGCCAGGTGTTGGGGCAGGAGCAGCCTACTCATATTTTAGTAATGACTTTCACATTATAATTACTTTTTTCACCATCCTAGCAATTGGAAGCCTATCTTATGGATAACATCTGCAATTTAATGAATAAAATACACATAAACTGAAAAATTATATGTCTTTCAATAGAGCTATTTATTTTGCTATTGAAATAAAAAAGTTATTAGTTTCAATCAAAATATTCAGAATGCTGTACACAATGGACACCGACAAAAATTAGAAAAATGGCAATGGCAAATGTTACAGGGATTTAGAATGGTAAAAACCATCACAAATTGCTGGTAGAACTGTAGACTGGTATAACTATTCTGGTGAACGACTCAGCACTATAAACAAAATAATTACACTACATACTGTGAGGGTTCAAAATGAATCACTACAAGCTATGCCTCTGTAGTAAACAGATTGTTTTGAGCTAAAGGCAAGTTTAGCCTAAGGCTCAAGAGACGCTTCTGCCCCTCCCTTAAGTACCTAGAAGAACTTGAATTAGGGGTCTTGCCCATAATAAATTATCTGAGATAACATCTTTTGACAGACCTATAGAGCAGACAAACTTCTATTTAGTAAGTATCTGCTCTTGTGATCATCCTGCAATGACCCTTTGATGTCCCAAGGTGCATTACCTCATCCCTAGCTCAGGATACCTTACATACCCATGGTCCCTTTTTATCTCTGAACCTCCTTGCATGTGGGGTTTCTGACTTTTATGTATATGGGTTCCCATACATACGTATGTATTAAATTTGTTTATTTTCTCTTGCTAATCAGTCTCAGGTCTATTTGATTATTAGACCAGCGAGAAGAACCTTGAGGGTAGAAGAAAGTTTGTTCCTCCCCACAACACCATGACTCACCAATTCTTCTGCAGGGAACTATACCTTCAAGAAATTCTCTGACTAAGTTTGTAGGGTGATGTCTTTCTGTATATATTGAAAAATTGAGGCAACCGAGTCACCCACTAGAAAATGGATAGGTAAAATGGAACAGTTCTCACCATAGATTGTTATGGTGATTAAAAGCAAACTGTTTGTTATATGCATCGTAATGACATGATAGCATCTAAAAGCACATACTTAGTGATAAAAATAAGAAATGGAATAAGTTTTAAAACACCATGCCATTTATACCCACTAAAATTCATGAGTACAAAGTAAAAAATGCATAACCCAAGATTATTTTACTATAAAATGGTTTGGAGGCAAAAAATTTATTTGACAAGGCTTCTTTTTCATTTAAAAGGCACTGATGTTTTGTTAAAGGTCTTGCTTTACTATATTGACTCATGTTATTCCTAGTAAATGATTCTTTTGTCATAGCAACCTCCTTTCCCCCAGGGTGGGGAAAGCGTTTTATTTGCTGCCATCTAAAACCATAACCATACACCCCCTCAGAAAGGAGCATAACATTTATAACAAATGTCACAACAACTATTATGAAACAATAGGCAGATGAGTCATGTGAGACTGGGGTAAAACAGTGACATTTCAGATGATTTAAGAGGACCTAACCTTATTATTAGAATCCTTTTTAAAAATTGTTTGTATCTGCTGGAAAAATTATTTAAAAAAAAGCACACCAGAGCCAGCCACTAATTTTCAACTCGAAATAAACCAGCTGCTTGGCTACTGTTAAAATAGCTATCAAATAAATCTACTGAATCTAAAATAATGGTGGTGATATTCATGGAAACATATTCGAACCCACAAAGCCCACAGTATCAACAATAAAGTAACTAGATAGGTGAAGACATCTCTGACTGGAGTTGGAAATAGATACTCCTGAGGTTTCAGCTCCCCAACCAAGTTTACAAAGGAGGAAAGCAAGTAGCTCCAACAATCTGAGTTCGAGACTGAACATATAGGTAAGAAATAGAAGAAATGGAACAGAAGTGGTCAGAGCAGATGGAGACTCACTCTCACATAAGATTTGCTGGCTCGAAGACAAAAACGCTAATGAGTTTTCCTTATTAGGGAGTCAGTATTGACAACAACAACAAAAAATGAACTTGCTTGCACTTGCAATTTACCGTCTGCCTTACAAACACGCTTCCTCACGACAGGCTGTCCGGGTCAGCATTACCACCTTTCTCTAGATAAGCAATCTGAGGTTCAGGACAAGTTTAACGACTTAACCAATGAACAAAGTAGTTGGTTTTGGAGCCAGTTCCCTGTGGAGGCTTCTGAATGGAGGACCCACACATATGAATTCACTGTGCTATTTCCTTAACCTGTACTTATAAGAAAATTTTCCTCCTACTAATGCCTTAATCTCTATCTAAATTATGCAGGACTTGTGAATTACAAGATAGGAAATTTTCTTTTCACCTAAGCCTCAAGATCAGCCTGAGAGTCAGCCTTAGTTTCCTATTTCCTCTGTAGCAGAAGGGTATAGAATCCCATTCATTTACAAGGGCTCTGAAAGAATTAGGTGATGTGCTTTTCTACTTGTAAGTCACAGAATAAAGAATTCATTCAAACATATACTGTCATACTGTTTTAAAATGAAAACTCATCTGTGTTAGTTAAGCAAAGATGGTAGAATTAACCCATTTTACAAATGGTGAAGTATGCTACTAATTTGGTTTTTGAAAGTGTAGTTAATGATGTAAAATTTTCATACCCCCAAAGTATTTACTGATATCAAATCAGACACTATTATTAATCTTTAGAAGATATCTATAAAAATCATACTCAATTCAAAATGATTGTTAATCAAGAATTGACTAAAAATATTTTTTTCCCTCTTTTCTTTAGTTTAAGTGGAAGCATTTAACGTTACAAAACTAGGATATGAATTTGCTGGCAGTTTTAGTCTGACTTCTGCTGTCTCCTCCTCTCTCCAGTATGAATTAAACTGCAGACCTCTGTAAATGCAATGCAGCAGAAAACCACATGTTAGCCATCAGGGCTGAATTTTTTGTTCTGGGCCATGGAGAGGCTACCCATCAGTGCATAAAGGTCTGCCCACCTGGCCTTTTGGATCATAGTTCAGGCACACAATTAATTCATTATGAGCTAAGTCACTGCTTGCTTTTGAACTAGTCTTTCCAGCTTTGGAGGTGAATGTCCTGTCATTGACCTGAAGAAATACCTCTACTCTTTCAAACTCCATTAAATCACATTTCCTTCTGTTTTTTCGTTTTTTCTTTTTTTTTTTAATGGTGGGGTGGAAGGAAAGATTTCTAGTGACAGAATATGTTCAACAATTAACTGAAAAGCTAGGGCATCCAAACATATATTTGTGACAGTAAAGCTTTTAGGGATATAAAACAGATTAAAACAATATAAGCAAATCCCTTTAATTGACATTCTTCACTATATATATTTTGAAATTTGAAAATATTTTCAGATAGAGTCTTTAAAGACACAATCTGAGGCACTGAATTTAATTTAACGGATCATAAAAACCTTAAAGTAAAGAGAAAATCTCACAGTTTCCATTTATTTCCAATATTGCGAATATATATTTCTTGGTTGTTCCTTTATGTTGTACTAAGTACTGTATGTGTATATACATATGTATTTATAATAAATGAAATACGTATCATCCTCTTTAGTAACAAACCATGTCACCTTCCCACTTCCTCTCTCCTGAGAGGTAACTCCGTGCTAAATTTTGTGTTCATTACTCCCTTGCCTTTTTAAAATCTACTTATACTACATTTTTTCCCTATCAAAATACTGTGCTGCTGTTTCTGAACCTACAAAATACTATCATGCTGTAAAATAGTCTTCTGTACCTTTTTGCATCAACAATGAATTTCTAAGAATCATACATCTTGTTGAATATAGTTTAGTGTGTTATTTCCATTTTCTAAGTGTATAAAATTCATTCAGAGCCAATTAGTGTTTCTGCTGTTACTGAGAGTCACACTCTTCAAACTGAGAAATGGAAATCTAAAGTTTTTAAGAAATATTTGTGATCAAGTTGTTCTTTTCCTGGAAATTGCCTACAGAGTCACATAAAACTATCAACATGGAGACATAATTGCACTAATAGAAATACAATACCTATAAACAATAGTCCAAGAATCCCACTTACATCTATGGCAACAAATATATGTGAAATATTTATTCCATCAGGTATTGTGTTTTAGAAAGCATAATGAGAAAGAGAAAAAGAGACAACAGTATAGAAGGAAAAAGAAACAGAGGAAGAATCTAGAGATAATGTAGAGCCCTGACTTGGTATTCTTCAAATAGCTGAAAGATGGTTATAAGGAAGACGGCATCTATCTATTCTGCTCATCTTTCTTGAAAAATTGAGGGAACTCTTTGAAATCTAGAATGAAGGTGTATTCCCCTATACAGAATTTATATTTGCTTTTCCCAGAACCCTAGGAGAACTACAAATATGGGGCACTTTAAACCAAATAAAGGTTTGAGGTTACATAAATTTGGACTACAACTCCATGCAAGGACTAGCTTCTGGTTACAACTTCTCAGAGAGATTCTGCCTTGCTTTGGTCAGCACCAAGACACCTCTGCGGGTGTGGGGGAGCGAAATGTCAATGTACCATAGATATGGGCCCTTGGGATCCCAGCATAAGATTTGGAGAGTCTCCTATTAAATTATCCTTTTTGGTCAGTACTCTCCTTTGCCTTCTATCTCCTGAGATCCGTGAGGCTCTGAAAACCAAAACTAAAAACTCAAGTAACTAAAAGTTGGCAGAGCAAAAGTGACTTCATTGCCTTCAGTCCTTTGCTTATCAAGGATAACCTCCGGTTTCTGCTTTCGATTATATTTTGGCCTGATAATTTTATGATTTATAAATAATTTATTATTAATGTGTGTGCATATGTGTATGTGAGTGTGTGTGTGTATGAAATTATAGAGACATTGATTGTGGCATAAGGTACAGGAAACATTTCTATCAGTCAAGCTCCCTGTCTCAAATCAACTGAGTTTCCTCAGGAGATAGTGAAGTGAGTTCCTTGTTAAGCAGAAGTGTTCTAGAAGAAGTTTGATTACATATTACATATAGGAAAATTACATATCAGGAAAGCTATACAAGTGACAGCTATACAAATTACATATCAGGAAAGCTATACAAGTGATCCAAGAATCAGAAATTTGATCAGTCTCTTTCACTCCCAAAGTATCATGACTCTTTAAAATACAAGGGGAAAAGCATGTCACCATTACAAATGAGAAGTTATTGCACAAGCTTTCCCTGAATGATTGGAAGGCATTACAATGACAGAAAAATAAAACTGAAAATTTCAGTCAATTGATGGTGACTTCAAAACAGCTGATTCCATAGGAGAGGCTATTTCCAGTCTGTTGCCTTTGCTTACCCTAATACGGAAACTAGATAGACAAATTCTTGCTGACTCTTAATTTACTTTCCTCTATTCTTATATCACTGGTTTCAATAAATCATGTATTCAAAAACAAATGTTATTAAGTTGACTGCATACAATCAGAAAAAAATTATCATGTGTTACTTTAGACCAATTTCCTTTTATATTTCATTCTTTAAGGACAAAGTCCATATCTTATTCATCTTCATATCCCCATTGCCAGGCAAAATAACTGGCACATAGTAAGTCCTCAATAAATGTTTGCTTAGTGGAGCACTATGTTCCTCAACTATAATACTCCAATTATTATTATTTTTTCATGATACTTAAGGTCAAATGGACAAAACCTACCTTGCTCCATTGTTCTTCTGTAAGGTTTGCATGAGATTGTTTTTACTTACTGATGGGTCTACTCCCATTGGATTAGTCAAGAACCAAGCAGAAAGACTACTGAGTTGCATGACTTCTGGTCAGTGTGTACTCAGCATCACTAAAAGTGGGTTTTTTTTTTTGTATTATATTTCAATATTTTCAAATCCAATTATCATCCAAACTTGTAAATAAGATCAAGTTTACTCAATTCCACTCATTATCAACCTACAAGAAAAATAACTAAGAACAGGTGGCTTTAAACTTCAAATTCAGAAATATCACTTTGTGTTAGAAAATTAATTGAGGAGGATCTGATTTTTTAAAAGAACTAAAATAATTAGTCTTACCTCAGCATGAGGAGTAGGTGGCAAAACCGAAGTCTCATTTTCAGTAACATTTCCAGTAGGCCCATTGTTTGGTGAACTGGGACCAGACCCTGGAGAACTGCTACTGACTGAGGATTCTGAAAAATATTGTGAAGTACAAATATATTCATGAAAAACATCCAAAGGTGAACTTTATTACAATCTAAATAATATACAGCATTGAACACTGTTTTTACCTCCTAACTGAACAACAAATGCCATTTCACTAAATAAAAAGAAATGTGAAAATTTTAGAAACATTTCACCTAAGTTTGTGGCCTTATCCCTTTTTTCTTTCCCTTCATTCGATATTGTGACATCAGCTATCATCTTTAGGCAGAATATGCTCATGAAAGTTATATTTCTGCCCTATACCTCTCATAAATGCCAGCCTGAATCTCTTTGGAATTCTGGACATTTTCAATTTCCTTTTACATGTGTATCAAATTCACTGTTTGCCAGTATTAAAAGTGCCCTGCTTATCTCTATTTGTCACTATCCTTAGAGTCATTCTCACTTCCTTCTTTACCCAAAATCGAATTAGGTACTAGGTCATTTCATTTTGTTCTTTACATTATCTCACATTTACTTCTGACTACAATTATTTCAGTTTAAGCCCTCAACCTCAGTATTCTTTCGTAGACTATAGCAAAAGTCTCCTAATATTTCTGAGTTGCTACAGTACTCTCTCAAAACTACGCTTTAAACTGTTGCCAAGAAGATGGATCATAGTGAGACAAGTTTCACCACGTTCCTGTTGACCAATAAAGATCTGATGCTGTAAAACAGTTTTAAAGTTTATTTGGAATCTAAAAAAATTCAAATCTGGGCGATACGGATTCCAGAGAAGACCTAAACTGTGCTCTGGAGAAAACAAAGATGGCCAGAGCTTATAAAGGCAAAAACCACAAGCTGAAATAAAAGAAACTTTTCCCATTGGCTTCTTAACATGGTGTGATGGTTGGTTCAGAAGGATTTGGACAGGTCCAGGAGATGAAACTCTGAGATAAGGGGCAAGTCCAGGATGTATTTCTAGGGTGACACGAAAGTCCAAGAGTCCAAACCTCATCTGAGTGCAGGTGGGTGTAAGTCTGACTGCCCTAATGAACTCCAAACTCCATTTTAGGGCTCCCTAATATTAGTACTCCATTTTAAAGATTTTGGTTCCATTCTTCTGCTTCAACATGGAGCCTAACACGATTTCCAACTATTTATTGCCCTTTCTGTGTTTTGCACAGATTTAAATCACCTATTCTCCATAAGTGCCATTTCCCCATTTTATGCTTTTTTATCCACCTCTTCCTTTTCCATTTTCCACCTCTTCCATTTCAGGTCCCGTCCCACTTCTAAGCTCAAAGCCTGGCTCATGTATCATCTGTTCTCCAGTGAATGGGAACTCCCAATCTGCAGGCAATAGTTCCCTCCCCTAGAACACCTATAAGTTTCAACTTTCTACTATAAATATTTCCCTACTCAGAAGTGCCATGCCAATGGCAAGAACATGGGATTGGTGTCAGAATTTTGATCCTGCCACCCACTAGCTGTGGGATTTCATCAAGTCATTGGTATCATAAAATTCTTAAAAGCATCTTCTCACTATTTTTCTGTCTATAGATCCTGCGTGTATTTTGATTAATCCGCTTTTATCTTTGCCTCTTTCTTGGTTACTTTTCTTTTAATGATGAGAATACACATTTAAAAAAATTCTTCTAGGGCCTTCCATTCCCCCTAGACTCCTAATTCTTGTCTTTTTTCTTTGACTAAGTACTGATTTCTCATTAATGTTTCATTTCCATCTTAAAAAAATAATAATGAAAAAATGCTTATCTTAAACATTCTGTCTTGTCGATTTAAAAACATATTATTTTCATTATTTTATGTGATATTCAGACAGAAATATTTCCCTATGTAGAAATCTCTGTGATAAGCACTAGAATTCAAGTCAATAAATACTGTAACAGGTTTCTTCAACATAACACTGGAAAAAGTCTGGAAAGGAAGGTAGCAGCTGATTTTCTGAGAACACTGAGAAAATCTCAGAAAAGAAATGATATTGCAACTGGGGCTTGAATAAGAGTGGTTTATGACATGGCAATGGAGAAGCGGGGAGTGGAAGAGAACACACTGAAGGCACAGGGATGCCCCAAGGCTTAGAATTTTAAAATAACATGGTAGGGAGAGGGGCAGAAACCTTTCAAATTTGAAAAAGAGGAAGATGGCCAGTGGTTCCCATGACAACTATTGGTAGGAGAGAGGTGGCATGGGTTTGACAAAAGCAGACATTAAACCTCTGAAATGGGGAAGAGAGATATAGAGGTGAGAGAAGAAAAGCAATAGTAATTTAACTGCTATGATCCTACGATGGTCTCTGACTAGATTCCAAAAATCATCAGTATTAAGATCCAAACAGAGCTCATTCAAATTACATGAAAGCTGGCAGAGAAAGGACGAAGGTAGGAGAAGAAAGCTGTATGTCTGGTAGTTTACATCCTCTAAAGACATTTAGAATAAGTGTATCTAACCATTTAAAAATATCTACCAAATCCCCACAAATCCCAGCTCACTGACTAGAAGTGTGCATCTATTAAATGCACAAGCCTCTCTTGGTATATATACATTATTTCCTCAGATGAAATGGGGAGTCATTATCTCACAAAATTAGGAAGAGGAAAACATGATATTTCAAAAGTAGAGAAATGAATAAAACTCCAGCAAATCATAACCTTTATAAATGAGAATTAATCATTACTCAGATATGTATTGAGCTAAATTCTACTGCAATTTGGTAAGAAAGAAAATATAACTGTGGAGAAAAAGTTATGATCAAAAAAGAGATTAATAATAAAACAAAAGAAAATTGGGATAAATAAATATGACCTTAGATAATGAGATTTTAAAGCAAAAAAAAAAAAAAAGGCAATGTATACGGTTTTCTATTTACTTCAAGTTTTTCTATTATGAGGGAGCCTCCTTGCTCCAATTAGAAAAATCAACTATATCTATTTATATTAGACAAATAATATGTATATTATCCTTTTCATTCATTAAAACAGATTCGTTCCCCAACTTTCCACCTCCACCAAGAATCTCTGTTATGAAACCTTACTTAAGATTTTTACTTACATACGAATATGTTTCTTGCAAAAAAAGTCTATAACTCTGAATTTAGAATTCAAGTAGTCTAAGTTAGTGATTATTTTTGGTATTGGAAAATAAATATAAACTCTAATAAAATAATTTTTGTTTACTGATTTAATATTTCTTATCCCTTAAGGAAACATTTCCCACTAATACTCTTCTTCAGATAAACATAATAATCTGCTAGGATTGAACAGGAGACTAAACATTTCCCCGCCACCCCCCTAAATAACCTGTCAGACTAATAAGCTGCATTAGTATTATATACTTCTCCACCTCTGCTTCCACAATCTTCTCCATATTGGCTCCCAAAACTAGATACTATCATTGCCAGAGGAGATATAGAAAACAGATCTAAGGATAAGATCTGATCTTGGAGAAATAATATATCACCTGACTAATTGGTATAAGCACAATTTTCCTTGAGAATAGAGAAAAATGGCTGCAGATTATCACTTTTTTTTTATTGATACAACCAAAGGAAATGATCAGCTACAATGCATAGTTCTAAGTAGGCATTCAATAAACAGTAGTCAGTATTATTGTTTTGGCTAGCCTTTTTAGTTCTCGGATCCCTAGGTCTTCTCTAATTTCAGACCAAGTACAATTGGGGCTAGGAGCTTTGTAAGACATCAGGTTGAATTTCCTAACCTGTTCACCCCACTACTAACCAAGCAGCTAAAAAAATATGAACTCTTCCATTTGAGACTAGTGAAAATGACAGATTCTTTCCCTTCATAAAAGGCAATATATCCCCCTCCTGCCATAAGTCCCAGCTCACTAGTAAACACATAAAGTCATTTATGAGTTCTGTAAATTTGTTGAAAAGTCAAGGTTTTGCTGTTCTATGTAGTTTAATTTTCCCAGATGTATTTTGTACATTTATGTCTGAGTATGGGGGAAGTGTTCTTCTTGGACCTCCCTCTGCTCATTTCTCATCAAATTTCATTAAAAGTTATATTTTCCTGGTTGGCATTCCCAAAATGGACTGCCCATTTCTGAAAATATTAAGGTGAGCTTTGGCATTCCTTAGTTATGCCTAGATTGACACAAAGTTCTGTTTTTCATTCATTTCCTGTTTAACACAGTTGGCGAATGCATGGCAAGGTTTACTGAACTACTTGTGAGTTTTCAATATAATTTCCTTTCAAGAAATATTTCTCCTCAAAATAACTTTTAATATGCAACAGGCATCTTTATTCTAAACTATTTTTTTCATTACTACTACCAGCATTTTTTAGTGTTATGTCTGCCCAGTCCTCAATTACCTGTCACCTCAAACATACGCTTCTTGAATGAAGTGACATTTCCATCCTTCCGCCTGAGTAAGGGGCTGCTTCTCCTCTCTGCCACTTTCTGTTTTAACCTGGACCGCACCTTCAAGTTGGGCTCAGAGGCTGGGGATTGAGACAAAGAAAATAGATAAAAATTAAAAATAGAGAGCCAATTGCTCTTGTGTATAAAAAACGGCTCACTCTTCTCTTGGTCCCTTCTTATCTCAAATTAAAACCCAAAGCGTGTAAATAAGGCATTAACTCTAAATTAAGTAAATGACAAATGTAGTAATTATTTTTATGAAATGTACAAAATGCTTTTCTACTTCTCTAAATGCAAAATGGAAAAGGAGTGAAAATATGTTTTATACTTATTTTATCTAGCAGAATTGAGATTGTTAATGGGAAGTTTAATCACTAAATATGTTTTGGTCAGAGTAAGATTTATTATACTTCATTTCAGTCCTTTTAATTCTCTCAAGGGTGAAACTCAATAACCACAAAAACAGTACCCTAATGTGTTTTTAGAGACTGTGGGCTGACTACTGGTAATAAGAGGAATCTCGGTAGCATATAGTTCACGTCTTAATTCTGACTTCTGGAATATTTGTCAGTAGTTTCTAACCTGAAAATCTGGGGAAATATACTCAGCATAATTACATCAAAAACAAATGGAATCACTATTAGTAAACTTTTCTATACAATGAATGTACGGTCAACTAGAAAAGAAGGTTGGCCAAGTCTTAGAATTGGAAGTTCCGAGTTAGGTTATATGTTCCAAAATAAAATGCACATTATTCATACATATGTTGTTTTTTTCTTTGGTTAAACTATTCTAAATAGTGATGCTCTTCAAAGAGACATTATTTATTAGGTTTTTAAGTAATTATATTTTAGAGGAATGGAAACATTGGGTTGAGTTTCTGTGTAGTAGAAGTCAATGACGATGATGATGATGGTGGCAGTGGTGTTGATGTTTATGGAAAGGATGTTTCCGAAAATAGCTAACATTTATATGGCGATTTCTACTTTCCACTACTGTTCCAAACACTTTGTTAATATTACCTTGTTTAACCATAAAAAATCTATATAGGTAGATTCTATTTATACCTTGATTACATCAATAAGAAAACTCAAACACAGAGAGGGTAAGTAACTTGCCCAAGGTCATATAGGTATAAAGGGATGAAGGCAGGATCTGTACCCAGGTAGTCTAGTTCAAGTCTAGTCTTCTAAACACTGAAAATATTGCTCCACCACCTTTCCTTACATATGGACACCATAACAATTATAAAACATTATTAAAGCATTACTAATCATCTATATCAGATATGATGATAAAATGTAGCTAGAATTTTTGATCAATAAAAATGATTTCTTTGAAGGAATTTTATATTTTGCCAGATGACAAAAAGTATAAAAAGTAGAATTTAAAATTATTTATTTATTTATTCATTCATTTATTTATTTATTTATTTATTGCTTTTAGACATCAAATATCTATACCTTAGTTTTCTGTTTATTCTTTTCTTTTTCCCTTCCCTGCAGCTTTACCTTGGACTGAGACTTCTTGCGTCCTAGGTTTTCTTGGAACTGGCTAAGTCAGTAGGAATTTGAAAAGAAATATTCAGTTACCGAAAATAAAATGAGTTAATTTTTTCAATTTGTACAACTGATTTAATTGATGAAAATACTGAAAAAGCAAAAATGGAGTCCTAAAAATATTGTAAAAGTAGGAGATGGGAGGGGGTGGAGGATGGGAAGCAATCAAGATCCAGAACAAAATTCTCAATGACATAGTGCCTGAAATGGGCTACTTCCTGGGCCTCCCACTTTGAGGCAAAGAAGTTACACAGTTTTGGGGAAGAAATAGGATGCTTGCCAGACCTGCCAGGAGTATCGGCCCACTTTATCTTAGTGGAGAAGTCTGAGTCTGGATTAATAGCATCCAACTCACCCAGGATTAAAGGGAGAAAATAGTACTACATTAATTTACTTAAACTTTTCCTCCTCTGAATATTTATTTTAAAATTCCTTTAAAAACACCAATTTTTGTCTCTAAAAAGCTACAGGTTAATAAATATATTCATCTAAAACAAAGAAAGGAAAAAACGAGGAATCTCTAACAATATTGGTATCTGCTGTCACCTTGCTTTATTACACTAAGATTAAAATCACAGATTCTGACTTTTATCTAGGCAGGATTTTATGATGAAACCTAATGGATTAAATATTACAGATTGGCTGTCCAGAGGGAATAGATATATTGATTAATCACTTCAAAAGGGGGAGTAGAAAAGGCACTTCATTTTCAGTGGGAAGATGTGGAGTTGAGTCCACCTGGTACCACTTCTCTGCTATGGGATTTTCATGAGACTCTAGTGCATCCTGAACCTGACTCTTCATTTGTGAAACATGAAAGTCTAACATCTTCTTTATTTCATAGAGCTGTGACTACCTGATTAGATACCGGAGAATAATTGTGAAGATCTGGGTGAATGCAAAAGAAAAGAAAAAGTTCAGAGAATTTTAATTATCGCTACTACTGTTGTGGCTGGCACAGTTAGCAATGACAGAGCCAGTTGTGGGGCCTCAATTTCCTGATTCTCAGTCCAGTTTGCCTCTCTCTCCTGAAGCTTTGCACCAGCTGGGGTCGAGAGTCCACAATCAAGAAAAAAATGTGCCAATAACTTGGAAAAACAGCAGATGCCATTTAAACATTCTACATGAAAGCTAGAATTCATCAGCTTTTCAAAAAAAAAAAAAGTGACTTTTCAGGTTGGCAGATAGCCATCATTTTTATGTTTGTCTATTTAGGAATGAGCTGGATACACAGCTCTTAAATTTCTCTCCGTGGTCAACATAAAAAAATGAACACCAGATTAGGAATGAGAACTTGGTTCTGATTGTGTATCTGTCAGCTACTAAAATCAATAATCTTGAATAACTCATAGCCTCACTCACTGAATTTCTGTTCATTCATGCCAATGAGCTTGAGTTATACCTTTGTAGAGTATGTCAATAGGTGTGCATTTCAATATCTGCTCCATGTATTAGCTATTTGACTTTGGATGCATTACTTTATATCTATAAACTCAGTTTCTCATATTAAAATTGGGGATAGGTTTTTTTGTTTGTTTGTTTTTTTGTTTGCTTCCATTTGTCCCAACAAATTCCATTTTATTTCGTTTGAGCCCATGGAAGCTGAATCCTGGGGTTGCATTAGTCCGATATTTTGCAGGTGAGATTTCTCAACCTCCCGGTAGGACTGGCTAGTGATCAAAGGATTAAGGAGGGAGGGACCAGGGTGTTCTGTGCTCTCTGTGCTACAGTGCTACATGGGTTACAGTTTTGTCTCTTCTTGTTTCATCTCCCTCCAGAAGCCCTCTGCTCCATGGCTCCAGCTTTCCCAGTACGCTGGGAACACTATCCCCTCTCCTTGCTTCTTCAGCCCTAGGGGTGAGAATGGCTTCCTGTTGTTGCTATTTTCTGGGTACCTCAACATCCCTTAGTAATTGTAAGTAGTCCCTTTATAAAAGTCTAGGACCCATATTGTGTAGGTTCTATTTCTTGCCAAAACTCTGATTAACACAGTCCTACACATTTTGAAAAGTTATTATAGAATCAAATGAAATAATGTCTAGTAGAAGATAAATTGGTGGCTCTCAACCAGGTAAAATTTTGACACCAAGGGACATTTGGCAATGATTGGAGATATTTTTGATTGTCAGTATGAGGAGTTGCTACTGGAGTTTAGTGAATAGGAATATTTCTAAATATCATACAATGCACGGTACAGTCCTCGCAACAAAGAATTATCTAGACTTAAAAGCTCAATATTGCTAAGTGTGGGGCCAGCAATCAGTAAATGGTAGTTGTTAACAATTGTACAGCAATGGGACAACCAAAGGAGATAATAATATCTGTTAGAGATTCTAAAAGAGGATGCAAAAGAGAGTAAGGGAAGACAGGAAAGATGATCAGAAATCAGAGAGTGCTATAAGTAGCTTGAAAATATTAAATATTTCAATGCATTTTATACTTAGAAATGTTTTAAAACATTTTTAATACCACAGTTGTTTTTAAAGAAAGAAAAGTTAGTCAACTTCTATTGGTTATGGAGATATGCAGAAAGACAAAATTTCTCAATTTGGGGAAGGGTAATATTTGAGGCATTGTCATAATTTTTCCTTTATCAATTGAGGACATTGTTTTTTCAGAACTAGAAGTTACTGATATTCTAGGAAGTTCAACATGAATTTATTTCCTCAAAATAACCTACGTGCAGCTTTTCTAAGTAAAGTTCCATATCCATGGAACTAAAAAACTTTCACCTGTATTACTGGTTTTGAGTCACCAGAGAATGTCAGTGGTGAGGGCGAAGGGTGGAATGATAGATAACCATCATTTAGTCCTTGCAATGCTTTATAAATTCACTCATAACATTTTAGAAGCCCGCACACCAAAGCTCAGCATGATATATACCCAAGCAGTAAAATTAATAACCTATTGTGCTGACTCAGCGTGTAGTGTGAGTTAATTCCATTTTTTAATGCTCTGGCCTCCCTAAAGTCTGAAGATTTTCATTCCAGGGACTTACTAATGGAATGCAAATTCTCAAGAGCCTAGAAAGAGATCACTAACTGGGGAGACATTTTACTTGTATTTGAATGTATTTCATGCCTTGTTGCACTAATTACCTTTCTATCTTTACCCCACACCCATCACTCTCTACATCTCAATTAATCACAGAAACAGAAGCAAGCTTTTTGGTGCCTGTGCCTATCTAAATGCATTTGTCTGCTGAGCTGGAAACCTTGCATGAAAAATTGATTATCATTATTTAAATGAAACAATATTAAAATAAAGAGGACAGAACTAAAACCTTTTTCTCTTTTTACTTAAAAGAAAAAAGTAATAGGAAACAGAAAACATGTAAAGAATGCTTCATAAGCCAAATGTATTGGAAATCTTTCTTCTCATACTGATCAATCTCCACGGTGCAGAATGAACTTAGGTATGATGGGGTATGAGAATAAACAAAAGTAATGTAATAGTAAAGAAAGGTAGCAGAAGCACAGGTTTAAAAATTTGGATTCCAAGGCACATTAAGTGACAAGGCCCAGACTCATCATTTTACTAAGAGATTGGTGTATGTATGAGTGTCATTTTCACACATGTACACACACACACACACACAGACACGGAAACTATCTTTTGTAGAAGCAAGCAGTTCTCTGACACAGACAGACCAGACTCAGATTTTAGTGCTAACTTTTCATGAATTAACTGCAACTCTGGGTGAGATGCTTGATTTCTGTGAATATTTTATCTATTATAAAGCAGTAACAATGCCAACCAAGCATTGTGATGGAAGATTAAAGGGGTGGAATAAAGTTCCTAACTCAGCCGGCTGCCTGTCAAAAAAACATAAACGAAAACAGAAAAACCAAAAGTTGTTCAATAGGTAGATATTGAATAGATGAATGTTTAATGTAGTCCACATATAAGATTAAGAAACATATTAAAATAAAACAAAACAAATAAAATAAAAAGGTAAGAAGAGGAATAGAAGGTTACAACTGGTCTACTCCCTTTGCCTAGTGCAGTGTTATGTATAACAGCAAAAATAACACTAGTCCTTTTCTGATCTTTTACTCAGTATATCTAAAATATTTTTTGGTTAATAATTGACTTTACATATTTTCCTCGCTATTTTAACTTGTCTGTTTATAATTTGTGCTCTATTTAGTTTTACGTCTTAAGTATATCATTATCTACTAAGAATGGTTACCTATTGTGTGCTTTTCATCTCTGTTTACTTTAATCTTAAATTGTGAATATTCTTTACACCAACAACTTAAGACAAAAATGTAATACCACATTGTGGTATATATAGAAATTCTTCATTCTCATTGAATATGATCATAAGGAGAAAAGGAATGTTTTCATTGAGTAATGGTTAAAATAATATTATCAAGATTATTATCAATCAAAATTATGAACATGGTTATTGTATCTTTATATTAATGAATATTTGAGATATTCGACAATTCCACCTACAATACACATTTAACCCTATAATCACAGGTGAAGGTCATGCCTCCATCACAAGCTTCAGATCCCCCTGTCTATTCTTTCCTGCTCTACTAGATCTGTTACTTTATCTACCTGGCCTCTTTCTCCTGAATTTCTCCTATCTCCCACCCACAGGGCTACTTTAGGAGCTGCCATATTCTAACACTGTCATTTGGAAACAAATACATACAATCTATCACCCATTTGCTGTTTTCTGAATATCCTTTATGAAGATTAGGTTTCCTGGAATAGTTTCTGCCCAAGTCACTTCTCTCTTTTAGGCTAGCGCTGTAGTAATTCATGTCATGTGTGGACTCCTCAATCATATAATCATTACATTTATGAAAAGACACTTTGGGGACATAGTAAATTATCTAATCTAGTTGATCTAAAGATATAGGTTATTCTAATTTAATAATTTCACAATTAGACAAATCTATGTATTTGCAAAATCAGCATTCAGAATAAAACAATAAATCTAACACAACCTATGGTTTTTCTTGGCTTGGATAATATGAATCTTTACAGTTATAAGTCAGATTTTACATATTTGCTATTAAGGAATAAAATTTCTAATCTTTACCCCACACCCATCTAATCTAATTCTTTCTAATTATAACCATTTAATAATATGTAGTGCATATGTAAAAGTTTTAAAACTAATTTCTTTGGGAACTTTAGCTTCTAATAACTAGCCAGATTTATGGTAATATCTGAATGCAATTTTCTGGAGAAATTATAGTACTATTCTTTTTGATTCAGTAATACTACTGTAAACATTTATCCAACCTTTTATTGAGAATATATCAATTATGTCTATTTGTTAAAAGAGAATTATTCTTTTTCAGAAGTATATTGATAAATGTTACTAATGTTACTCAATTTACAGTGTACTCTTCTGAAAATGTTTATTTAATAACATTTGTTGCTTTCTTCTGGTTATTTAAGTCATATATGTTTAAAATGTTAAAATGTTTCTTTTGTATTTTGTATGTAAAAGTATTTGAAAATGAGAATCATATAATGTTTATGATTATATCCTGTTTGTCCACTTATTAATATATTTTGAGTCTTTTCCCAGGCACTACATATTCTTTTAAATGATTCCATTTATTCTGTTTTTGTTTTTTGTTTTTTTTCACCAGCCTCAGATCCCTTCTGTGAAGTTGTCTATTCTTCCCTGCTATTCTAGATATCTATCGCTTTACCCACCAAGTCTCTTGACTCTCCTGTATTTCTTCTTCTATCTAGATTCAATTTATGATGACTTTAATTTATGATGAACCTTTTCCTAAGTAGTAAATGAGTGAATGTACAAATTACTATTCAATGTTTTTCTTTTTCTTTTTAAATATGAGGACAAACGGAGGAAATAATTGTTTTGTCAGAATTTTTATGATATTTAAAGTACAAATTACCATTTTTAACAGATATTTTAATCAAACTTTGAGATTCTGGACAGAAACAAATTGTAATAAGCAATGAAATACTACATGGCTATAGTTAAAATTAAAACTTCAATTAAAAGCTATTGATTAATTAGAACCAAGGTGAGAAGTTTCATGAAGACTGGGAATGTGTGGGAACCTGTCTAGTTATTTTTCCATTATTTATTTAGCACATACAAGGCCTACTACATAAAATAAACCCATTCATTACTTTTTCAGTGAATGAGTCAATGACTGAGAAAGGGATGTATTAAGGTTGAGTTAACTGCCTCAGAGATAGAGAGCCTTTTTCTTCTAGGTATTCACAGTCTAGCAAGAATGAATACTATACTAACTGATCAATGCCACGTGATAGGTATAAGCAGAGTGGTGTGGCTGTAAGGCAGAGATTCACTTGTTTTGAGGGGAAATTCTGGGGTCTGAGTGACACTCTGACAAGCAAAGGTGGGAAGGAAGTGCAGTTCTATGTAGAGGAAACCACTCTGTCTAAGGGAAGATGCTGGCAAATGCAAGAAATGGAGATTAAATATGCTAGCAAGGTGGGGAAGGGACAATAAATGGGAACTAAGGCTTCAAAGATCAATATCAAGCAAAATTTAGCAAAATTATACAATAGTAACAGAGGCTATTCAATCTGTATCTTCAAACTCCCTCTATCTCCTGTCTTTCTTCTCATTACGTAGACAGGCTCAGCTCTTTCCCATTGAAATGAAAATAAGCCCACCTGAGATATTGATGTTAGATGTTTTGGGCTACTGTCTGCATTTATACATTAATTCACAGTCAAATTTTGTTTTGTTTTTAAAGTAGCCTTACACCTGCCACCACCACTTCCTAACCTCAAACACTGCAATAAGGCTCTAACCCTCACTGTTTCCTGAAATTACTTTAGCACACATAGCACTCAGGACAGTATATATAATAATTAATTTAATGCCTATTCTCAGTACCTAGCAACTATATATTCACGTGGGGTCTCAATAAACAGTTGTTGAATGAATAAATGCATGCTTGCATATATCCATGCATGAATGAATTCTTACATTAAAAGGCTGGGTTTCAAATGCTAAGAAGAGAACTAGCTGAACTTCAACTTCTCTAATTTCTAAGAATTTCTTGGTTTTGAATGTATGGCAAGAAGTCTTCTATAGCAGATGTAGAATGGAGGAATGTCATTTTTCTGACAAGTATCAAAAAATACTATGTTTGGGAGTAAAGGAAATCCATATCTCACCAGTCTAGAATACCTTCATATGTTTATTCCTTTATATGTTTTCATTTTTCAAATATACAATATTTTATCCAAGATAAATTTGGAAGATCTACATTTTGAAAATATACCAAAATTTTGAATGATCACTTTAATGAAACAAACTAGATTGGGAGCATGTTTCAGTTTTCTTCAATTCAGTTTCTAAAATACATTTTTTAGTGTAAAGCCTAAGGGTTTATAATAAAGTCTTACTTCTGAATGAGCATTTTACAACTTAAATAACATGCTACTTTTAGGGGAGTCTGAATTTACAGATGTATTTCTATCTTTATTTTTAAAATAGTCTCTTTAGTTCTGAAAATTTATACTTATAAATAAAAATTCAGAATTACTCAAATCAATATCTTCTTTCAGTATTGAACTAATTCCTGTCTATGCATGAACAAAATTACAGTGTGTATTTTATAGTTTTATCTGTCTCCTCTATTAGATGTGTCTTTTACATTTTAAAATAGAAATGTCACGAATAGTATTATTTGTGGGTATAAATCTTTTTAACATACTTTCTACCCAGACACTTCACAGCAACATGTATAAACAGAAGTGTGAACTGGTTTCATGACAGGGAGAGGACCATCTTAGTGGGTGAGATATGCCCCGGGGTAACCCAGTATTCGTAGGGACTCATGCTGAGACAGTATACTCTTCACCCAGAAAATTAATATCTATCACCTGATAACTCTCTGAGTTTCAGCATAAATCTAACCTTTATTGTAGTTATTTGTGCTCTTAGCATGAACCTCACCTGGTTACATTCAGGAGAATCTGGAGTTGCTTCCAGTTTGGACTCGCCACTAACTGGGTGATTTGGGTAATGTATTATTTTGTGTCTCAATTTTCTTGCCTGAAAATGTAGACAGTACTATCCTTTCTTTTGACTTTAAAGAGTTAAGAAGTATTTAATAGAATGATATACAGCAAATAAAGTGGATAACTATCTAATTTTAAATATCATAAAATTTACTTTCTTCAAATATATGACTTTCAACTTTTCTCTGATATTTATCTGAAAATTTTCAGTTCATTCCAATAAAACTATAAAATTATTCTCTAGCTTGTTTCATTTGTTTTCTGTTTTCTTACTAGCCCAGTTTATAGCCATCCAAAAGCAGTCACTCGATTTTTTCCTACAAAATATTACTGCAGATTAAGTTTCAAAAAATTCTTTCATAAAGAATCTTCCTATATTTTAAATACCTAAAGAGATGTATATTAGCTCCAATTTTATTCTATCTATATATTTATCCGTGTAAGATAAATTTATTTGGTGCCTATTATGAGCTCTGGGGATATAATACCAAACAACCTATAAATATCTTCAAGGATTTCTAAGCAGGGAATTTTAATTTTTATATAGACATATATGTATAGAGATATGTCTCAGTATATTTGGGCATATATATTTGGCATAAAGAATGTAGCGAATATTTAGGGTAGCCTGGTGGGTGACAGGAAGGCATGAAGAAAAGCTTAAAAGAGGGGAAGCATATATCAGCTGAGCATTTAAAGATAAGAATAAACTATTCAAGCATACACTTTAGGAAGAACAAGGACTATTTGAAAAACCAGGCTTGTATAAGTGTGAAACAGAATTATTCATGGAACTGCAACTTGTTTGGTACCCTTAGAGTAAAGGGATATGAATGGTGGAGTGAGAAAAATAAAAGAGAAAGTTAGAGAGGGAGAGTGGGAAGAAGTTCATGCATGCCATGAAAGGACTTCAGCCTTATACGTGATGGAAAGAGTATTAAATAATTCTTAAGTAGAAAGGTAAGAAGTCTAGATATAAATTTTAAAAAGAAAGAGGGTTGACTGGACAAGGGTATAGTGGAATTAGAGAATGGTTAATAACTGGAATAGGGATTGCACTAAATGAGTACTGAACTACAACAGACAGCATGATGAAAAATAGGTTTAAAAGCAAGCAATGACAGAATATCTGATGATGTGAGGGAGAACCATTAGTCCAATGTGCCTACAGATTTCTGGATTATGTCACTATGTAGAAGGTGGTTCCATTAGTCTCTAAGTGGCTTTCTGGTCAACCTTGTCATGTACATATATTTATTTAAGGTTTAATTACTACAACTTAGAACTGTTACCTGCTTCAATATATTTTAAGTCTTTAGATGCTGCCACTAGTCTGTTTGGCCCTTTAAAGCCCCTCAAACACTTCTAGTTCCCATAAATCGACAGCACCAACGATAAAAGGTCAGTTGAATTCTGGTCCTCCACCCAGCTCAAATGCCACCTTGCTTCTTATTCTTCTTCTCCTGTCTCTAACATTCCAAGTCATTTGGGTAGGTCTTGTTATTCATTTTCCTCTGCAAGTTTTGATTTTGTTAATTTTATGGTTTTGGAATGTTCTTGGTAATTAATTTCTGCTTCGATGGAATTAATAGCTTTATTATCTTTATCATCAATTTTCTTTAGAATACATCTTTACAAGGAAACACTATTATCTATTTGATGTAAAAAGCAATATTTTGCTTCTGGATTCATGAAGGTCACCCCAGAACCCTTCTCTAAACAGACCTTCAGTTAAACACCCTCTATTTAGCCAACTTTCTCTGGATGATTGTCAAGATAAATAAACCTCAAACAAACTTCAAATAAAATGGTAAAGGGGCAGTAAGTCAAAGTGCCCTGTAGTAAACATTATCCTAATAAAACCTCTAAGAAGTCGAGGTGGGCGGAATAATGTTCCCTACCCAAAAATGTCTATGTTCTACTCCTCAGAATTTATGACTATTATTTTACATGATAAAATGGAAATGAAAGTTGCAGATGGATTTAAGATTGCTAATCAGTTTATTTAAAGATAAAAAGATTATCATAGATTATTCCGGTGGGCCAAATATAATCACAAGAGTCCTTTAAAAATTTGGAAGAGAGGCATAAGAGTGAGTGTTAGAGTGACACAGTGTGAGAAAGACTCAACTAGTCTTTGCTGGTTTTGAAGATGGAATGGGGCCATGAGACAGAAAATTTGAGAAGCCCCCAGAAACTGGAAAAAACAAGGAAATGGAATTGCCCCTGGAGCCTTCAGAAAGGAACACAGTCTTGCTGACACCTCAATTTTAGCCCAGTGAGACCCATTTTGGATTCTGACCTCCAGTACAGTAAGATAATAAATATGTGTTAGTTTAAGCAATCAAGTTTGTGGTAATTTATTACAGGAGCCATAGGAGCCCAAATACAGCTGTCTAATGAATTCCAAATTTGGCATTGCTTTGGACATCTGAATATTCTCCAATACTGGTTCTGACGAGATCAGGTTTTACTGTGCTATGTTTTTATTGTAGTATTTTTAGGTAAGTAAGTAGGATATTAAAGAAAACTATTAATGGTATACGCCCATCACTTAGCAAAAACACCAGGAAAATAATTTACTTAAAATTGGCATTTACTACTTAAAAATAGTATTTACTATTTCTCAGATTTCATTTTCTATAAAAGATAAAGATTTTATTAATTTCTTTGCTTATTTGTAAAAAGATCCAAAGGAGAAAAATAAAGACAAAAATATAGTTTTTTTCTTTAAAATTTTTCTGTTAAATTTCCATAATGGAGTAAGTTAAGGATCATTTAACCCTAAAATGCTAAAAGTACTTTGTATATATTAAATAACCATAAGCAAGTAGTTTCATAACTGACTCAAGTGGGACCATTTTACTTTTTTAAAAACAGATTCCATTTGAGATATTAAACTATTAAGCCCAATAAAAACTGTGTGATAAGGCCCATTTCTAAGAACAATTTCCTTTTTTAGTACAATGTAAGAAAAAGGAGGGAAGAAATCAGTTTAAACCTCTAATTAGCCACTTTCAAAATGTAGTTAATTAAAATATTTTTGCTTTTACATATGATGTTCACAATACGAGATACAATTCCAGTCTCCTACAACTTAATCAGCTAAATATAAAATGTCACCTTCCATCTGGTAAATCAATTTAACAGACATAATTGTGCCCCACCATAATTCAATGACACCGAGGAAAACCATTGAAATGCTATTTCCTTTTCTTTAGAAGAGAATTATGTACAATTTCAGCATGCTTTGCATTTCTAAAAGCTAAAGTCAATAGGGAGGTATCGCTCTCCTTTACATGAGTTTCCCATGAGAAAATCAACAGCAAAGTATAAAAACTTTTGCTGCTATTCATGAAACACCCCATAATACCAAGTTGGCTTTAACCAGAACATATTATTTGGCAGCTAAAATCTTTAATTAGAGTTGTGGTTTGAACAGATTTTCACTGAATTTATATTCTACAGAGCCTCGGAAAACAACATTGTTTTTCTAACCGGTTTATTCTATTTCAGGTGGTTTAAATGTTCTACGTGAGCTGAGGATGGAAAAAAAGAGAAGATTGCTCATTCTCATTTTATTGGCTTTAATAATGATTTAACATTTCTGATTAAATACTAATAGCAGTTAGAAGAGAAGAAGAATGGGACATTCCTTTCAACAACTATTTACTAAGGACTTGCTCTGTACAAGGTTGTATACTAGATATTATGGAAGAAAAATGCATCTGAAAAGATGATTTCTACTTTAAAAAAGAGAAAGAGCTGGTGAGGAAAAGGTCTTAACCTGGTGATGGGCTGGACAAGAGGAAAAAGACAATGATGGAGCCAACGTGGAATCCAATGACGAAACCTGCATGACTCAGGGAGAGGTAGAAGATGGGAGAGTCAACTTTTAAACTCTGTAAGTTAAAATCATTGCAGGACATCTTCGAAAGGTCAGCCTGGAGTCTACAAAAGGGTTTTACATTAGAGATATGGATTTAGACCACAAATAAAAGAACTTAAAAAAAAAATGAAGATGGTCCTGCTGAATCTGTTCTTTGTATGAATGAGAACGTTGGATTAAACCTTACTTCTATCAGGGCTACCTACCTACTGGTTAGAATGAATACAAATTAGACTTAAAGGCTTTAAGATGGTAATGATAATTAAAACGGGGGAAAATTAAACAATAGACTAACATGCAGAGAAGAGATAAATGAACTTTAGGAATCCCATGTTTCATGGGCTGAAGATGTAAAGGAAACAATGGTGGAAATAGGGAGAGGAAGCAGATGAATGGAAGTGCAGCATATAAAGTTAAAATTTAAAAGAGGTAAAGCTGGTCACTGCAGTCAAAAGACACAAAAGATAAAGAAAAAGGAAATCTGAGAAAGTTCATTGACTTGGGATTTGTAAGTAATTGGTGTCCTTTGAGAATACCGTTACATACAGAAGGGAAAAAAGAGCTAAATCAGTTGATACACATTGCTATGACATCATAACCTAGCAGAATAACTAATGAAGAATAGATGTTCAATAAA
The DNA here is from genome assembly GCF_902729225.1 of Pteropus medius. Classification (NCBI taxonomy): domain Eukaryota; kingdom Metazoa; phylum Chordata; class Mammalia; order Chiroptera; family Pteropodidae; genus Pteropus; species Pteropus medius. The sequence continues at coordinate 7,891,594 of NW_024342467.1, read as the reverse complement.
TATTCTGAACTCGGTCACCTAGGTGATGATGGAACAGGCTCAAATTTTGATAACAAAAGGATAAAAAACTAGAAAAATTTAAATGAATTTTATTTATTTTTTATATTATTTTGTTTTGTTTCGTTTTAGGAGAGGGATGGATTTTGAGTGTTGAAAACTTTATAGAAGGAGCTTGGTAAATGGAAGACTTAGGAGATCCTTGCATTAGGGGGATAATTGAGCAAAGTCTTTTAAAAAAAAACATTGAGCTCCTTGAAAGCAATGATGGTCTCTACACCAGCTCTGTGTGCTCCAAGTGACTGCAATTTCTGGCCCAGAGTAAGTGATGAATCAAAGTTTGCTCTGACTTCCCTTCTCTTCCATCTCATTCAGCAAAATTGAATGGGGGCAGCTTTGAAAACTATCTCTTTTTTGGAGACAACTAAAATTAGAAGATTGCTAATGAAACTCTGAAGATAATGACAAAACTTAAGAAGTGATCTTCCCAATATTTTTTCATCCTTTGCAGTCTTCATTCTGTGAAGTAGCAGAAAAGCAGACTCTATTTAGTGTCAGAGGAAGATGTCTCATTGATCACCCACCTCAATCTCTAAATTCCTATTCAACCCTCACTGACCTTTAACTTCCTTCTAATGATAAATTAAGCATATACAACTTTTGTTGTATACATCTAATATAATTTCTACCAACAAGTTTTAAAAATATTTCCTTCTAATTAACCTAAAGTTTCAAACTTTAACATACTGAGGGTTTTTTTTTTTTTAATTTAAAAGTTCACTAAACTAAACTTGCTGATTTTTATCTTTGACATTCTCCTCTTAGATTTTGTACTTTAAGAGAGAAAAGGGATCTAATAGTAATGCCTTTCTTCATGTGGCAGCTTTTCCACTCCCTTCTCTGACAGAATATTTCCCTGTGTACTCATGTCATTCATCTCTAGGATTTACCCAGTAATACCTTTGGATTATATGACTTACACATTTTTCAATAAGTGAAAAAATATGTTTTCAATACCTAGCCTTGAAATATCTAAAATTTAATTTCTTTTTACCTTCTGTAACACAGAGCTCTTCGTCATTGAACTCTCCACTTCCTTACCTTCTTTCCTACCCTGGAGTCCTCCCTGAGATTTCTCATTTCCTTAATTCTCTAAACATTCATATCCATATCCTACTTGCCCCCCATGCACCTTTCACTTATAAAGGGCTCAAACTCTCAAACCCTACTGTTTTCAATGTACGTGACTATAAGAAAACTCCTAATTTCAAACTTTCAATCTGTTTATCTTTAATTTTACTTTGTATGTCTTGTTCCCACCTTTCAACAAAATAATCAAAACACAATTCATCAACTTTTTTCTGAAGCTGGAAAGAATTACCTTCTGGAACATCTTCACATCAATTGGTTTTATCATTCTTTCCATCTATAGCGAAATCTACAGTGCACTGCTAATACTCACACATTCTAACATCATAAAAATTGGAAATTAACATTCCATCTCTGTTTACTGTGTGAACTTGGATATATTTCTAAGCTCTTTCAATGTTAATTTTTACAAAACTAGTTAGCTCAGGTCTCTGTTTTCCATGCTCTTCTTTTGTTCAGACTGGTACACAATAACCACGATATATCTTTCTAAAGCTTTTATTGTTTCGTGTTAATCTCACACATAAAAATTTATTGCATTGACTTCTTTGCTCCTCTACTTATACCAGACCTCAAGAGAAAGTGAGTTTCTGCAAAAGCGGTATCGTATGGGCTTCCATGATCCAGCACTACCCTATCCAGCAAAAACTTCTCTCACTGCTGTCTAAAATACATCCTCCACCTTAAGATGCTTACTTTTTATCATCTTGCCTTTTTTGCTTCTCACTAATTCTTCACCTAAACGTTGTTCAAGATGTATTGTGAAGCCATTCTCTCCACTAAGCCTTCCCTCAATACTCGAGCCTTCACTCTTAGTTTATAAAATTCTAAAGAACTTAAAAAATTTTAAAACATTATGATCTTAATCATATAATTTCCTATATCTATATCATTTCTTTTGGGGAAGAAAATGCTTAATGATTAAAAAAAACAATCAAATGAATACCTAAATAAACATGTCTTCTATTTGTATTTATTGTGTTTTCACAAATAGACTATCTTGAAGCAAGAAAACTGGTTTAATGTATCATCTGAATCAAAAATAGCACAATAATGAGCAATAACAGGAACAGTGAAAACATTTCTGTTTTCACTGTTTTTTTTAAGTATAAATTTCATACTTTTACAAATTACAAAATCTTTGAATTTTGGCATTTATCCTTAGGAATATTATTTCACTATTAACATATGGCCACTCAAGAAATGTTATATATGCCCATTATTTCAGTATATTTTTTCTGTTCCTAATAAAACTGCAATGGCAATCTTGTAATTTATATGGTACGTTACTTTTAAAGAAATTTGAAGATGCACTCAAGAAATGTCATAAATTAAACTGGGAATTTTTTTAAAAAATAAAGGTTTATTAAACCCATGATAGGTTAGGGTCCAGGGATATAGACATCTTTACATTCACTGCAGTTAGGGGTGGAAAGTGAAAAAAAAAATTATAGAATAGATAGTGTTTCCATCAGAAAATACACTGCTGGAAATCTATCCTGCAGAAGTAATAAGCAATTTGCACAAAGATGAATTTTATAATGTTTACTGCAAAATTATTTTAAATAGCAGATACTGGAAATACTATAAATGTCCAACATTAGAGGTCTGTAATTATAATGTAGCTGTATAATAAATTATTATTTACCCATTAAAATGACATTGGAGATTCATACTCGATACGAATAGCTTAGTTTCTGACAGAGCAAAAAGAAAAATATAATGAATCATATAGTTGTAGTAAATAAGCATATTAGTTCTTCAAGAAAGACAAACATCCTAGTAATAAACCCACAGGGTAGTTATTTTATATGCATGTATCTGTAATGGTAAAAGAAAACATAATGAATGTGTCTTTAAGAAACGTTTTTTAAAGCTGAAGAAATATTTCTCATGTTTTTTATTCTAACTATATTATAGAAGAATAACAGTATAATTTAAAAATAAAATAGATTCTATATGGAATATTTAAGAACATATAAAGTATGTCTACTAGTTCTTATGTATCCACAAACTTATCTATCTCCTTAAAAATTTTTAGCGGATTTAGAAAATAATATGTTCTTATATAGTGATAAAAGTATCTTTATATTTACAGTTTCTCAGAATTCTGTCATTGATCTATATATATTAGCTTATATTTGTGGCAAACATATTTGGAAGAAATAACAAAATAATTTTTAACTTCTAAAATAGTTTATTTTAAGAAACATTAAATATTTACATGCCAAAAAAATACATCAATTTGTGTTATTAACTAATTTGCTTTCAATGAAAATGTCTGTAGAAGCAGTTGGACTTACAAAGAATAATCCAAACTGATAAGTTATTTCTAAAATATTTTGAACATTATTCATCATTGGACTAAAGTTAAATTATAAAGGGTACAATCTAAACTGTTATAAGTCACTACTTTTATTAGGATGGACCAACATGGTGCTTTAACATTAGCGAACTGCCTTTTTCAATTATACTAGATACTACTTGTTTATGCTATTTATGTACAATATAAATAAGATGTTGAAAGACCAGGTTCTGAAATAAAACTCAGTGTTTTCAAACCTGGCATTGCACTTACTGCTCATATAAATAAAATGAGACTGAAGAAAATTACAAACCTCTCTTTGTTCATTGTCTATAAAACTAGTGAGAAATAACAAGATGTATTTTCAGGGTTGTTGTATTGAGTCAATAAAATATATAGCAAGATGCTTAAAATGATACCTATTCCACAGTGACCCATGTTATCTGTTACCACCAGATAAATCTTACTGGCTGCTAACATTAATTCTCTTCAAATTATTACTTAATACACATATTTAAAATACATATATATTTAAATATTATTCCTGCCAGTGGTAATCTCAAAATACATAGACTGCTCATTTATTCCTGACCAACTATCACAGCAAAGTAATTTGATGCTTTCTTTTTTATCAGCATTTTACTTTAGAGCTGCAAAGAGTCTGAAGAAGGTAAACACCAGAACTGTGTAATTAATTACTTATTATATTCATCTTAATATTGTATTTTTTATTCTCAAAATGTGATTTATAATACAAAGTTCTCAGTGCATTTCTCCGGCAAATATTCATTTCATAAACCTTGCATGACCATCACCTATAATGTTTCGCAAAATGAGGAATGTAATATGAATACATTGTGTTGTAAAGGGCATTTTAAAATTAAATAAATAGAATATATTAGGAAAGAAACTATTATACATGATAATGGTATTACTAATTTTGATTTGTTTTTCAGATGTGTGTGTGTTCCACATTATACAGTAGTTGGTCATAACCAAAAAAACTTGAAAGACATTGATATATTACATAAAAATACTGTGATCTCCATTGTTGAGGACACAAAAATGAAACACAAATCTTGCCACTGAGTAAATTTCATTATTATAGGGAGGCAGTGTTTACATGGGAATTACTATAGGTAGCACATTAATGGAGCTGACCTGTAAAAGATTTCAACACCACTGCTTCAGGGCAGGGAAGGTAGAGGATTGGAAAAGCTTCATAAACTGTAGTGCTTTAATTTGAAGAATGAGTAGGCAAATCAGATCTGAAGAACCTACTGTGGAAATGCCCAGGGCGTGTGTGAAAACCCACACAAAATTTTGAGTAAGAGAGTTAATAGAATCAGATCTGTTCTTTAGAAGGATGAATGCTAATCAGTTTTATTCTCAGTCCAATTCATTTGAGAACTAATTTAAACACTCAAACTTCCAGGGTGGGCAAGCGAGAAAGGCTCCCTCCCCGCAGTATTACTGATCTCTCTGACTGCTTCAGGGTTGGTACATGACCCAAGCTGTTCAAGTGCGTTAGTCCTGGGAATTTATCAGAACTATACTGAGGGGAAAGTAATTGTTTTTGCTGTTCTTGTTAAGCAATTAAGAGTTAAGCCCAGGGCTATACTGGGTTATCCTAGTAATCATTTGGAGAGAGCATTATTATATATAAAGTCCAAGATAGGAACTCATGCTTCTAATAACAGCATATGAACACACTTAACTACTATCATCTCAGCACTTGGACACTTGGAAAATTCAGTTAAATGAACCCCTCTAAATCCCCTCCCTTAAAAAAACAAACAAAAAACAAACAAAAAAAACCCCTAAGCTAATTTGTTTTGGTTTCTTGCTGCTTAAAAATTAAAAGAGTCCTTAAAAATATAATTCCTCTCAGACATTTTATCTTCTTTGGGTGATTTAAATCAGAATGCTTTTAAGGCTATGTCCAATCTCAGAGAGAGGAGTTTTCTATGACTGATTAGTGATGTCTGCTTTGGGAATGGAATGTATTTGTAGCAACACTCTAGACAGGCCATATGTGTGCCTGCTAAGTCTATACTTCTCTGTCCCACCAGCTAGCTACATGTAGATATTTAGATTAAATTAACTAAAAATTGTCAACAAAAATTTATGTTCTCAAGCACACTACCTACATTTTGTGTTCAATTTCAAGTGACTATATCTGCCTAGTGGCTGAAATGGATAGTGCAGATATACAACTTTTCATCATTACAGATAATTCTATTAGGTAGTACAAGTCTACACTAATTTCAAAGAACCATATATTTACAGCTGTAGCAGACTAATAAATTCTATGTTACCGATTTTAAAATTATATAACAAAATTAAAATAGATAATTCCAATTAAATATGCTGAAAATAAAACAAAATTAATATCTCAACGTCTTATCTGCATTCTTCAGGTAGTTTGAAACTTTGCTTTCATTTAAGAATGTTTATAATCTGGAAAGGAGAAAAAAGAAGCAAGGTGGGTCAAAGGTGGGTCAAATGCTAAATGATATTAACTTTCAATCAACCTTTTAAGAACCTATACATGTGCCTCACTGGGAAGATAGTGAGCTCCTAATGGCAAAAGTCTTTTTTCACTTATATTGATCTCTTTCATACCCACTAATAGTCCCAGCACAAAGTGTGGTTTGTCCGAAAAGGAATGAAGATGTGACAAACACTCTCTTCAAGGACATTTTTGTCATCCATTTGGGAAGAACAAGATAAAAACAACAGTATGAAATATGATATTTAATAATTGACATGATTGCCAACTTTTATGAAAAAATGACTTTTGAATTTATCTTGTATATGCATAGGTAGTAAAGAATAGAGGAATTGGTATTGAAATTTAAAAAAGCTCAAAGGCAAATAGTTTTATAAAAGAGGAGATTGGTAGAAAGAAATAAAGATAGCCGTTTATAGATAAATTAAAACCACCTATTGAAAAAATCTAGCATGCTGGTATAAACTGCTGTGTACTGCCTTAACTACTAAGAAGGTTTCTGAGCAGATAATGGTTTCCCTCATATCTTTGTCATTAAGGACACTTTAATTTCAAAGTAACTCAGTGGGTGGCTGAAAATTTAAAGAAAATATAATTACAAATATTTCATCATTTGTTTTCTGTCATTTAATTTATTTCATTAGCTATGTCTAGAGATATATATAAGTACAGATATTTGCATGACATATTTTACCAGTGTTTCAAGTTGTATAATTGTGAATATTACAAATTAGGAGTTATTTTTCAATCATTCTCATGATTAGACAACAGATGGCTAAATGCTTTTAAAGTCTTAATTATTATTTGTTGCCAATTTCTCATTTCCATCTTATCTAAAATGCCCTGCCTATTTCTAATTGAGCATTTTATGGGGAGTGAAAATATGTCATTAGACTTTACTACAGTTAATTAAAATGAATTTGAGATACAATTCTACAAAAATGCCATCATTTATTTCTTATCTATACATTCTTCAAATCATTAACATTTTCTTACCTTACTCTTCATGAAGTATGATGATATAGTTCCTTTTAGACTTACTTATACACAATCTTAGGAACCATTAGATCCAAATCTTTCATTTAACTGAAATCTAATATCCAAAATCATGAGGTGCTATATTCAAGTTCATATATTAATAACAGGTTTAAGACCACAACTCTAGGATTCTTTTGCCATTCCAATTTTTTTACAATTATATCATGTGGCTACTGTTAATAATTCCTACCACTAATGGCTCACCATTATTCTCAGTATCTCATATTAGTAATATGTATTGAGACTGTTATATATCAGGCACTGTTCTGGGTACTTTCATGAAGTACATTTATTGCTTACAATAACCATACAAGGCAAATATTTTCCTCACCTGACACTTGAAAAACCTGAGGTTCGAAGGAGTCCTGGAACTTGCCTGTGTTCACATAACTCTAAGTGGTAGCATTGTGCTGGAATTCTCAGCCAGCTCTAACTCTAACTGCAAACCATAAGATTATTTCCAAGGCTTTGTCTCTCTAGGTTATATGAGCTTTTTCACACTAGTTTCTTCCACAAACAAATAACTTGAGTTAGATTTCCAAAGTTCTTAGAAGATTGATTATCACACATCTCAATTTATACTTGCTCTTAGCTCCAACTAGTTATACATATTGCATACATGATCTGTAAGACCAGTTTCTCATTTATCGAACTGTGAAACTTAAACTATTTTGTTACTTGAAACTAAGCTAACCATACCTAACTTTTGAATAAAAAAAATTTAGAAACATTAATTTCCATTATGCTTTTTATAATTTTAAATGAAAAACTGTATATTATAAAAGTTTGTGTTCATCACAAGTCATCTTACTATACTAAACCATTTAATTCTCTAGTAAATACTACAAAAATTTATCAGTTGTAACATGCCCAATTACCTTGTATACCAGTAAAATTCCAAAACCAGAACACATTTCTAGTTAAACTATGAAATATCTATTAGACCCACTCAGATTTCAGATGTTTGTTTAAAAAGCACACGTCTTAAAATCAATGAAATATGGTAGTTTAAAATAACTAACTTTTCATAATCTAAATAACTAAATATAACAAAAAGCCTTCCTTTACAAAGTAAATTATCTATGTAAAAAAGTCAAATACTATTTCAAAAAAGAACTGAATTTTCTAATTTTTGGAATGTTAAAAAAGGATTGATTTTTTTCACCTTATCAAATTTCTAGTGTTTGATATTATAAACAAAGTAAGAAACACAGAAAAAAAAGTTCTTATTATTCTAAAGTCTTGCTTACATGGTAGTTTATATGCTGTTCCAACCCAATATTTCATCAAACTTATTTTCAAAGTAACAAAAATCAATGGAGTGTTGGTTCCCATTAGGGAAAAGAGAAAGATGATATATAAAAGAGGGCACAGAATAAAATGCCATAGAATGAATCATTAGGCAAAGCTTTCAGCACAAAGTATTACATTCCTTCCAAAATGTGATTTAAAATTATTTCAGCCATTCTCTCTCTGTCACAGTTTTTAGCATGGATTTGTTAGCCATGACCAAGCTGAGTGGAAAGAGAGTCAATTATTGATGTTAATCTTTTCAAAATACTTATTACAATTAATTAATAGGAATTATATTGCTTAAATATGAATCTGTCACATAAAAAATTGAAATGTTGTGTTTTAATTTTTTAAAGACTATTTTACAGTTTTAAAAGTCAATGGCATCAACTCCATAATGGAGAGGGCTTGAAAATCTTTTCTCTCATTCTCACCACAAAAAGAAGCTGAGAAAATTAAAAATCAAAGCAATTTTCTTAGATCTAACAGATAATTGAGGTCTCAGAGCAAATCAGCACCTCAAAATCTGGAGAGAGAGGGAAATACAGAAAATCAAAGCTGAGATCAGCTTACTGGAAACAGAGGCCACTGGAGTCAGTAACTGGTATGAACATTTAAATGTTAATTTTGATGAATCGTTGGAGGCTGAGTGTAGGCCAGCTTGAGAGTTAAAAACTCTAGGCTCCCAATCTCAGGGGGGACCCTACACATTCATGGGTTTTACTTATAGGAACTCAATCAGGTTCTCTCAGTGAAGATCAGTAAAAACTCCTTCCCTATTTAAGTAAAGCTAGAAAGTAGGGATATAGGAGGAGAGAAAAGTAGCCATTTAGAAACATGCTCAGGAGAAAAGTCACAAGTTAGAAACATACCCAGAGCATTTCTCATTATAAAAACCTGGCCTACAAGAAAAAATATTTTACCAGACCTTCATCTGACCTGGATGGAAGGGCAGTTAGTCAACTGCAGCCTCTTCTAGCCTTCTTGTTTCACTTTAGAGGAGGATAAAAAGAAACCAAGAAACAGTTGTGGATGTCAGAGATCTCAGACTCATACCCACTAAAAAAATAAGATTTAATCATGGCATTATAGAACATTACTCCTCATGACATCTTACTACCACTTCAACAGGGTTCCAGGATAATAACATGGATTACAGCTGAGAGGGATGCAAGACACACACTCTATTTATGAAGGTGTTCTTAGGGAAATTCCAAGAAAATAGGGAAGAAGCAAAACAAAACAATTCAAAGAAACTAGAGCTTCTGGCACTTATCACTACAGCAAATATTAAACATAGCTCAGTACCAGACACATTAACATAAAATCTCACACCAAAAGCCTAATCACTCAATTTCTATTTTCTAATATACCATGTCTAGCTTTCAACAAAAAATTGCAAAACATATTAAAAGGCAAGAGAAAGCACAATCTGAAGAGCATCAGACCAGCATCAGATAAAATGCAGACATGACAACGATTTTGGAAATATCAGATAGGGAAGCTAAAATAACTATGAATAATATGTTAAGGGCTTTAATGGAAACAGTTGACAACATGCAATAACATATCGGTGAACATAAGCTAAGAAATGGATACTCTAAGAAAAGATCAAAAGAAAATACTTGAAATCAAAAGCACAGAAATAAAGAATGCCTTTGATGGCTCATCGTTGGATTAGAAATAGGTGAGGAACGAAGCAATGACCTTGAAGACATGTCAACAGACACTTCCTAAGATGAAAGGCAAAGAAAAAAAGAAGAAAATACCCCAGGACTCTTGGACAATTACAAAAGATATAATGTATGTATGCATAATGGGAATCCCAGAATAACAAGAAGATAAAGGAACATGAGAATATTTGAATAATGGCTGGAATCTACAGATACAGGGGTCTCAGAGAACATGAAGTAGCATAAATACCAAACATCTAACCATATACATTTGACTAAAGAAAACCAAAGATAAAGAGAATACCTTCAAGGAAAACAGAGGATATTAGAAAGCAACTTATCTATAGAGTAACAAGAATAATAATTATATCAAATTTCTTGTCAGAAACCATGCAACAAGAGAGTATAATGAAGTGTTTAAAGTGTTACAAGAAAAATAAAAAACAGCGACCTAGAAATCTGTATTCAGCAAAATTCTCCTTTAAACATAAAGTAGAAATAAAAATTTTCTCAAACAAAAACTAAGGAAATTTGTTGTGAGTAGACTTGCCTTGCAGGAAATATTAAAAGAAGTTCTTCAGCAAGAAAAGGATAGAGATCAAAAAGTCAGATCTATATAATGGAAAGAATAAATAAAGGTAAAATAAAATATTTTATTTTCCTTATTTTTAATGGATCTAATAGATTTTTCAAAGTAATAATATTAACAATGTATTGGGTAATTTTAGCTTATTGAATGGTAAAATCAATAATAGAAACATTTTTTTTAAAATGAGAGAGAAGAATTAGGAATACTCTGTTATAGGGTAACTATACTCGTAAAGCAGTATAATATTTAATATAATATTAAATATAATAGTATTTGAAAGTGGATATAAATTAGCTGTAAATAGGTACTTCAACTCTAAGGAAACCACAAAAGAAAAATTTTTAAGAGGTACAATTAATATATTAAGATGGCAGAGAACATGGAATCATACAACATGTTCACTTAAAACCAGAGAAGGCAGGACAGAGGGGAAGATAAAAATTAACAAAGTATGTACAGTGATTAGAAAACAGTTACAAACATGGCAGTTATTAATTTAACTATATCAATAACCACTTTAAATATAAATGGTTTAATAAATCATTGAAAAGAAACTATCATAGTGGGTTAAAACAAACAAACAAAAAACAGAAAAAAAATGAGACAACTATATGTTGCCTTATAAGAAAACAATTTTAAATATAAGGACACAGATAGATTGAAAGTAAATGGATGGAGAAAGATAGCCCATGCTAACACTAGGAAATTACAAATTAAAACCACAACAAGAAACCATTATATACCCATTAGAGCAGTTAAAATCCAAAACACTGAAACTGAAAATACCAAGTGCTGGTGAATATGTGGAACAACAGGAACTCTGATCCACTGCTGGCAAGTGTGAAACAAATAGTACAGCCACTCCGGAAGACAGTTTGGAAGTTTCTTATAAAATTAAACATGCTCTAACCATAAGATCCAGCTATCATATTCCTAAGTATTTACCTAATTGAGTTGAAAACCTATAACCACACAAAAACCTACATGTGAATGTTTATAGTAGCTTTGTAATGGCTAAAACTTGGAAGGAACCAAGATGTCTTTCAATAGATAAATGGATAAACTGTGGTTCATCCATACAATGCAATATTATTCAGAAATAAAAAGAAATGAGCTTTCAAGCCACAAAAGACATGGAGTAATCTTAAATGTATATTGCCAAGTGAAAAAAGCCAATCTGAAAAGGCTACATACTGAATGATTTCAACTACGTGACATTCTGCAGAAGACAAAACTATAGAGATAAATATCAATGGTTACCAGGAGTTGGTCAGGGGAGGGATGAATAGATGGAGTACAGAGGACTTTTAGGGTGGTGAATCTATTCTGCATTATACTGTAATAGTGGATATGTGACAACATTATACACTTGTCAAAATCTATAGAACTTTACAACATGAAGAATAAACCTTAATGTAAATTATGGACTACATTAATCATAATGTATCTACAGTGGTTCATTAACTGTACAAAATGTACCAAACTACTATGATATGTTAATAAGAGCAGAGACTCTGGGGGAGAAGAGAGAGTAAAATGGTTACCCTCTACTATCTGCTCAAACTGGCATAAAAATTAAAGTCCATTAATTTGAAAATGAAGTCAATGGCAAAATTAGAACTCAGTTTGGCCCTAGTAAGCACAGAACATCAATTAAGAGTTCCTTCTACAGTAAATGACAGAAACAAGTCTGTTGCTCCTTCTGGACACCATACTGGGCTCTGAAATCCCAGAATCTGCTCCCTTCTTGATGTTAGCATTGCACATTGCACATAGCTTAAAATAAAAATGTTTTCACTTTCTCCTCATTTGACTTGTTTTACCAATAAAGGTGAAAATATAAGACCTTAGAAAGACTTTCCAACGAAAAAACAAATAATCCAATTAAAAAAATGGGCAGAGGACTCGAAAAGACACTTCTCCCAAGAAGACATACAAATAGCCAACAAACATATAAAAAGATGCTCAACATCGTTAGCTATTAGGGAAATGCAAATCAAAAGCACACAGGATACCATCTCACATCTGTTAGAATAGCTGTTATCAACAGGACAAGTAATAACAAATCTTGGAGAGGATGAGGAGAAAAAGGAACCCTCATACACTGCTGGTGGGACTGCGAATTGGTACAGCCACTATGGAAAACAGTATGGAGGTTCCTCAAAAAACTAAGAATGGATCTGCCATGTGATCCAGCAATCCCTCTACTAGGTATTTACCGCAAAGACTTGAAAACTCATATCCAAAAGGATATTTGCACACTTATGTTCATAGCAGCATTATTCACGGTGGTCAGGACATGGAAGCAACCGAAGTATCCTACAATGGATGACTGGATAAAGAAGCTGTGGTACATATATACAATGGAATATTACTCAGCCGTAAGAAGAGATGAAATACTGCCATTGCGACAACACGGATGGACCTTGAGATAATCATTCTGAGCGAAATAAACTGGAAAGAATAACCACATGATATCAATCATGTGTGGGATATAAAACTGAAAGCAACAAATGAACAGGACAAAGAGAGACTCATGGACGTGGACAATGGACTAGTGGTTACCAGAGGGTGGCAGGGAGGGAGGAGGGGGGAGGTAGTTGGGGTAAAAGGCCAAATAAATGATGTGGTGACAGAAAAGAAACCTTAATTCATGGAGGCGGTGAATTAAGACAATGCATGGCCATGTACATTATAGTACACCTGAAACTCATCACGGATTTTGTTATTAACTGGCTGGGTCACAACATTAAAGATCACAATAATAAGAGATTCTGTTTTAACCCAATAAAAATAAACTCAATCCCTTATCAACTAGAAACATGAAGTTAAGATTAAGCATGCCCTAAATCCTATGCATGATCCTAAGTGCAGTCCATGCATTACTTAATCGGATCCTCAAAATAATTGTATGAACTGAGTGCAATAATTATTCTTATTTTACAGATGAGGAAATTGTGGCCTAAAGAGATTATATAAATTTTCCAAGACTGAGGATCCAGATTTCAAAATGGCAGATGGATTTAAAGCCTGTGTTACTTTGCCACATTGCTTCTCAACTCTGGGAAAACTGGTGTAAATTTACTCACAAAGAATATATTTTAATAATTCAAAGTAAGAATCGCCAAGACAATGGAACTAAGAGTACTAAAATATATAAAAATGCTCTAGTTTTTGTCAATCTGCAATAAGGTTATAAGTCAATATTTTCATAAGCAGAAGTGCTATCTTAGTGCTATCTGCGCAGATGTGTGTTTTTATGTCCATGTGTGCACATCCATATCCGTTTGTGTATTATAAGAAAGACACAGAACTGGAGAGAGAAGAACAAGAGAGCAAAAGTTTAAAACATTTTTAAAAATCTTCTTGTATTGATTCTGGATTATAACAATTTGCAAAGGTCACCAAAGGACCACAATATAACTTCTAACGGCTATACTGAGAGAGATTTATAAAGCTATATATCTCGTCTCTCTGCCTTCTTTCCAATTTACTCAGTGTGGAAAATGACATTGGCCTTCCAAAACCTCAACTTATGTTTGGACCCATTCCATCTTTGAGTCTTATTCTAGTGTTGCTGACCATTAAAATGAATATTTCAGCGGAGCTGGAACAGTCCTATTAGCCCAAGCCAAGCTTTATATAGCTTGTGCACTTTAAGAGGTTAATCTTGCCAGCCAGTTCACTTTGTTCAGAAGCATTAAATGGAAAGACTGCAACATTCAAAGAAAGGCAAAGTTCACTGGGTGAGTCCCCAATAATCTAATGGAGCATAAAAACTTCTAGAAATTTTATCGTAATATTTTATGAAACATGTGCACACAGTCACTGGAATAGAATACAATTCAAATGGTTCTGAAAGTCAGTTCAAAGTCACCACATAGGAGCTATCTTCGTGAGAAACATGGACTATTTCAAAAGTGTCTGGACCCAGAAGCTTCCTTTCCCAATTTTATAGTTTATTATCAGTTCAGCAGCATACTATATTAGGGGGGAAAAATCACCTATTACAACATGATATAATTTGCAGCCAAACCATAAAGTTCAATAAAATATTCTAAATTTCAGTATCAAGAAATCCTTGTGTTAAGGAATAAAAGGAACCAGAGTATAATTCTAAAAGAAGAGCTACTTCAAGTGTGGGCCGAAAATATAAAAATTAAAAACAATTATTTTATTCTCAACTTCACAACCAATTATGAAAGCCTTTGATATGCATCGCTGTGAAAGGAACAAATGACTCTCAGTTCCTACATTTAAAAGTGATTTAGAAATGTGGCTGATTAGAGCCAACTATTAGTATTTTTCTGATGTTTCCAAAATGCTCAAATTCTGTGAGCAACTATGATTCTCCTAAGGGGAAGGAAGTAAAGGTCCACTTTGCATGACAAAGGTCAGATTTCTGCAGGCACAATGAGACTTCTATGGTCCACTGTTCCTAGGTTGTCACTGTTCGGTTGGGTCCTAAGAGGTCAAGAGAGGTTCCAAATAGTGTTCACTGCTTACAGGAGACCCCTGCGGCCAGTTTTTAAGGTCATTAAGATTTTCTTACTCTGGTTCCAGCTTTACTCCCTTAAATCTTGCTAATACATACTGGCAATTCAGTACTGATGTAAGTTAAAAAGAAACGGAAAATATTTAGTATTCTATGCAGATCAAAAATAGAATCCACTTATTTAACAATTTCTTGTAAATCTAAGATTCAGTTCACAGAAGATGATAATCAGGCCCCAAGAGAAAAGCTCAACTGTATTACAGCTGTTCTGGTATTTACACTATATGATCAATGCCGCTATCCTAGATTTCAATTAATATGACGTAGCTTTATGTGTAAATTATCTTAAATAGTCTTCCTAATCATCATATATATATTTATTATGGTAATTTTTTTGTTTACTTTCTTTTATAATAACTATTGAGTCACAACAATATAACAAATGTTGAAGTAAAAATTATTATTTGACTCTACTTTGATGCTCTTCTATTTAGTGCAAATATATGTCTAAACTTTCTCACAGAGGATTGGAAAGACACAAGATGGATTATATTTATCAAAGTTGGAAGAGTTCTATTTGTAATTAATGAAGGGTACCTCTAAGTATTTTAGATAATGTGTGGAAAACATCTGTATTTAATTATAGCCTACATACTTAGACAATAGGAATTGAATTAAGGGATATTTTAAAACCTCTATAGAGATATAAAAATATTAATAGTTGTTCAAGAATCTTATTGGTACATTGCTAGAAAATGTTTGCTTTTACAGATCAACAACCTGACACTTCATGAGTATCAGGTTTTCAATACAAAGGGATGAAATTTAAAACACTGGGCAAATAGAGAAAAAAGAAAAGACAAGGACTGTATCTTTTCACTATTATGATATATCCCATAGACACTGAAAAGGTCTTTCATATTAGTACAGATTTGAATACAATTCCATAACATATATCCTGAGCAGGATTTCACTTCGAATTTTATTATGGATTGAGACTTTCTACAAGAATAAATTAACAGCTTGCTACTCATTCTTCACAGAGGAAAAATCCAACATTGTTCTCATGGAAACAGTGGGACACAAAGTATGGGTTCTTAGTATTTATCCTACAGTATTGAAAAAACCCAGATTTTTTTTCCTGCCTGCTTACTGGTTCCAAATGCCACTTCTTGTCAAAGTCAGTGTCAGTTCTGCAGTCAGTTTTCAATCTCCCAGTGGTAAGAATATATTCAAAAGCTGTGTGCACAGCAGGGTAGAAGTCTTTCTCTGTGAATGTAACTATATCACTCATCAGTAACCTCCTGCCATAAGGAGACTTGTGTTTTCTTTCCTTTCGTGACTCTGTGGGCTCTTGAATACCAGTCACTGCCCTGAGACCTGGGGCAATATTCACATAATCTCTGTCAATAGTTCTTACACATGCCCTTAGTGCCACTAAACGTCAAGGCTGCAGATCAAAGACCGCACATTCTAAAACTCCTGTCCTTTACGGATCAATTTTCATAAACTATACTCCATGTTTTAGAAATACATGGAGGCTCACTCTTTGCTTTCTTCCTTTCATCCCAGAGAAGTTTATTTATATGAAGGGCAATATGATTTGTAGATAATAGTGTGAAATTCTGATGCAATTCATAAAACTCATTCTCCCTTTGTATACTATTCTTGAAGTATTTTACTATACCTATCGTCAGAGTAAAAATCTTTGGGCTATTAAAAGAAAAAGGCATGAATTGCTTTGGAATACTTGATCATCCTTCCTCAGTGCCTGGTACAACAGATGGTAGGTAATACATTCTTCTTCATGATTGATTATATTTTTAAATCTTCATTATGTTACAGGTAAATTATATAACAGAAAATAGTTTTGGTATGTGTTTTTATAATCTATATCCATTTTAATTATTCAAAATTGCTTGGGAAAATGAATGTAATTATTTGAAATCATTTTCTCTTGGTAGATTTCATATACAAATTACATAGATCTATACTTCTTCAAGCAGACCTGAGTAAAATAAAATGGATCAAATTATCTTCTCTGAATAACTTTTTAGATCAATTGTGGATACAAAATTTTTTTAATTTACAACTTTCTCTAAAGAGCCACATTTGGAAAACATCACAAGATTTAGAACAGAAAGTACACAAATGCTATTTATGCTTATATCTTGCTAAAGTCTAAATATATTTATTATAGAGGTAAGAGCATATAACACATAAAATGTGCACATTATCAGAGGGTTATAAAAGGAGAAGATGGGAAAACAAACACAGGCCTTAGAACCATAGGACTGCTTACCAAATTCCAAATAGAAGCTTCACTGTCCCAGTTCCCATAAACAAATTTTAATATAATTACATGAGATTATTAGGTACAAAACTTTACTCTGAGTTCTCCTATAAACTATAAGACATTAGGCAAGTCACTTACTTAGAAAACAGCTTTGGCCTTACATTTTCACCACTTAAACTACTGAAATTTAAGGATTTTAAAATGTGTGAGAAATAATGTTTTTTATTCCCATTTTTGTATTAAATGATGGAAGCTCAACAGAAAATCGGATTAATGGTGACTATGATAGAAGTTCTTATTCATGGAAAAGATTTAAATTTTCTGAGAAATCAAATTTCTACTTTCCTTAATTCTACTATTTACTGCTAATAAGATAATTGGTCTAAAATCCAAATATGATAAATTTTTAAATGAAAAAATGTACTTGAATTATATACTGAATAAACTGATATAGAAATAGGTGTATATGTGTGTGTATGTGTCTCTGTGCACGTGTAAATGTGCCTGCACATACTATTTATTTATTCTGAGGACGGGGTGCAGAGAGCATGATGGCTATGATCAAATCCTTTGATCATAGATCCGCTAGAGGCATGGCAAAATGAAACTACAGGTATGTTATGGAAGAATAAGTGGACTCTTCTGTTAAACTAGCTTACCAGTTTTTCGAAGGGGGAAATCATCCTTTGCATCTTGTGCTCCTGGTAATGTGTATTTGTAGGATGGAGATGTTCCACTCAGGGGTGGAGAGCTTTGATCCAATGATGTGTGGTGGGCAGCCCTACAAAAGAAAAAAAAGAGGGTCCACCATTTGCACTGGAGTTTTTATTGCACGTTGGTCAGCAATAATCAGTTGCACATGCTGTACACGTGGCTCAGCTCTGTTTATGTTCTTCCTTTTTAGTGTAACCAAGTTCACTTTAGCAGTATGTTATGGAATGATGCAGGACTTACAAGAATGCCCACTATGTGTTTGGTCACACAGTCACATAGAAAGTTTGTTTTACTAAAAGAGAGAATTTACCAAGATCCTGAGTTTTGATAATCTGAGACTATTGTGTACTTTTTCTTAAGAGTCATGCTATTGAAAAAGTCGTCATCTGAATCCTTTTCTGTCAACAATGTAGAATAAACAAGGTAAAAGTAAACACAGAAGGACTTCGTTTTTAAAAAATTGGTAGATACTACATGAAAGCACATGTACACCAGTCTCAGGTGACTGTGATTTGAAAAAATAATTTTGATTTTTCAAAATGTTTTCTCTTTTCTACGTAAATACAGTAAAGGAGATACATTTGCACTACTGAAGAGTAGTTTACAGGACAAAACATAGACTAACCAATGGTTCTAAGTACCTATACTTATTATAAATGAAGAAAACAATGGCTAGGGCATGGTATCACCACCAAGGTGATCATTCTACCAGTACTATTAATTTGAATCACACATTCTCAAGAATTATCTGGTTTAAGGATATTTCATCTAGCCATAACTGGAAAAAAAGTATTACATTCAGATTCCATAAGTTAATGATTATGGTTGTCTGGAGTTGGACCCTACTGAAGTTCAGTTCAGTACAAAAAGGGATTGCTAAGTAACATTTGAGAGTCATGATTCATAAAGCCAAGAGAAGAGCTTAGTTGTTTGCATGTAGTTATTGCCACCCCACTCCCCCGAAAAAGGTATTATCTCTTCTTAAAACAGGCTTTAACTTAGAAAGAATACAAATTGGACATAAATTATGTATGTAATTTTAGATAATAAAATGGTATTTCTTTTTAAATATTTTGTGATGTTGGTTGAGCATTTGAAAAATTTTCTTTAGGGACTAGTTCTCAAGTGAACTAACGTGTGATAGAAATTAGGTAAACCATTAAAAAGTATTTATACAGCATTATGGAATCTGCCTCAGTTAACTTTTTTTAGAGTCAGAGAAAAATAAAATAGAATTATAAGTATAATAATGCTTTAAATAGAAATCCTGTGATGCTTACAATTTCAGTATAACAGTGTAATCAAATATTTACTCCCTTATCCTTATGATGTAAAGGATTAAAAATATTTAAGTTTAAAATCCTATGGTCATTCTGCAAACATTTATAAAATGGGAGAAATTAAATTATCATCGATTAGTTAGCGTATTATCCAAATATGTTTTGCCTATTAGTTTTGTCCTGAATTTTTAAAAAACTCATGTCCTTTATATTTTACAGAAAGAAGAATTGTGTATTATATAGTATTCCTTTACTGAACTTGGGGAAACTTGGTTCCATAAAAACCATAACATTGCACTGTTTTGTTTTGTCCGCTTATGTATCAGAAGCTAATCTCTCATGTTACAGGGTGGGAAGAAATAAGGTGATATAGGCAGGGGAAACTAGTTACTGAAGACTTGGATTTATTTAGTTAGGTACCTTTCTTCTCTTTCTTCCCCTTCCCTCCCTAGTCTTCTTTCCTCCTTATTTTTTTTTTTAAATAAAAAATCTTCTGGACTTTTAAAAATAGCTCAGAGCTCCATCTTATATCAAGCCAAATAAAATAAAATCTAAACCTGCCAAATCTTCAGAAATAACTGTAAAAATGTCAGATGCACCATCTAAGAATAGAAAACTGCAAAATACAAACCAATTTTGATGCCCCACCCCACATTTGTCAATTATTCATTCAACAAAGAACATATATTCTTCCTGGCCCACAAGAGGCTACCTGTTAACATTTATTAAGCCCTATTTCTGTTACGCACTTCACCACATGATTTTGTAGGACCTTTCCAGAAAGCCTAGAGGACTGGTACTATTATTGTCCTCTTTTTACGGAGCAGGAAACTGGATGTTAGAGAAGTCAAGGACCTTGCCCATAGCCACATAGCAAAGAACTAGTAAGCCCCAGATCTGTGCCCAGGTGGGCTAAATATACAACCTATGTTCTTGACCCCAGAATTGAAAACAGCCAAACACTGAACATACGTGTACCAGAGCTTGGGATGGCGGCTCACGGAATGATTTTTTCCATTAGTTGGAGTGTCTTTCGTTGCTGATTTACTCAACAGGAATTCTTGAAGCTTCTGCTTTACTTCTGTACTTGCCACTGCCCCTGAAACACATGCATATAGAAACAGACGTTGATTTGGGGTTTGATACTTTCATGACTCTAAAGTATTTAGCGAAAATTAAGAAGTAATACCACTGGTCACCGTAATGAAGTTTTCCTATTAAAAGAAGAAACCAGAGTCTAAATGGACTTTAGAAAATGGCAAAGTAATTATTTTGTAACTACTGATTAAGGCACCAATTTTTAAAAGAACTTTAATGATTTTTTAAAATTGTTTTATAGAAAGGGGAATCCCAGATTAATACTAATTTTTTTTCTAAGCTTTAAAAATACTGCTGAGGAACAGAACACTGCCTTTTAAAAATCAAGAATCTTAGGGAACCACATAAGTGATTGAACACATTAAATGATCTTTTTTGAATAGCTATTTTGAAAAACCTTTTAAAAAACTCTTTTGAGCATTAAACAAATAAACACTGCTGGCAATTTCAGTTCAAGTCATCCTGTTTTAAACCTTGCAACAACCTGATTTTGAACTGACCTCACACAGAGGAATTATTTGGATCTGTCTCCCTCTTGTGGATAGTTTTTTTTTTTTTTAAACAAATGTTCTGCCTTAAATCTTCCCAAAGTCTTGGCACTCAAAAACTAAATGGAGGCAAGGCTTGACTTACAGAGCTATTATTATTTGAGCCAGAGAAAGGTATAGTGAGAAAATGTAGCAGTAAGGTTATTATTAAACAGTGTGGTATAGCTAGTTTGCTTTACTATAATACTATTTTTAAAATTCAAAACAACAGAAATTAGTATCTTTGCCAGACAATGCTATGTTTACTTCCTGAAATGCTTTGTAGACTGAAAGCAGAGAGCTGATATGTGGCATCAAAGCTCTACATTTGGGTCTGTAATTTATTCTTTTAGTTAAATGCAGATGATTTTGACAAGTCTAATTCCATTCTTTATCAGGCTTCTTTCTGCACGGCAATCAGCTAAAGATGAGGGAAGAGAGTCCATCTTTTACCCCAGTGCCTCTTACTTTCTCGTCCTCTATCTTTGCCTCTGAGAGGAGGAAGCTGCTGTTCTCTGCGATGCCTCTCTACTTCCTGTTCTTGCCTCTGCTGCTCCAGTTTCTGCTCCTTTTCTAGGAGTTCTTGTTGCTGTTTTATGGCTAGAAGTTCCTGTTGCAACTTGCGAGAAGAGAAAGACATGAGAGTGTGCAATTTTTTTAGGCTTCATAGTCATCACTGACCAAAATCAAAATATTATGTATGAGCTTTTGGAACTTGTTTGTATTTATTTACATTTTTACCCACTTTTTTGGGGGGTAAATTATTGAAATCTAAAGGCAAGCAGTTAATGTCATAGTCTTAATGTCACCCATAAGCAAGTTTTTAGGTAGCTTCATTACCTGTTCTGTCCCATCAAAAAGTCACTCAGATCTTTAGTTCCCTGAATAATTTTTCTTTATAATCTGAAATATATGAAACAGACAAAGGCAAGAACTGCCCAGAAGTCTATTTTACTAAGTCTCTCATATTATAAATAAAGAAGTAAAATCTTCATTTCTTATTCCAAAAAAATGGTGTGAAAACAATCGAACTGAATAGAACGGTGAGAAATGAGTTAATTTGGGAGAAATTTATCTGAAATAGAATGAATGTTAAAAATTTCAAAACCTTACAGAAAAGGTTCTCAATAGATTAATAAGAGGCTCTTAATAATATTGATAAGAGGCTCTTTTCTCAAAATAGCAGAAATCTGGCTTGCTCCTCCAGCACACAAAAACCTTCATATTAGAGAGACTGGTCAAGAAGACAGTTTAAAACAAAAATTTTAAACTGCACTTTGATGCATTATTGTTCAGTTGTCTGCATCCCTTGGATTCACTTCCAAACAATAAATATCATGAATATGAAGCATTCTAAATAACTATTTTGTGAGATATCAGTTTTCTCTCAGACTGAGAAACAGACATCAATAGATAATAGTAAATTTGCCTACTGAGGAATAACTAGAGACTTTGGGTTCTACTTACATTCTGACATTATTAGATATGAGATCCAGACAACTTAGTAAACCACTCAGAACCTTGGTTCCTCTTATATAAGAGAAATAACTGCCCTCACACATGACGTCCATAATGTATGTGAAATTTAGTCTGTAAGTTTGAACCATCCAAATTTTAATTATTATTACTATTTTTTACTCTCAATACTAATGAAGGTAGTATCATTTGCTGTTAATATTAGATAGGTACCTAAACTATGAAATTTATGCTCAAATATAATAGGATAAAGATAAAAGGCTTTGTGGAATGAGGAAACAAAACTTCACCCCTTCGGTTTCAGATGTTCTGGTCCAGAAGAGAGGCAGGAAGGTTTGACAGCTTTTGAGACAGACAAGGCAGGACTACAAATACTGGAAGTACCACTTACTGGCTGTGTGACCTTTGGCAAGTTACAGTATTTTTCTCTGCCTCAGCTTATGAGGCAGAAAAATGGGATAACAGCTACTAACTCAAGATGTTGATTATAGAAGCCAAAGATTCAAAATGCTAATATAAATAAAACATTACGCACTGTGTCTTCCTCATGAAAATAAAATCTAAATGAATATTAAAAGTATCAACTTTTAGCCTTACCCATAAAAAGTGTAAAATAAAATAAAAACAAAAATTTTAAAGCAAAACCTTCTTAAAACTTAAAAGGAAATTTTAAGTATATCTTTAGTGTCTGAGAAAACAACTTATTAACTTGGAAAATTATTTCAAAGCTAAATTTTCTTTTTAGCTACCTCAGAATCATTTTTCTTTCAAGAAACTTTTCTTTTCCAATATTTTCCGTTAATAAACCTACCGTGTTACTTTTGGACAAAATAACAACTAATTACCTATTTGCTACTATTAACTTTTGAGTAAAATGAAACAATAAATTACTTCAAAAATTTTATGTTGATCTTTACAATTACAAAAGACATCAAACATAAGTGAAAAAGAAGTTAAGGAGAGCAGTAACATCAATATGGCTTCGTATTTGGGGCAACAGGGCTCACCTACCACCGCAAAATGAACCATATGGCTACTTAAATATGGTGAAGAATATAAATTTTACTCAGCAACATTGCTATCCTAACTTGCCTAGAAGGAATAAGGAGATCTAGATGTCAATATTCCTACTATTGTTTAAAAGGTCAAATAATAAGGCTTCAGAAACCATTCAAAAATAAGTCTATAAACTAAATAAAGGTTTCCGACACTACAAAATATAGCCATGAACTACTGATTCCAGGAGACAAAAAACCAAAATCCTCACTCTCATTTTTAAGGTATCTTGTAGATCAATAAATTTCAAGAGTTCTTTTAGTAAAATTCACTATTAAAAGAAAAAAATTATTATAGTTTATATTAGGCATTGAAGAGTGTTTTTTGGAAAATAAGATAAATTAGGCCTTCTAGTCTAAGGACATATCTTATAAAACAAGAAACATAGGAACCTTCTCAGACACTGTAATATTAATATTATAAAATTATATAAATATTAACATAGATTAGTTATCTATATTAACCCCATATAAATGTGTTTGCATTTGATATGCAAGTAATAGATCAAGTGCCTTTAATACAAAATAATATAAATAATATTAGTTATATCAATAAATTAACACATTTAAGTCATTTTGAAGGAGTTGGGCATGACATAAAATTTTTAATTATAAATATTTGCTGCTTTATAGTACCGTCATAATAAAGCGAAATTAGACATGTATTTAATAAGACCAAAACAGCTTTGTTTTAAATGTCTTTGTCAGGAAGTTGAAAGACATTTTATAAATAAAGCTAAAGTAATACTTATCTCTAAAGATACAAGAGAAGAAATAGATATACAGACACATCTAAAATGATCTGACAAGAAACTAGTCTACCTTAAAAAATTCTGGGACATAGACATACTTCTCTTAGAATAATTTAAACAACTTGGGTCACAAATAGTCAACTATTCTCAAAATTCTTTCAATAAATTATTATCTATAGTCTTTTAGACTCATATAAAAATACTGAAAACATTGTACCAGTTTCTTCATATATAATTCTCTTGAGCTTTTTATGTTATTATTTTGAATGTATACATTATGAGATTTTTTCCATAAAGGGTATTAGGGAAAAAAAGCTCTTGCTTCACACAAAGAGACTAATCTTTTCTGATAAATACTATAAGCATCTTCTTTAGAAATATAAAATGAATCTTCCCGGGCTTGTGGTTCTTCTTGGTGGAGAGCAGATGGGGCGGGTGAAAAAAAAAATGTAGAAGAGAATCTAAAAAGGGTGGGAAGTGACTATTCCCCACTGTTGAAGCTACAAACTAAAGGATAAGAGTGGTAGAGACCTCTCAAAGAATCAGAGCAAGTTTTTAGTCAGCATTCTTACCACTTGTATCCCAGGTTTTCACCAGTACAACCACTATTTCCTCTGAGCCATATCTGCATGTGTTAATCACACAGAACCTTCCCCACTGTGCTCCTTCTTATGCCCATGTGATGATACAGGCTCCTTGATTGAAAAGGTCAGAGGCAAGGAAACATCTGCTACCTTGATGTGCTCCTGAAGCTGAGCCTGGTGCTGCCGTGTCAAGTTCTCATGCTGTTTCTGAAATTCTGCAATCAGGAGTTGCTTCTGGATCTGTTGCTGTTGCTGGATGAGGAGTAACTCCTGCTGCAGTTGCTTCTCACGGACAACAGGGTCCACCACGGGCATCATCATCCTGAGGTCAGTCCTTAGGTCTAATGGGGAGATGGGCTCCAGGCCCACAGGAACTTCTGACTTCACATCCACTGAAGAAATGGTAAGAAAAAAAGAGATAATAAAGAATAGGAAATTAGCACATTGATTAGGACACAAAAAATAAAAGACACTATACCCTGTACAACAAACTTTACATCAACAAATCTAGTCATTTATTTCAATGATAATAAAAGGTGGTTTTTTATATCAATTTTGATATATAAAAATGAACCTAATTTTCACCCAGCAATATATACTCTACCATGAATTTTCCACATTTCCCTTTTTCAAAGAGATAACTTCAGTTATTTGCTGGTACAAAGTTGTTCATAAAACTTATTCTACTGACCACTTAAAAAAGTCAAGTCAATTTAGGACCAAAAATGCAACTCTCCTGAGGAAAAAGATGTCATGTGATAATAGGGAACTTGTAACACAACTTAATTTGTATATGTGTGAACATTCTTGTTTGTAATCAGAGTCAGAAAATTTATTATAAGACATATTTCTTAAGGACTAAGCTTTTAATGTAATTCATTTGGAGGGCTATTGGACCTAGCAAAGAAAAAAATACAAATCTGTATGCTAAAATGTGAGAAATGGTGAGATTAATTAATCAACCACGGTAATGGTGTCAGGATCAAATATCAAGGAATGAAAATAGCCAAGCTTCCAAATGCTGGTTTTTAAATGGTCATAATCTGTATTGCAGTTACCTTACTTCTAAAATAAACAAGGCAGAAAAACCATGAGGAAGATTAAAACAATTATTCGATCAAGCCACTGGAGAAAGTTTTGATGATTGGAGAATAATTACAGATATTTAAAATTATAAAAGTTAAATTTGATAATGTGTTTAAAATTTTAGCACAGCTTCTACCAGATAACGTCTACGAGTGGTGTAAGCACAAAAGCTCGCAGACAGAAGAGATATGCAGATCTGCATGTTTATGGCTAGCATCCATTCTGGTTAATACATGCTTAGCCAAACTGGTTGTTAAACATTTTGACTAAGACCCTTGCCCACAGGAATCAAAGTAGTTGAATGAAACAGGTTTAGGTAAAGACAACTGAGATTTTGGAGGGAAAACGATGGTGAACTGGATTGTGTGACTCATCTAAAGTGGTTCGCCACTGCTGAGGTCCAACCGATTACTGGTGAAGAAAAAAAAGATAATACAGATCCAATGTAGGCAGAAGTCACCTAATTTTCAATGTAAAATAATTTAAAAGATTTAAACACTATGAGAACCCTCTACCCTACCCCACCCCCCAAAACCCAAAACTTCTATAATAAACATTGACATGTAGGCTGCCAATTTCAACATTTGCTCTAAAATCTAAATGTCTATTCCCATCTTTCTCACTGTGTAACCCTGAATATGTCATTTAAATTCTCCAGGTCTGTTTCCTCATATGTAAAATAGAGATAATTATAGTAAATGGTAACAATATAGAGTTGTTAAAAGGATTAAACAAATTAAAGAAGTACAAATTAGTAGTTGATAGAGGGTCATGGGGATGGGGAGCACAGCATAGGGAATGCAGTTAATATTAATGTAATGGCTACATGGAGAGCCAGAGGAGAGAAAGAGTAATCGGGGGGATTGTTCCATAAACGATATAAATGTCTGCCCAATGTACTGTGTACTTGAAACTAATAATGAAATGAAATTGAAAAAAAAAAGGATTAAATAAAATAATTCACTAAAAGACATTAGCACATCCCTCAGTAAATGCTTTTTTTTTAATTATATAAAAATGGAAATTTCCTATATCTTAAAATAATTCAACATTGTGTGGCAAACAAAATACAAATATTAAGAGCAAGTATGAAAATAAAATTGTATATGATTTCTATTAAATATTAGAAAAAACACTAAAACATCTAGAAAAATGGAAAAAGAAAACAAAGGGATATAGTTAAACAACACAAAAAATTCACCTTCAGTAGTAAAAATATGAAAATTTTAAATCAAAATAAGGCATCATTTTCTAATTATTAAATATCATATATATGATTCATCTATATGCACATGTGCATATATAACGCCGCATTGTATAGGATAAGCATATAATCAAACAGACAATTATATGTTGCAGGTGGCACTACCAATTGGTTTAAAACTTTTGAAAAACAATTTGGTGACATGTATCAGAAAGCATTAAAAATTTCTGTCATTTGGTTCAGGTTTGCCAACTCTAGGAATACACCTTAAGGAGATAATACAGAAGAAGAAACAGTTCAATGCCATATTGTTCACTGAAGCATTATTTTTTAATCGAAATAATCAACTACAAGGAAATGTCTAAGGAAAATATGTCACGTCCATTTGGTGGAAGAACATGCAATCATTAAAAAAAGTTTACAGGAACATGAAAAATGTTATTACATGAAAAAAGTAATAAAAGTGACATATATCCTATAACTCTTTTAAATGAGCTAAACATAATTTAGTCAATATATATTCATTAAGAATGTTAAATTCTCAGGTGTAATTCTAGATATTGGGTTCAGCAGTAAAACAAAAGGCAAAAATTCCAGCTCTCACAGAGCATATCATTTACTGGGGCTCTAACTACATTAGTCTCTGAATTCTAACAGCAAAGACTGGTGAAATACGGAGCAGAAGATGGTTGTATGAATAATTTTCCCCCTCTACTTTTCTATATTTTTTCCAAAGTGCAGCTAATGCTCTGACTACTACTGTAAGTAACTTAGATTTCCAGATTCCAGGTTGGGACCTACAAAGTTAAGTCCATGTGGACTTAAGAGATATTTTCAGAGTCAAGAAAGCCTAACAGAAATCCTGTCTATAGAAGTCAAGGCTGCAAATACTCAAGGAAATATTAATGTCCTTGCATATCATGTGAAGTGTGTGTGGGTGTGTGTGTACAGTCCTGTGTGTGTGCCCATGAGTGGGGTGGGGATGAGGGCCTGCGTCAGTCTTGGGTTGCTGATACCAGTTATTTTTCAATTTATTGATCAGAAGCTTATATTGATGGTAATGGCACTTTAATGAAAATGGTAAAACAATTTATTGATAAACCATAGTTTAGTGGACAACATCTTCTAAAACATTCGTAAAAGGAAGATATTAATTGAGCCAAGTTTGAAACTAAATGGAGGATGATGGCCTGTATGATCGCTGGTTGCAGCATCCAATTTAGAACTTTCAATCGAGATGTTGAAGTAACATGAGATTTTGAATATTAATTTATAGTTGGCATAATTCCAACCAAAAGCAATGGCTGTTAATGATATATTTCATTTTTACATTAAAAAGGCCAAAATGAAACCTCCAGTTTTTATATGAAAATCCCAATAAACAAAAATCAGAAATTTAGCCCTGTAAAGACAAATGTAAAATTTCAAGAGACTCTGGAGTCTCTTCTTGCTGGTATTCTTATTATCTCTAAACTGTAAACAACCACCCCCTAAAAAAATTACCCCCCAAAAAAGATAAGGAAAAAATGTTCCAGAACTCTCCAAAATAGCTATTGTAAACCTCAAAGGGTAATTTGACTTCTTAACCCGCTATCCCAACAGAAATGATTTGTCTAACTGCTTGCCTTTGTTCAGAGACTAATCACTAAATTGTGAAAAATCACCCTCAACTTACAAAAACTGCTCTTGATTATAAATAATTGCCCAAGACTGAGAGAAAGCGGCAGGCAAGATCCCAGTCTTTCATCCAATTTATTCAGCAGCAATCCACATTCCATTTGTCTAGACTAAATATAGCACCGTTTATACAAGAAATCAATAGTGCTTGCAGAGAGGAGAGCAAAGGCATGAATATTTCATCAAACTCAGAGAGAAATGGCAATCAGCAAACTGATGGTTCTGTGTAGGTCATCTTTGGCCTGCCGGATTGGTGTCTGTTACTCGGACAATAGCTCATTTCTAGCTAATCGTAATCATATCATAGTCATTCTTTCTATTTTTAACATTAATTGCATTGTGGGTGACAAAGACTCATCGTATACCAAAAGGAATGATGGTTTTTTCTTATATCTTCTGTGACAGGCTAATAAGCCTCCCCAGGAATAATAACAGTAACAGCGCCCAATTTCAACAAGTTACAGTCCCTTTCATATCACAGAATGTGAAAGAAAAGGCATTGTCCACAGCTGCTGTATTATCATAATTAGAAATAATCAATTGAAAGGAAAAATTAACAAACAGTTTTAGCAGTGGAGAAATGGAATCATCCTTGTTCACAATATTTCATGTCTAGGAACAACTGAACTCCTTACAAATTACTTGGAACAGGTGGCCAGTGATACATAGTTAGAAGAAAGTTGATGACAACATATATTAGTGTTAACATTGGTTATAAGTCATATTTTCTTAACAGATCTCAAGACCTCATAACTTTATCTGCACTCGATTTTAGCCAAAAGGCTGCAAAGTGATCTCAACTTTATTTGGACTTACCCAGTTTGTCCTAGATTTCAAATACATGCCAACATACGTTATGTGTATATTATTATCCTAATATCAAATGTCCATTCAGAATATTTCCACATTATATCTTAAGTAGTCTTAATTACCACCCTACGAAGTCACGTTCATTCTTTCTTTAGTGTCTTTCCAAATTATTCTTTGATTGTTATTCCTCCTTCTGTTTTATCAACTCACACACTTTTTTAGAAATAGTTTCTAGTTTTTAATGAATATAGAAATGAAAAATTCTCTTATCAAAATAAAAATCTCAGGTCATACAGATGTTAATGACAATTACATTTATATAAGCAACATACACACCAGTTCAGCTGTAACTAAATTTCTGTGACAAAAAAAGTTGCAAAATAAATAAATAAAAGTAAGAAAGAAAGAAAATAGAAGAAAAAAGAAAAGGAAAGAAACATTGGGAGGTAAAAATTTGTGACAAATGTTTTTCTTTTAAATACCAAGACTGTTAAAGAGTTAATTCAGAGTACTAAGGATAATCTAGTAGCCTTGGAATGTTCCTTAATTCTTCACTTTAGATGCTGTTCTTTCTAGCAGAGGTAAGTAGGAAGAATTTATCTGTGTTCAAAAGCAGCAATCTTTGGTTGTTACTTTATCAGCTGGATTACAAACAAAAAGCCATCCATTTTAAGAATGTTTTAAGTGAACAAACTTGCAAACCCCATAGATCAATGGTCCCCCAATTGTTCTGGCATGAGGGACCGCTGCTTCTATGAGAATCTAATGCCTGAGTATCTGAGGTGGAGCTGAGGCGGTGATGCTAGTGCTGGGGAGCGGCTGCAAATATAGATGAAGCTTGGCTCACCAGCCTGCTGCTCACCTCCTGCTGTGCAACCTGGTTCCTAACGGGCCACGGATCGGTAAGGGTCCATGGCCTAGGGGTTGGGCACCCCTGCCATAGATGGAAAATATCTAAGAATGCACAATTTTGACCATTTATGACTATCACAACTATGGCTGAATACTGTTCATGCTGCTCCTTCGAAATGAAATCTCAAAGCAGTATAGTGAAAAATACATGTTTACACACACACACACACACACACACACACACACACACACAATGCCATAGGCACAATCTCACCACCAATTTGTGTCAATTTAGTTAAAAATTGAAACTTGAAAAAAATGCATAAAAACTGGAACCATGTTTCACTGAGTTAATATCCATAGTTACAGCAGCTACAACTTGGGACATAGCATCACCAGTGCCTCCCAGAGCTGGTTGATATGAAAATTAAGTTCTTTATACCAAAGTAATGGTTGTCCACAACCACCGGCAAGAGGACATATGAACTACAATTTTTAGATCTGTGGAGAAACAAATGTTGCTCTGATCATCTGTTCAGCTTCTTCTGTTCTTTCTTTCATGCACAGAAATCTGTGAGCGTTTGGGCCTGTTGACTCTGCCCACTGGAAACGTCTGCCTGCTGTGCTGTTTTCTGCTTTCACATTGTCCAATTGACTAGTCACATCGATAGTTTAGAGTTCAGAAAAGAATGTGGAACAGCTGCCTCAGATACATGTCATCAGGGCTTCCTCCAAGTGCAGCCTACAATAATAATTTAGGCTACATGGCAAATTCTATAGAACTTCATATAACACTTTGGCAGGAATAGACATCTTTCGCTCATCTTTTCACATTTTTTTCTTTTCTGCAGCCTTTGCCAGATCAGGCTGGTTCTATTAAAGTACACCCACAAGTGTTCTAAGGATACCATGGTATCTCTGAAACTCTGCTCAATATCAAGGGGTAGACTGATGCTAGCTTGTCAGGGAGTGCCAGAGATATTATCATCTTTTTTCTGGTCTGTGTGGCCTTGTCCTGTTGTTTCTGTACCTTTAGGCTACACCAAAATCAATAAGGAATAATAAAGTGACACTACCAATTAGGAAGTTATCTGTACTGTCTCTATTAAACGACTTGTATGTACATATGCAATTCCACTGATCATCTGGTTAGTTAACGTAAATGCAGTTTTCATTGTGAGCCAGAAATGGAAGAGGTCTTGGGGGTTGGGTGGAAGAAGATCTATCATAGTTTGTCCTAATCATACTACTACTACTTTAAGTGTGGCATGTCACTCCAACCTTGAAGAATCTTAAAGCTGGCTCTGGTACAGCCCTGGGGGGCTCCTGGCTTTCCCGATCCTCACTTCACTCTCCCTTCCTCATCATTGGTTATGTTGATTGCTGGAGAGAATTTTTCAGGTAGAATCCATAGGCTTTGGGGAATAAATAGAACTTAAGTCTTTTTTTTTTCCTTCAACTCCATGAAGTTGATGTAAATCCATCGAGACCACGTTGATATTTCCTCTTCTGAAATCTTGCACCTCCTTTTAATGTTGCCTGTTTTATCTTGTTCCTCTAGCCCTTTGCCTTAGAACTACACTGCAGTGTAAGTTTTCAAGTATTACACCATCTCAAAAAAGTATCAGAGAGGGTTTAGCACTGTAAGCATCTAAAATAACATCGAAGTCCTTGTTTCTACAGTATTATCAGGCTGACATATTTTTCATTCACTCTTTATTTCGCAAATATTTGTACAGCTCTATTAAATATCAAAACAGTTTTTAGTCAGCAAGAGAAGTAAGGAACTACTTTCAAGGAACTCCTACTCTGATGCGAAAGATCAACCCATAAACCTACGTAGAAAATGTGACGCATTAAAGCAATGATGTCAGAGCTGCAGAATTCCACCTGGGCTCTCTTCTAGTTTCTCTCCAGGACTCTCCATAGTGTTCTCTTCTATTCTCAAGACTTAATTGGCTTCCTATATGGTGACAATTATATCTCTTGCCTAAACATCTATTCCAAATGTATATAACTACTATTGGCCCTCTCCACTTAGCTGTCTTATATTGCTCTTTCTCCAGTATCTCTGGTGTCACTTATTGCAGCCAGAGGAGAACATGGAATATTTGACTCTTCTCTTTCCTGTTTATTATCCATATCTACTCAACAGAAATTATCTTTTCTACTCTGACTATTATTCAAATATTTTTTTGAAAATTACTCATATTCAAAAATTCTTTTAGATTGATCAAGATCCCTCCACTAGCACTCCTTGTTTTACTAAAGCAGTCCTCTGTCACTCTATTGGCTAAAACCCATCAGTGGAACCCCAATCTTTAACATGGCTGGCCTGTCCCTCTCTGCTGTGCTTTCCGCCCGTGTTTCTGGCCGCAATACCAGATACACTGACTTCACGTGAGTCACACTGATCTTTTAGTTCCTTAAATACACCATGCTCTTCTATATCTCTGAGATTCTTTATATATGTTCTCTTCTTAAAATCCCGCCCCATTTTTCTAGACTGCTTCTTACTTATTCTTCATATCTTAGGTAAAAATGACTTAATGTAGGATGCCTTTCTGAGTCTTACTGCATTTTCCTCTTACATTTTGCAATTCTTTTCATAACATTTATCCAGTTATCTCCCTTCACCATTATTCTAAGTTCCACAACGGGAGGGACTATACTTTCAGTTCCTAGTATAGCATAAAAACATAGTAATGCCTTAATGCATACCTTGAATGAATGAAGGAATGAATACATGACATTCATAAGAATCATACAGAAATAAAATTAGAAACACATGTGCACATATGCATACACACGTACTCAATTAAAATTCTAAAGCAATTATGTATTACATCTTTTTGACTGTCTGAATTTCAGATAACTATTACTTGACTGCTGAAGTTACTGGTAAGTGAATGAATTTCTGGCAATAGTGAATATATATGTGAAAAAAAAAATCTCAAAAAAATTTCCACGTACAGTGCCATTTTACATTTCCAAGATCCCAATATACCTCTTAAAATGCAATGTGCTGAGAAGTGACAAGCATCAAAATGGGGTAAGGGAGCACTGGGTAAAATGAAACTTACTCATCCATGCTGTTTGCCTCAGTAGGATCACCAAGAATAGGCCACAAGCCTGAATTATCTAAACAGTGAGGCCTAATTTATGAATGATTACCTCATGTTAGATTATTAGAAAATTAGACTAGAACTGGTAAATGTAAACTAAGAAGGTTTTTAATCTTCGATTTCAAAATGAAGAATTAAATTGCTAAATGTAAATACAAAAGAATAAATCCTTTTGAAGTCATTTAATCAAAATTATTTAACATTTAATCTAAAATAACCAATAATTGATTTTTTAAAAAATGCTAGAGCACTTTCTATTGAAGCCTTCATTGAAATGTGCAGGATCAATTCAGTCTTGCAAGGTACTTTTTTTTTGAAAAAAATAAATTCATAAATTTAAATGGGCCTAACATCAAAAATGGAAAATGGGAAAACAGGTAATACAACTTCAGTTTGATGACAATGGTCTCCAAATTTCATGTTAGTAATATAAATATTCTTAGCTGATTTTACACTATTAATACTTATGATTACATCATCATGAAAGAAAAAGAGTTAATAAATTCTCAAACATGAAAAGTAGAATTTTTATAACAAGAATTATTTAAGTTGATTAGTACAGAAATACAATTCTCCCTCAAAGTGATTCTGTTCAAGTTATACATCTTTAGTTTCTTTAAAGTGCACTAATACATGGCATAAATGAAAAGAAAATAAATGCAAGAAGCAATCTGGGCTTTGATTTACTATTCTCTTACTTCCCAGGGGTCTGAACAGGAAACAAAAATAACCACAAATGAGTAAAATATCAGTAGGCCTTGAAATATCAACATTTAAGTTAAAGAAAGCTAACTTTTTAATCAAAGCCTTACTATTTTGATTTACTTAATTCAAATTCCCTCTCTGCAAATATGCTTTTGAATTAAGCAGTCATAACAAACCATAACACAAACATGAACTGCCAACTCATTTGTAATACCCACTTAGTTCTAAAGCACTGCAGTGTTTGCTAGTTCTTTACTATTTGAGAACGAAGTAAAAGCTTCATTGAGCTTCTTGCAGTATGGAAACAAAATCAAACCAATTAATGTGACTTCAAGGTAATAGGAGCTAAGAACCTAATCCACATTATTTTGTAATTTGAGATAAAAATTTAATCTTATATAATGATACCTGTAAATGAAACCTTCAGTAGATGTAAAACTTTAGTGTTTTAAAATAGGAAATATAGGTATTAATCTAAAAAATATTATTTATTTAGCTACATATAACACTCATGATCTGAGATCTAGAGCAAAATGACTTCTATAAGAACTGCACTAAATATGAGACAAACTGTCTCCTTTCCCATATATTTTTCTACAACTTATATTTCTTCCTGGTTATAGAAAAATACTAAATTATTACCATTCACAAATGACTAACAAAACTTTATTATCATTATGAAAACCTAATATTTGAGGCAGAGGATTCTCTTCTAACTCCAGAATCTTGTCCATAATCTGACAGGTAACATAAATTTAATAAATAAGTTTAAATTTAATGAATATTGATTAAATAAATGATTCTCAGCAGATGCCACTCTCTAATAAGGTTCTTTTTGACAAATTACACTTGTTTATTTAGAAATTTTTTTGTGTGTGTGCAAAGAATATGTTACCAGTCTTCTATCAGGGAATCTTGTTTGCAGAAGTATGTAACTGTGTTCTGTTTTGTTGGTGGGGGGCGGAGGGGTGTGGAGAGGGGAGCTTTAACTGGTTCTTGTGTGCTGCCAGCAAGAAACAATTATCTTTAACCAGTAAAAAATATTTCAATATTTTCTGAAAGTTTCAATGGTTAACATAGTCAAGACGATGGCATGCATGAAAAGGTTAGTTGGAAGAGAAAAGGGGCAGAAATGCCATGCACTATGCTTCTTTCCTTTTCCTCTTTGATTCAAAGTATGTCTTTTCATTCTCCACTCTCTAATCTTTAGTCCTGCGGAATGGGAATAAGACTTTAAACAACGCACATTTTTTCCCCCTAAGTTCAGATGAATCTTTATTACAAAACGAAAGTCTTAAAGTTCTTCTAATAGAAGACTGCATTGGCTTTTAAAAAGGAAAAAAAAAAAAAAAATTCTTGAAACAGCTAGACATTTTCTTCAAATAAAACCTTATATAAATGTCTAATCACTATGTTGTACACTTGAAACTAAATATTGTATGTCAGCTGGAATTGAAAAATAAAAAAAAAATTACTAGAAAAAATAAAATAAAAATCCTTCTAAATAGTCCCAACGTACAAAACAAATAAGGAGGAACTTATGTCCCATCCACGCACTTGTTCTGTAGCCCTTCCCCTGGGAATTCGGATTCCATGGAATTCAGTTTGAAAATCACAGTTCTAACTGCATTATTTCTTTATTTGCCAAATTCAAATCTGAGGCAAATTACATTACTGTTCTTTTAAAGAACAATGCATTAATGTCTCGTGGAATTACGGAAATTTGGAGTTTTTGAATTGAAAATCATTAATAGAGTTTCACTTCATACATACAATTTGGTGGGAAAAGTTAAATGTTAAAAAATAAAAATTCATCCAACATTGTATAATTTCAAACCTAGCCAGACAAATGCATTGGCACCTGCGTTTATGTTATTGCCACATGGTGGCACCACTTTTTGTTCATAAGTAGAAATTTCCACTATCCTTTGTCAGGAAGAGCTTTGGGTATGTGAGTTTTAAAATAATTATGCAAGCTTGGAATTATGCAAATTTTTCAGGGCTTGAGCATTCAAATAAAATGTGACTTTCCTATGCCAATTCTAAATTTGGCTTTCTAAACCTGGGTAAGAACAAAGACTAAAACCATAATGTTGGTCGGTATGGAGAGTTGTTTTCTTTTAAAGTATGGAATCAATACCGATACGATATTTATGTGTCAAACACTGTCCTGAATGCTTTATAAAATAAATATTAATTCATTTATTCTTCTTTACAACAGCACGAGGTTGTACTCTCTGGTAACCTATGAGGTAGACATGATTATGATTCTCATTCACAGATGAGGAAAATGGAGGCCACAGAGGAAACTGGCTAAGGTCATAAAGCTACTGAGTGGCACGACAAGAATTAGAACACACACCACTCAGCTCCAGAATCCATGATGTTAGCCACTCCACTCTTATTCTTCTTGAGTTCCACACAATAGGTATGCAATTTAATTTCTACGCAGTGCATGTTGGAGTATGCCTTGATATAAATGTGACTGAAAAGCTTTTGTTAAAATATTACACATTTTTATTTTTAGAGGTAACGAGAAGCTTTTACTTGTAATTGCCAATATATACCACAGAGAGATGTATAATGGAATGCATTTCTGGATATTTTGAGACATTTGTATATTTTTAGGTGAGTTCAAAGCATCTTTCTTAACATGTATGTTTTAATGCCCTTTTAAAAAACCATTTTCTATTTTGGAATTTTAAATTTGGAATTTTACTTTTTTCTTTTAGCTACAGAAAATTCTGTAGTGTCTAGACAATTCTTTAAAATCATCTTACTCTCTAATCTGAATCTATTAACTCACAGGTAAAGATTGTCTAGTAATGAAGTCATCATTAGCACCTGATTAACTATATCCCATTGGGCTGTCTCAGAGGTAGGGAGCCTGAATCATAATTAACTGTAAACAGTGTTAATGAGGTTTGAATGTATTATTGTTCATAAATTTTTAGATTATTTTTTTAATCGAAGAAAGGAAGTAGTAACAAAAAGAAAGAAGCAGCTGTTTTTTGACAATATGAGAAAAGATTTGATAGGACAGACTGTGGTGGTTCATTATTATTATTTTTTTATTTCAGAGCTGTTATCTTTTTCTTGTTCATGATTCCCTGTGCATTGTGAAAGATGATAACTAGTCATTAAGGCAAAAAGTATTAGGTAAGTGGTAGGGTCTACCTCAAAGAAGAGCCTGAAGTAGTTGGAAAAATCAAAATTTTTAAAATATATAAATAAATAGAAATCAATTTGTCTATATCTGTGCATTAATTACAGTCATAATTTGGCATAAGAAAATGTAATAATTTTTCTCGGTGGCTTCTCTTTAATTAGGCTGTCATTAAAATTTCTATTTCTGGTAGAACTCATAGTATCTGTTTATAGAAATAGCCTGTATTCAGAGAACTGTCAGCATTACAGAACGCTTCTCAATATTTTAAGCATAGCTTTGAGATGATCAGTCTATAATTTGAAGCAGTACAACTTGTACAAACAAAAGTAATAATAAGTTATTTAAAGTATTGAAAGTGAACTGAACTCAGTAGAACAGGGATTAGCAGACTGTGGCTCTTGGGCCAAATCCAGCCTCCCCTGTTTTTTTACCACTTGCTACCTAAGAATGATTTTCACATTCTTAAATGGTTAAAAAAAATAAAAAGAAAAAAGGTTTCGT
This sequence comes from Pteropus medius, assembly GCF_902729225.1. Classification (NCBI taxonomy): domain Eukaryota; kingdom Metazoa; phylum Chordata; class Mammalia; order Chiroptera; family Pteropodidae; genus Pteropus; species Pteropus medius. The sequence goes on along the minus strand of NW_024342467.1, from coordinate 7,853,632 downwards.
GACATGTGAAAATTATATGAAATTCAAATTTCAATGTTCATAATGTTTTATTGGAATATTATATTGTCCATGGCTGCTTTTGCGCCAGAGTTGAGCGTGACAGAGACAATGCGGCCTGCAAAGCCTAAAATATTTACTATCTGCCCTGACAGAAAAAGTCTGCCAAACCCTGCTGCAGAGAACCTATGACTAATTTGTTTCTCACACAGTAGTTTTTCCCTGTGATAATAAAATTTCCAACCCACCTCTCTACTCTCTACCCTACTGGTTTTATGTATAAAGTTAAAAATCATCACAATTTATTTCAGCTGCGATAAAACATAATTAAGAAGCAGATTATGCTGACAAAGAAAACACCATGTAAAAGGAGCTCTAAGTATTTTCACTAGATTGATAATATTAGACTTTGTTATTAGCTCTTAGCATTAACACCGTTAACTGGAAAACAAAAATATAAATAAGAATGATGGCATTTTTAAGTGAGTAATATATGCTGAGCACTGGATGCCACTTTTTGCATGGATTTCTTTCATTTAATACAATAGCCTTATCATTATTCCCATTTTACATGTGAGGACAAGGTACACCAGACAGGTTAGTGTTAATTTTTCCAAAGTCACATATACAACATCTTCTTTTAAGTGCTACTTTTTTTATCTTGCTTACTTAAAATCACAGTAAATATTAATTTAGAATGATGATCAATGAGAGTCACTGTATCATATTCCACACTAAGAGATTCAGGTGGGTTCTCCTTCTAATTTCTTTCTCATGAGGAGGAGATAAAATACCTTTCATGAAGCTAGATGTAGAACAAATATTTGTTCAATCGAAGTTTCTTTTAGTAAAATAAAGACTTGTCCTATCTGTGTATAACTGCTTATAATTCCATATATATTTTATATATAAGCAGATTTATATATAAATAATAAATTATGTATAAACAATATAATATGTACACTCAAAAGGCCAGTACATCTTATGGAAATCAACATTTGAATGAGTTTAGAAAAGGAATGTTTAGAAATTACAGGCTATTGTATTTACTTGACATTAAAATTTCTGTTAATAATGTGTGGGTTGATTTAGTTCATACTGAATATTTTAAAACCTTGAGGTTTTCAAGAAACATCACTTGTACCTCAAAGCTACAATAATACAACTACAAGGTTGGCTATTATACCCTAGTGATAGATCTGTAGCCAAACCACTAAATATATGTGGTGCCTCATATGAAATAGCCCTAGTAGTTAGGCATTGTGAGGGAAAGATAAAAAAAAAAACTTATGGAAAAAAATAGTTACCCAAATGTTCTTCCAGATATTAATGTAATTTTAAATTAATGTAACCCAAGATCATAGGAAATACACTGCTAATCATAGAGCTTAGCAAAGCCATTCTGAATCCCAATGGTTTCGATTTTATTTTCCACAGAATTCATAATATAACTTAGATCAGACCAGTAAAGGAGATTCAGCAGCTTGAGAACACATTTGTTATAGCAAATTTTTAAGTTCTAGTTTTTTTTAAAAAAATGCTTTAAATCAATGGTTTGGAATTCGTAATCCTCAAAATAAAAAGTAAATATTATGTTAGTTAAAAGAAATAGGAGAGAACAACAACAACAAAAAACATTCAATTTTTCTTTATACTAAAATAAATGCACTTGTACAGGGGTTATTCAGGTTTCTTCTCTCTGCCCAGATAGGCGGAAGGGCAAAGTGCTAGAACCCACTGTGATTCCTTAGGTCAGTAAGGAAATTCAGCCTGCCACATTAGGCATGTTTCTGTTAGACTGCTGTAGGCCATTCAATTGGGTTTATTCCTGTCAAGGTAAATTTGGCAAGATGCAGGATTTAGTCAAATCCAAGGTTCAGAAATTTCTGGGCATGTCTGGAGAGCAGGTGGTGCCTGCACAGCAGATGTCTATTTGCATAAATGACTAAGGCACCTCTTAAGAAAAACTTATCTCCAGCAAAGAGGAAGCCAGGCCTGACACACTTGACCTGATAACTAAGTCTCAGGGCCTGAGGGCTTTTGATTCTGAATACAGTGAATCCCTCCTCCATCCACTCTCACCTCCAGATCCCAGGGTACGGACCTAGTTTCTACCTTCTACAGTGTATTGAAAATGCTTTCACCAAGCTCATCAGTAGTGTCATATTGTTAAAACCAAGTCTTTGTCTTACTTCATTCTTTTAATCATGGGACACAGGTGTTTCAGAAAATAAATGAACAAATTAATCTATTGATCCATCTTTTTTTCAGTCACTGGCTAAAGCCCAATATCCTGCTAAAGGATAGAAGCAGAACATGACAGAAAGAAAACTGAGTCCCCGGTCATAATTTTGATCACTCCACCTCTGTGGGCCTTGGGTGCCTCATGCACAAAAATAATCAAATGAAGAGGCTGAAGTAATGATTCCTAAAGCTCTTCTTGTACCAAGGCTATTTTCTCCCCACCCCGAAATTACATATTAGTCTCTATCAGGAAGTCTATATCATGAGAGAGGCAACTACTGTTGGCCTCTTTGGGTAAATCAATAACCAACAGAGCAGTTTTTGAACATAGAAAAAGAAAGAGGAAAGAGAGGGACTCCTAGCAAATAGGGGAAAATGACAAAATAGAAACTAGGAACTACTTTAGAGAAGGTTTATCAAATTAAAAATTATCCTAAAGCAGGCTTTGTCTTAGATAAAAACCTCAAGTATAGCCGAAATTGTTTTATTCCTTTAACTGTGTCGTTTGGAAACTTCTCCTCAAATTTTCCACTGTAAATGGCAAAACAGTACTTTCCATGTTCTGTTTCATTGAAAATGTATCTTTTTGTGCGAGTTGTTTCTCAGTGGGGTATAACGAATGACAATATCTATATGTTGTAATTCATTACTTATGAAAATAAGGATAAACATTTTCCTCACTTACAAAGCACTACTATAGAGCAATACAATACCCAGTTTGAGAAAAATCAGAAATATTATTCTGATCCCATGAAATGTGATAGATATTCAAAAACACCCACATTGCTTAATAAAGTAACATAAAATTGCCAGTAATTAGAAACAAGAAAACCAACTAAAGTTGAACAAAGAAAAACTGGAAAAAAACAATCTGCAATTTAAGTACCTTAGAATTCTTTTTTTCATAACATAACATTACTTGCAAAGGTTTATATGAGTAAAATTAAAGCCACAACAGCAATTTATTTTTATTATTTCAGTGCATTTAGATATAATATAAACTGAACCTTTTTTTTTTTTGTCTTAAAAAATTTCTTCCACCTGCTTTTTATTTTCTACAGAAGTGCCCTATACTGTCCAAAGCATTTGGTCCTTTTCAGTAGCTAAAGAACTCTTCCCCTACCCCCATCCTCTTTAGTTTGGCTTCAAGTCAATGCTGTTTTTCTCATTCCAACTGTTTTGGACATATGCCGGCCCAACCAACAATGGTAAACACAGCAAGCTGTCTCTGATATGGTGCTGATTAAGTCATCTTGTGAACAAGCGGAGTTTGGATGTTAAGATGCTAAGAAAAATATTATTTGCGGAAATTCTTCCTTTGAAAAATATTTGGATTTCTGATTTTAAATTATATGATAAACGTGATACCTTAAAAAATACGTTCATTGAGTATTGGCCTAGGAATTTGAGATACAAAGAAAACTAAGACATAGTCCTTATATTCATGAATTTTGCAGTTCAAAAAAAATAAGAAGCAAAGGGAACAGTGGAGCCCAAAGATGAGCTTAAAAATAAATTTCTAGAGAATGTCACTTGCTATGTCTTGCAGGAAAAAAGGGTATGATATAAAATTATAAATACTATGAATTGCATTTTAATATCCCATTAATAAAATATTAGTACAAAAGTAGTATCTTAACCAAAAGAATTAGAGAGACCCAAGGAACATAAGCATGTGGTACAAAATAATTGGAAGGGATATAAATATTATAGTGCACCTAATTGTTATTCAGAGTGAAAAAATTATTTTAAAAAATTGGCATCTTAAATTCTGCTTTTGTACATTAGAATTGAGCATTTTTCACTTAGCTTCGATTACTATATGCCAGCTTCCCCTCATTATGCAAATAGAATAGATAAAATCAAATTGTAAAATAAAGCCAGAAATACAATTCTTTAAAAATACATATATACTTGGAAGTTGAAGAGGGATATGCAAGTCAAAAAAAAGGACCATCTCAAACTTGAGAACACTGTAACATTTCATTTATTTACCACCAAGTTAATACTATTCATAATTTGACATAAGGCTAGATAGATTAATTTATAATCATGAGCAATTTTTTTTTCAGTTATATTCTTATAACTTAACTCTGTTTTCTTATTTCTAAACTATGTGGGCCCTGTAAATAGAAAATGAGCAGTAATAGCTAGTTGTTATCAAAAGATTTACAATCTAAGTAGGGTGGGAATCTGAAGAAAGAGATGATTAGAAAATATAAGAAAGTTTAGAATATCATAAAGGCTATATACTATTCGAATAAATAATTAGCAGTGTTGACAAGTGACAATTTTTGACAGTTTTCTCTATGAAAGATACTGTGTTAAGCACCTTAAATACATTATGAAATCACAGAAATAGGAAAAATTAATTCTTTCTTAAGAAAGACTTCTGAGTATAAGACATTAAAGGCTAGAGGATGGGGAAACGGCTAAAAAGCTAACAGCAACAGCAAAAGAAGACAATGAAAAGATAACCATTGAATAATTAGGGCTAGCAAACACAGGTAGAATAAAAAGAAAGGGATGAATTTAAGAGACATCTTCAAGGATTTGAAGACCAATTGCATGAAACAACAGGAATTCTTTTAAAAAAACCACTGATATGGATTATAGTAGCACTTTGAACTACTTTATTAATTTTAAAATTGGGAGCAAAAGAACATACAATTTTTTTTCTTAAAGAGGCAAAATCTTTTGACAGCAAAAATGGGAGCATATAAATAGCAATTAACTATTTTATTAGTCATCGCAAAAGTTTTCTAACTGTAGAAACCACAATATATTTAGAAATCCTTGGAAACTTTTGATCAGTAAATACAATCCGATTAAGAAAAATGTCAATATAACATGACCTACACCAAAAAAAAAAAAAAAAAAAAGAGAATAACATTCTTAGGCATAAATTAAAAAAACAACTGTACGACATTTGTACAGTGAAATTATAAATCATTTTGGGAAGATATTATAGGAGAGCTAAATAAATGGAAATGCACTTCATGTTCACAGATACTCCCCAAACTGATCCACAGATTCATTACAATCCCTGTCAAATAAGTAGTTTTGTTTGGTGTGTTTGTTTTGCAGAAATTGACAAGCTAATCTTAAAATTCATATGGAAACGTAAGGGACCCAAAATAGACAATACAATCCTGAAAAGAAAAAACTATATGGAGGACTCACATTTCCTGATCTCAAAACTACAGAACTACAATAATCAAGGCAGGGAAGTACTGGCATAAGGATGGACACATAGGTCAATGAAATAGAACCAAGTCTAGAAACAAAGCTTCACATTTATGGTCAATTGTTTTTTGACAAGAGTATTAAGACAATTCAATAGTGGAAAGAATAGTCTTTTCGACAAATGATGCTAGGACAGATAACTAAATATCTAGATGCAAAAATGAAGTTAGAACCCTACCTTCCACCACACACAAAAAAATTAACTTAAAATGGGTCACAGACATAAATGTAGAATTAAAACTATAAAACTCTTAGAAGACAACATGGGAGTAAATCTTTGTAACCCTGGAATAGGCAATGGTTTGTAAGATAAAACCAAAAGCGCAAGTGACAAAGAAAAACAGAAAAATTTGTCTACATCAAAATTAAAACTTTTATAAAAGCTGAAAATGATATCTATTCACAGAATGAAAGAAAATATTTACAAATCATATGTATGATAAGGGTCTAGTATCCCGAATATATAAAAGTGTCAGAATCTAAACTCAACAACAAAAATACAAACAACACACTTAAAAAATAGGAAAAGGACTGAAAAAGACATTTCTTCAAAAAAGATAAACAAATGGCCAATAAGCACTTGAAAAGATACTCAACATCATTAGTCTTCAGGGCAATGTGAATCAAAACCACAATGAAATATCTCTTCACACCCACTAAGATGGCTTTAATCAAAAAGATATTATAACAAGTGCTGACCAACAGTTATGACCCAGCCATTCCACTCGGGTATATACAAGACTAATGAAAATCACATCCACACAAAAACTTGTACATAAATGTTCATATCCTATTATGTATTCTCTATTCAAGTAAATCAATAATCAAAATAAATACATAGGAAAATACATGATTTGGGTCATCCTGGCCCCTTAGAAGTATCTAAGCTTATATTTAGGTAGTGCAATCAGCATTACTGCCTCTAACAAGTGAATACTAAACAAATAGACCTTAGAATGTGTCATTTGAATTAAAAAGTATCTCTTAGATTGTATTAAAGTTAAAAAAAATTACATTCTCAAAGCTGTTTCTAAATAGTTGTCTATTTTGTGTGAGGCCCTAGGAAAACAGGTGTCACCTACTTTCATATTCTAGACCGCCCATGCAGGTGGCAAAGAAATAAATTGAAAAACTACATGGGGACCCATGGCTCTTCAACATTCAAAAGTAAAAATGAGTTGCAGTATAACTGGCCAAGGATTTGGAGGATATGGAGAATTTCTTGAGGGACAGTGTCCACGTATTCTCCATCCCCACCGCCTCCTCCTTAGGGATGGAACGCTTTCTTGTCCCTCACCTTAAGATCAGTGTGAGGGGCTTCAAAGACACACGTGGAGAACTTGATAAGTTTCCTGAAGCTTTGGAGACTGAGTACACTGGTTTCTGACTCAAGTCTGAGAAGTCTAAAGGATGAAAGCCAAGGCTGAGTAGATCATTGGATCTACTGGGGAGAAGGGGATGCATCCAGTAAGCAGGCCTCAGGTGTGCGTGAATTGTGAAACCCAGAGATGGGCAGGGGAAGAAAGAGAATGATGAGACCAACCTGGGCTGTGTTAGAATCTGCCCGTGAGCAACACCTAATTGGTCAAGGAAACTTTAGCAGGAATATTTCAGAGGGATACAGGTTGATGCCCAAAGTGTGAAGGAGTAGTTATACTTGGCCAAATGGGAACTATTTCATTTAGCTCAGGGAACCATGGGTGCGTGAACCCTAATAAGTACCCCCGAGGGAAAGAGCCAGCCTTTAACTATATGTCCAAGGCAAATCCAACACATAATACCTTTCCTGCCTACTTACCTCTCCTCACTGCTCCCCAACTTTACACTTTCACCAAGTTGGCAGAAGAGGGATAGAAGCCAAAATCTGGGGGAAAACAGGGAAGCCAAATCCACCTTTCTTTCCTATTTCAGGCTTATCCATGAGGCTGACCTGAGCTGAGAAACATTTACTTTGAATAAAGTTTGATTGTTATATTGATAATGATTGAATTTAGAGTTAAAGTACCCTGAGGACTTTTAATTATCTAAAAGTGACCAGAAAAGTCATGAGACCTATAGTTCATCCTCAGTGTTGGGTCAGACTTCTTCTTCAGTACTAGTTTGAATGGTCAGAGAGGAAAGAAATTCAAGTTGGTTTTCTATTAGCACCCTACACATCCCACATGTTTAATATAAAAGTTACAATAGTTATGAGAAAAACAAATTAGTCCAAAGAGGGACTAAATCTACATGTGATCTCGATGTTATCAGAACCAAGTATTAGTGTGTTAAGCAAGGCACAATCTCAGTCTCCACATCTGTAGAGTATGGTGTATAGATTTAAGGGGTTAGTTCTGAAATTCAGTCTTGAAATGAGCCCTGATATATAGCTCTTAGACGATGGCAGAACAAAATTCTCAGGATGTCATTCTTGTCACCTTTTACCCCTTGTATCTCTCCAGTTCCTTTACTTATCATGGCTTATGGCAGAAACACCAGTAATTGGAAATACACTACACTTAGAAATAAATTATATGTTTGTTTATTTTTAGTAATAGAAAAATGAGTGCGTTTTCTGAGGATTCTGAAAAGGAAATATGTAAAACCTGAGAATAATAATAATTAATGATTGTGTAAGAAAAGAATACTAATTACATGAAATTCTATATGGTAAAGATTGTATCCAGTAATTTTGGTTTATTGTGAAAAAAATGCTTTTGGTATCTGGGGGCTGAAGTTCAACAAATATAAGAATATTCTTTAAACAGCTTTTAAACATGTTTAAAGTGTTTGTGCCTGTTTATTCTAGGTCTCACATATTGTTAAAATTTTTGTAATGCTAGATTCTTTCACATTTAGCAGGTGGTAGGCACACTCTTAAAAATAAAAATGCAAGTTAATGCTGAAACATAATGAAATATTCGTTAAATGCATAATATGCCAAAAGCCTATTATAAACATAATTTGCATGTAAGCAAATAAAATTTGATCATTTTATTTTACATTATAAAAGTAATGATATGTTCATGGCAAAACATCAACAGGACAAAGAATAAAATATGTCAAAATTCCTCTTTCTCACTCCTTACCTCCCACCAGCACTCCCAGAAGAATGACTTACTAACAGTTTCTCATGTGTTCTTCACAAGGTCTATCTTTCATGAAATGTTATGTTTCTCTCTCTATGTTACAAACAAAAACAGGTAACATTGCTAAAATGAACATGCAGAAGAATTATATATTTATTTTCACTTTTAATAAAGAAAACTTAGGAAGAGATGACTAAAATACACCAGAAGGATTTAGGTTAGATGCAGAGAAAACCTCACCATCCTGCCACTGCTTTAAAGTTCTCAAAACCCTAGGATAAAACACTGAAAGTGTTTGCAGAATCGCCTTTGACCTACATCTGCTTTTTAAATTTTGTCAATATCACATGGAGAATAGATCTAGAATGTTGAACTAATAGGACTCCAAAATAGCTTCTTCTGGGTTTAAAAATAACCATAATCATACTATTCCTAAAGTAGCTGGGAATTTGAACACAGAATATTCCACCTTAAAAGTAAAATGTTAATGAGATCCATTAAAAATTCTTCTTGAATGTATTGGATTCCCTAATTTTCTACTATTACCTAGTAGATTTTTCTCATTAAAAGATATTTGAAAGCCCTCTGAATAAACAGTAATAGTTATAGCTTTCTAAATCTACCTTATGAGAAGTAAAGATGGTTAAGCAAAAAAGAAATCAAACAGTACGCATTTGATTTATTTAATTACTTCACAGAAAGATTTGTCACATTACCCTTAAAATCAATCTTTATGAGGTAGAATCCATTTAGTCTTCTGCTGAATTATGTAACATTACCAACAATTTAACAAACACACGAAAATGTGTGGGGAAACACTGAGAAACAGAAATTTTATTGAGTTAAATATTAAGATAAGTGACAGTAAATTTTAAAATATTCAAGTTACTTCCAGAGGAACATTTTTCCATATGTGGAATTTGGCTGCTGACTTCAACAGCGGAATGAGACAGAAATCAGGGAACCTAATTAAAGAGCCGAAAGAACATCTGGAAATTCAGTAAATATTACTTAGATAGTAAAGATGCTTTGGACTTTTAATCACATATGATATTGCTGTCATAAAAGAATTTAACCTTCTTCTAACTTTTGGCCAAAAGATAAGACAACAGTTAATTTTAAGTATATCTTGTCTTACAGTTCTTACTTCTGAATTTCTAAGACCTAAGTCTATGTGTTATGCATAATTGTTGACTGAATGATTTAATAAAAAGTAATATTAAGGAAACTACCTTTACGCTGAATTCATACAAATTTTTATAATCATTTTTGTCTACGAAAAATTTGTAGAATCTTACTTAATCTTTACAGAAGACATAATATAATCCCCTCCTAATATGTATTTCTAGCATGGTGTTGCTTTTATTTTAATACAGTAATGAGTTCAACTATAAATTTTTTGAACTGAGACAGTAACCTAACACTTTTAAAACATACTAGAGCTCTTCTAATAGAATTTCTGCTGGTATCTATTTTCTCCAAATAAAAACTATTACATACTATTTATAGAAAAATAAGAAATACAAGAAAATAAAGAAAAACTTCAGGATTTTACCATGTAGAAACACTAACTGAGACCCTTTTTAGAGAACATACATAATAAAACTAAACCATGTAAAAAATTCTTTATCCTGCTCTTTTCACTAATTGTGATAGAAATATTTCATCATGCTATTAAAACATCTCATAAATGCTGTTTTTGAATGTAATAAAATTATCTAGAATATAGACCAATAATAATTAATTTAACAATTATGTAACTGTTGCACTTTAATTGTTTATAATTTCTGTTTTTAAAAAATATCCTGTATTATTATACCTGTGTATGGGTATTATAGAAAGTTAGAAAAAAATGAAAATCAGAAAAAAATAAAAATCAATTTCCAACACACAGAGGTCACTATGGTTAAGATCTTAATATACATACTGCTGGACCTTTTGTGTATACAGTAGTTCCCCCTTATCTGCAGTTCTCATTTCTGAGATTTCAGTTACCCTCGGTCAAAGGCAGTCCAAAAATATTAAATGAAAAATTCCAGAAATGAACGATTCATACATTTTAAGTTGTGTGCCATTCTGAGTATTGTGAAGAAATCTCATGCCCTTCCACTCCATCTTGCTCTATCTTGCCTGGGATATGAATCACCCCTTTGCCTAGTATATCCACGTTGTGTATGCTCCTTCTCCATTAGTCACTTAGTAGCTGTCTTGGTTATCACAGTGTTCGCATTCAAGTAACCCTTATTTTACTTAATAATGACCCCGAAGCATAAGAGTAATGAGGCTAACAGTTTGAATATGCCAAAAAGAAGCCATAAAGTGCTTGCTGTGTATCATCAGGTCAACATTAGCCTGACACTATGTCACAATGCCTATGTCATCCTAAGAACTGTGGGCATAGCATAGTAAGATATGTTGAAAGAAAGAGACCACATTCATATAACTTTTGTAATATTATATTGTTATAATTGTTCTATTATTAGTTGTTGTTGTTAATCTTTCTCTATGCCTAGTTTATAAGTTAAGCTTTATCACAAGTATGAATACATAGAAAAAAACAGTGTGTGGTACTATCCTTGGTTTCAGGTATCCACCGGGGATTTTGGAAGTACACTTCGGTAATAAGGGGAGAGTCCCCTACTGTATACATATCTGTGTGTATAGATTTGTGCATGTATATTATGCTAAAATGAGATAACATACTCATATTATTTTGTAGCTATATTATTTTTCTGGGTTCACGATTTCATCTCAAAGGCAGATCACATGCACACTTAATTCCCCCAAATTATCCTTTAGAATTTGTTTGTTGAAAATTAGCAGAGTCTCATTTTTATTACCTAGACTTGTTGAAGACATTCCAGTATTTTGCTATTAGTAACAGTGCTGAAATGGAGACTTTTGTGCATAAGGCTTTTTCTATAATTAGACTTGTTTCCTTAGGAGAGGTTCCCAGAAATGGAATTAATGAATTGAATGCCATGAACTTGTAAATCTCTTGATACCTACTGCCAAATGACTTTCCAAAAGCATTGTACCAAAATACATTTCCAACAGCAGGGCATGAGAATTTTCTTAAAATGAGCATAGTTAAACATTAAAAGAGACTTTTGAACGTAATTTTAATTTCATGTCAAGAAACACTAAAACTATACAACTGTATGTGCTTCCATCATTTATCTGCCAAGTTCAAGTCAGTTTATTAAACATGTACTACACAGGTAGAATTTAAGTAAGAAAGAAAGATCTACAGCACAGTTTCTGCCAATAATAAGCAAGTGATTCATAACAGATGATGTCAATTTAATAATGACAAAGATATACCAAAGGATATGGAAGAACAAAGATAGGAATCATCCAACACAGTCTGAAAAAAGAGCAAGTTAATGAAGGCTTCTTGGAAGCTATAACAATGCAGTTTTGATGACTAAATAGGAGATAGCCAGGGGAATAAAAAGTAGGGAGAAAAAAAGAAGATAATCAAAGCAGAAGGATCAGCATGAAATTCACGAGTAATCTGTAATGTAACTTGGTATAAATAGGGGCAACTGCTCCTTCCTGTTTTCCTATCTTTTCTCAGCGTTTATGGTATGTGTCATTCCTTAATATAGTTTCAACAAGAGAGTTCTATAATCACTTCCTATCCATGTAGAGTGTACTTCTGTCCTTCCAACTGTTCTCAGGAGGAAAGGGTATAGTTAACAGCCTCTTTAGGAGACATTTGATAAATATATGAATATATATTTTCATTGTCATAATAACTAATGATACTACTGACATTCATTGGTCAGGAGCCAGGGAAGCCTAACCTCCAGGAATGTGCTGAACGTTCCCACACAACAAAGAACCGTCCTGTCTAAAATGCTGGTAGTCCCCTTTCCCCTCTTCTTAAGAAATACTGAACCAGACTGTAAGTTCCTTGAAGAAGAAGGTGGTATTTTGCACATCTGTTACCTTCATCATAGCTAGAATGCATGGATGCTAGACAGGTAAGAAACATACATTGGATATCTATCTCTCTGACAGATTAAAATGAAAATTAGTAAAATTTCAAAAATAAGTAAAATGTTCAAAGCACTTCTCTAACAGTCTTATTATTTACTTTACTACATACCATGCATCACCATGAGGGGCATTATGAGAAAATGATGAGGCTATAAGGTGCCAGCTTGTGAAATAAAATCAGTGGCCCCCACCTATCTAATTGTTTACATTAGCAGAGAAAGCAAATCAGCTTTAATTCCCTCTATCATTTGCAATGGGTTGAAAAAATTTCTAGAGACATTCAAGATCTGTGCAAACTTATTTTTAAATAATTGTGGCTCTAATCTCCTACCAATGGTCATCTGGCACTGAAGCATAATCCGAAGCTTAAGACTTAACACATTATGGAAAGTGCAGAATAAAATGATAAATTCAGACAAGTACAGTTTGTTCTTAATTGTTTTATTGGACTTTCTTAAGTCTGCAGCATGTATTACCTTTAAAAGTTTCTTCTTAAAACAAAATTGCCATCATTTATTTTTTACTAAATCTTTACACACCATTAAAACCCAGTCATTTAGTCTTTAAGACAACCATATCGATCTCGGGGAAAAAACACCCTAAAACACAGGGTTCTTAAGACTTTTATTTTACAATAAAACAGGCCACAGGCAAATAAACACAGTTCTGAGTTAAAAGTGGCAGGAGCATTAGGTTTCAGAATTATCGTAAAACAGGAAGGTTGTGAGGGTGTAATATAGGATGAAAGCAGCCTCCACCCTGGAGCCTTCCTGCTGACTTGGGTCATGCCAAAATACACAATGGTATACACACAGCACAGATATACACAAAGATGCACACACACAATACTCAAAGGGTAACTTATCTGGGATAGCTATTATCTTTTAAAAAGTCCAGTTTAAAGTAGAAGATAATAAAATAAAAAGTTCAAAGAGTTAATTCAAATAGTTTTGAAAATAATATGCTGCCAGTACCTTTGGATTAGAAATGGTTTTCAAGCATGTCAATATTAGCAGTTTCTATTAAGGTAATGCCATCTGGGAGAATCATCTCTTCTTGATGATAATTCTGCAAACACACATACACACACTTAAATGCCTGGAGAAGGTGGTAAAGTTCTCTCTGAACAATTGCTTCAAGACCACACCTCAGAGAAAGACTAAATAAATATCTGCGTTGGTAAATATGGCTCAAAATATAACATTGTGGTAAAGGAAATATACATTGTGGTAAAGAGTGCCATACCTACAGTTACAGCCACATTCCAATAAAAGGAGTGGGAAAATATGCCAAATGGAGGTAGCAGTTAAATCGCTCACCAGAAAAATAAAGGAAACGGGGTCATTATTTTTCCTTCCCTGAAATAAAGAAGCAGCTTTTGCTTAGTTTGGAACAGTCACTGTAAAAAGGGAAGCTTGTGTTTATTTAGCACTGTTCTTCTCAGCAGTCCAGTTCATTAGGTTTATAGTTTTTTGTTTTGTTTTGTTTTAGTTTTTTTTTTTTTACTTTGTTACAACAATTTGTGGGTATTCTAAAGCCTACTCATAAGGTGGCAACTAAGAAGAATGCACTGCAGGTTATAAGCAAAGGTCCACATAAACACACACAAAATACATGCAAATTAATTTTAAAATATTCTACAGGTTCAAAACCTTTTTTTAAACCGAAAATCTAGTCCTTTTTCTAGACAGCAAAATTATATTACTAAAAATTTATATTTCTACCTATAATTCTTCATATTCTTGGCATATGCATACTTGATCCTTGAATAAAATATATGGACAAATTCAATAAGGTGGTGTAAACTCCTTATATTAGTCACGGCTTGAAATTTTTAATCATAGTTATTATAAAGGATTATTTGATAAGTCTAGGTCAAATGCTTATTCTTTAAATATGCCAAGGCTAAAGAGAAAATGTAGCACACAAAAAAAGTGTTATTTATAAAAAATGCTAATAATAACACACATGATCATAATAAAGATAAGAAGCTTAATTTCTTTTTCTTCAAATAATTACAAATAAAATACATTTCAATTTAGCCTCACAGAATAAGTGTAATGGGCAGTTTACCAAGACATTGTACCATCATCCACTATAAATAATGGGTCAAATAAATACGGAATCACAACAGAAAAACTATTAACACCTAACCTAGTTCTTAAAGTGATTTAAATCAATGTCGATTTACGGTTTGAAGGTCGAGCAACAACAAAAAAAACACACAATAATTTGGTATGAATACTTTTCAACAAAAATGGTCTTGTTTCACAGTATTAATATAGTTTTTTTTAAATATAGGGGTGCAGCAAGATTGAATCACATCACACCCACTTGCACTGATGGTAATAGATCTATTTTAACAACTGGATCCCTTTTTATAAACGTTCTTCACTCGGTTTAGAGAACATTGCACTCTTAAGTTTGCTCCTGCCAGAAAAGATGCTTCTTGGTCCCATTTACTGGTTCTTTTTCTCCTCCCTGATCTCTTAATTCTGTAGTTCCCAGAGTTCTGTCCTTGGTCCTTTTCTCTATCTACAGCGACTCCCTTGGTGAACTCATCTAATATTCTCGTAAATGTAACTATGTGTTGGCAACGTTAAAACATTTACCTCTGTTCTGGACTTCTCTCCCGAACTCTATTCATATGCCCACCTGCTGACAAGCAATGCCTACTTGTATGTCTAAAATATATCTCAAAATTACCATGCTGAAAAATGAACTTCTGATTTCCCCCTCATCGGCCCATCTGCGCTCTTCCCCATAGTTGTCGGCAGCTCTCTCCTTCCAGCTGCTCAGGCCCCAAACTCGGAGGCATCTTGTATCTCTTCTATCGTCTCACACTCTCTACATCAAATTAGTCAGAAAATCATTTTGGCTCTATCTTCAAAGTTCTGTATCCTGATTTTTTTTTTTTGATCAATAATACAACCACTTCTATAACTCCACTGGCATTAATACTGTATAAGCTAATGTCTTTCTTAATGAAGTTACCATGCTCCTAAATTAATTCAAATCATATGATCCTCTGCTGAAAACTTTACAATAGCTGGCCATTTTGTTTAGAGTAAAAGTCATGACCCTCGCAAGCCCTGTGTGAGCAAACCTTTCTTTTTCTCTCTGATTCTACCTCTAATTAATCTCATCTCACGGACCCCGTTCTAGACACACCGGCCTCCTTGCTATTCCTTAAACATTCCAGGCACCTCATACCCTAGTTTCTAAGAAACTTTCCGCTCAGATCAATTTATGGCTAAATCCTTTACCCCTCACAGTTTCTCATACCATTTCTTGTTTGAAAACCGTAACTTTTCTTTTACCCTCACTCTATACCTCCCATCTACTTAGCTTTGTCCTTTTCTCTGTAGAACCTACTAACTTATAATTTACTATAAAATTTATTTGTGTGTTATGTCTATTTTATTTAGGACTCCCCTTTTGTGCTGTAAGCAATTTTTGTCTGCTTTGTTCAATGATATGTGTCAAGTCACAGAATAATACCTGGCACATACCAGATAATTAATATTTCTAGAACAGAATGAATGGAATAGAATAGGTTGAGAAATCACAGAATGAAATAGAAAGGAATGAAATATAATCAAATACAATAGGACAGAATAGAATAGAATAGGATGGTAAGGCAACTAGTTGTATTGTTTTATTACCTATTTCACTTACTATCATTGACTCTGTTTTTGTTTATAATCTGTTAAAAAAAGTCTGAGTGCCCAAAGAACAACGAAATAGCTTGAGATGATCTAGACTTTTCGACAGAGCCATATATCCAAATTATAACCACAATAAAATTAGTGGTAAAATGTATTATCTTTCTGAAAACAAAAAAGGCACTAGTAAGAAGGCCAGGACCAGTGAGAACATATTCCTAAATGAGAAACATAATAAGTCTGAAAATCCTACAGAGAAAGAGGCAAACGATTTTGGCCAGGATAAGTGAAATGCCTACACTCTTCATTGGAAAAAGGTTACATTGTTAAAGGACTACTTGTCTTTTTTTACCCTTTTCCAATGAGCAATAGTGTATGTGCAAATTATGGTTTTAAAAAAACATTTTATTTTGAAATACTTTTAGAGTCACAGAGAATTGCCCAAACAGGGCAGAGAGAAACCCCATGTACCCTTTACTTGGTTCTCCCCAGTGGTTGCATCTTACATAATTGTAGTATAATATCGAAACCAGGACAATTAATATTGATATAATACTATATCAATAATATTACATCGAGAATGTGTGACCTTTTGGAATTGACATTTTACACTCAGCATAATGCTCTTGAAATCCATCCAAGTTGTTGCCTATATCTAGTTTATTCATTTTTATTGCTGTATAGTATCCCATGGTATGAAAATATCACACTTTTTTAAATCATTCACCTTTTTGGCTATTAAAAATAAAGATTCAGTAAACAGTATACAGTTTGAGTGAAAATAAGTTTTACTATCCCTAAAATAAATTTCCAGAAGTACAATTGCTGTGTCATACAGTTAAGTGCATTTTTATATTTTTAGGAAAAAAACCAAACTGTTTTACGGAGTGGCAGTATCATTTTACATTCCCATCAGCAATGTATGAGTGATCCAATTTCTCTGCATCTTTATCAGCAGTTGGTATTGTCACTATTTTTAATTTTAGCTGTTCTAATAGGTGTATATTGATATCTCATTGTGGTCTTAATTTCATTTCCCTAATGGCTAATGATTTTGATCATCTTTTTCATGCTTATTTGTATTTGCCTATCTTCCTCAGTGAAATGTTTCCTTTTTTTGCCAATATTCTAATTGGACTACTTGTCTTTTCTTACTGTTGAATTGTGAAAGTTACTTATATATTCCATCTACGAGTCCTTTGTCATATATGTAGTTGAAAAGTGTTTATTTTTTATATAGGGTTTCACTCATGGATTGATATACACTTATTAAAGCAATAAACCCGAGAGCTCACTGCACAACAGATATGACTATATTGAAATGACTGATAAAAATTCCTCCTTTTTTGTTGTTTTTGCCTTTAGTTTTTTACTGTCCACTCATGTTATCTCTTTAACCTTTCTCTGCTTCCTCAAAAAAAATGTAAATAAAAAACAAATTTTTAAATAAAAATATATGGAAATGTACATCCTATATTTATTCATGCACACTTATTCTGTAGATGCATGTAGTGTGTATCATTATAAATACATACTCTACACACACACAAACACAAACACACACACACATCCTATATACTATTTGCAGCTTTCATATGCATGGATCAAAAGCCTCAATGTCAAATAGTGTCCCTTTGTCACTTGGTAGAACATGGACCAATGGGTTCTCTGTTAATATAATCCTACTCAGTCATAAAAAAGAATGAAATCTTGCCATTTGCAACAAACAACATTGATGGGCCTAGAGGGTATTATGCTAAGTGAAATAAGTCAGACAGAGAAAGACAAATACCATATGATTTTACTTTTATGTGGAATCTAAAAAACCAAACAATTGACCAAAGGAAACAAAACAGAAACAGACTAATCGATACAGAGAACAAACTGGTGGTTACCAGACAGGGGAGCAGTTGAGGATGGGGAAATAGGTGAAGTGGATTATAACTTCCAGTTATAAAATAAGTCATGGGGCTATAATGTACAACATAGGGAATATAGCCAATAATATTGTAATAACTTTGTATGGTGACAGATGGTAACTAGACTCATCATGGGGATCATTTTATAATATATATAAACATTGAATTGCTGTGATGTAACCTGAAACTAATAGGATATTGTATGTCAATTATATATAAATAAAAATATATACATATTTATTTGTAAGGTTCAACGGTAGTTTCTATATTACTGAAAATTAAACTTACTCTCTAAATGTTCATAACAAATACCTCATATTCTTTTTGATAATTTAAGAAAGTTCATTTACACAAATCCTTTGTCAGAAAATTTACACCTGTCTATATTACCAAGTTAAATCTGTGTTTCTGAGTGAGGTTCCCCTTTGTTTTCCCTAAATTTCTTTTAAATGTTAGGTCTTCTGATCGTTCAATCACACTACTCATTATCAGCAGCAGAAATATTATTATCATGATTGTATTAGTGTTCATTCAGGGAAATAGAACCTATGCAACTACTTCAAAGAATAAAATTATTATGGCAGAATTTGTTGAAGAACTGTTGGAAGAGATGGAAGGGAAAACAGGGAGCTGAGGTAACCCAGAGTTTTAATAAGTGATACTGCTGCGAAGATTGTAGGGATCTTCTGAAAGAAAAGATATGTTACACTAGAGCCCAGAAGCTGGGTTTAGCAGGATAGAGCCAGGAAGTCAGAAGGCCACCTTACGTGCTAACCTTACGTGCAGCAAGACCAGGGCTGAGAGATTAGATGTGGACAGATATGGAGTGATTACATACAGTGTGACCATGGAGGAAAGGGCTTCTGCGAGAAAAGCGGGCACAGAGTGGAGAAAGGGGTGGGAGGTATACCAATCTTTTCTATCTGCCCTTCAGTCTCCACCCAGTGCTTCCCATTGGCCGAAACTAAGAAAGAAACAGTTGGAAAAGGAGCCTGGGAAATGATGTTGCCAGCATTAGCCACATGCAAAGCAGAACAGAGTAAGGGAAGGGCAGAGAGTGACCAACAGAATTGTGATCATGGTTAATATATAGTAAACTGAGCTGAGGAAGTTAAGTAAGCCAGATTTCACAGGCAGGCTGTATTTTAGCAACTCTGTAAAAAGCTCTGGTGGAAGTTAGAACTACTATATAAATTTAGTTTTATTGATTATCTTGGAACATGATTATCCATGGGGTCTATGATCTCACATTCTTCTAGACTAGCTATAACAACTGAGCACGACCAAGGAATGCACCACTGGGCAGAAGTTTCAATGCGTACACTCTCAAGTTCACAATGGAATGTGTTCCTGGTGACACAATGATTCTCTGACCCTGTTCCTGCTGAGATACTTTCTGTGATATGTTTACATTTTATAATGCACTACCGTTTTACACCATTAAGGGAGAAAATACCATCATACAACACGAAATACTAACAAAACTAAAATCTTGGCTATTTTAAAATGGTAAGATGTTCTATCAGCTTCACCCTAGGTTGTTAAAGTCAAACAAAAGAATCAGAAAAGGGAGAAGAAAGGTGCCAGAATGGGTCAGGATGAAAGAGGAGGTGAAGCTACAATCTATTCAGTTTTTCCTCTGGAGCCAGGCATGGTGCTCGCTACTTGCCATTGGCTAAATTCATCTAATTCTTACAACAATTTTTAGAGGTAAGACTTCTTATTCCAGGTTTACAGATGATAAAACTAAGAAATAAAGAGGCTGAACACCTTGCTCATGATGACCCTCAGTGGGGATGGGATGCAGAGGGCTATGTATATTTCTTTCTAAAAGCTAACTTCTTTCAGCTACACCAAGAATGTTTCTCTAAGCTTATACTTTTAATTCATATTCTTATGCTGAAAATATTCTTTTTTACTTGAAACAAAATAAGATTACTAAATCTGAGGAGAACATCTCTTCTTAGCATCTATGTACTAACTAGGCAAGGGCATGTAGTGCTTGGCAAAAGGGACAGGAAGAAGAACAGCCAAAAATTTAGGAGTTTTTCAAATTGTTTCCTCTTACATATTCCTACAGAATAAGATCACAGTTGTGTTGATATGAATAATATAAGTGAGAACATAAATTTGTATTGGTAAAAAAATTTGTAGTGGTAATCAGAGGAAGTAAACTTGCAAGTACTAAAATCAAGAAATTATAATGTAGAGATTCACAGGCCAAAGAGTAAGAAAGCCAAGCTTTATTTTTTCCCTTTATGATTTTGATCCCATATAAAGGAATATTTAAGGACAGCTTTGCATACAGTGGACAAGTATGTAGAGTTTCACTAATTGCCATATCATTACCTTGACAACACAGTGCACAGGTGCTTCCTTTATTCATTTATTCCATGTCCATCATTCTATATTTATTAAATTTCTGACAATCTTCACATGGATATTCACTTGGCATCTTACACCTCACACTTGGATTATGATCGTGTTAGGTTTTGGGGATATAAAGTAATAATACACAGTATCTATTCTCCAGGTACTTCAAATGTAGTAAAATGGTACCCAATTTCCTCTTTCATGGTGCCCTTAGCAGCTCAGTAATTATTTTACTATATCTCTAAGCCTAAAGAAATACCGATTGACTGAGTTTACTGAGCTGTCAGGTTCAAACAACTTAATAACTACTTATGTCCTAACGACCTAATACCAATTGGTCACAGCACAACTTCTCCAACCTGGCAACTGGATAGGAAACCACCGCTCTCACTTCCTGTTCCAGATTGAGTCTCACAAAGTACTTGTTTTTATCACAGAAACCTCCAAAATCTAAGTTTTGCAAAGATAAGATGTTATTAAAAGGAATGCAGAGATATTAACATTCCAACTGTTAGCTTCTTTCAGCTAGTAGTTCACATAGCATTTGATGGATGTCTCTATGTGTTCATCCAACGTTTGAAATGTCTCATAGCACCCTGTAGGTCCACCCTAGGACCTGAAGTTTGGGAACTGTAAGTTTAGTACAGGGTTTCTCAACTTTGGTGCTGTTGACATTTGGGGCTGGATAAGTTTTTGTTTGTCGGTACTGCCATGTACATTGCAGGATGTTTAGCAATATGCAGGCCTCCATCCAACAGATGCCAGTATTACATACGCCTCACAGTTGTGACCATCAAAAGTGTCTTCAGACATTACTAAATGTCCCTTGGAGTGCAAAACTGCCCACAGTTTGCCGGAAAGGGAAGAAGAGAACTCTGAGAGGAGAAAATGGGTTGGTGAGTCAAAGCTCAGAAAGGTCAAGCAGCCAAGGTTTTTTCAGGAAACTCTAGTGTGGTCAGCAGAGCTGGGGACTGGGCAGTGGTCCTCGGCCATTTTTTGTTTGTTTGTTTGTTTCTACATCATGCAAATTCATCATTCGCCTGTCCATCAGAAAATCTTCCATGTCATTCTCAAATACAGATGAATGCTCTTCTATGTATGGTGGATCATAATCTGGTCAGGTGTGTGTGTATGTGTGTGGGGTAGTGGGGGAGGTGGGAAACAGGAAGGAAACCTAAGGAGAATAAATGAATAAATGGCTAGGTAAGTAGGCAGGGTTTGCCAAAAAGTAACTTTAAAAGGCGAGTGTTTGTGTATGCTCCTGCCTACCTAAAGATTTTTAGTATTATCTTACAAATGATGGGGGGCATTTTAGAACCAAGAATTACCATAGTTACAGCATTTTCACTATTTTGTAAATATTACTGAACATGTAATAGCTACATATTACTTGATATAAATAGAGTATGAGTTATTTCATGACTCCCCTATTAGATTGCTTCTAATTTCTGCCATCATAAATAACAGTAATAAACATACTTCATTATTAACTTGGGGGCATATTTACTCTTTTAGGATTAGCAGATTAGCAGACATTTCGTCCTATTCAAAACAACCACTGAGACATTTGGGCTATGACAAAAGTTCCTTGAAATTTGGTCCTATCAAAAATGTCCATGAGCATATTTGGTCCACACCAAATGGTCCTTGATATTTGGCCCTGTCAAAATGTTTATGCTTAGAAAACATCTCTGGGTTCAAATAGCCCGTAATGTCTATTTATACTTTTAGTTTATGGGATTAATACATGAAAAATACTATCATGTTTCATTTGGTCCAGTAATTGTGTTGTGGCCGTATTGCCAATAATAACCCTTCTTGCCTTGGTAGTCTAACTGTAATGGCACATGACCAAGGAACTTTGGGCATGGACCAAATGTCTCACTGGATGTTTTGGACAAAATCAAATGTTCTGCAAGGCCCCCTTAGGATGAATTCCTAGAACTAGATTTACTCTTAAAGGCTATAAATATTTTTAAAGCTTTGATACATACTTGTAAACGATCCTCCAGAAAGCATACAGCTGTGCCTTCTCCCAGCACAGTATATTAGTGCCTCTCTACCACATTGTTTTTAATTTTAAATATTTTAGAACTCTTTCTAAATTTAATGGATTTAAATGGTACGTCATAATGTTTTTTTGGTACTTTCTTGATTTTTTAATGACGTTGAACACTGTTTCATGTATTTACTATCACTTGTATATATCCCTTTTTAAATTGTCTACATACGTCCTCTGGAAAGAAGAATCCTTAGAGTTTCCTATAGTGCATGAATATTGCTAAATTTAACAGTATACTTTTATTATTACAAACACTTATTAACTTAAGCATACTATGTGCAGGAAGTGTTCTAAATGTTTTATATGTATGAGTTCCCTTGATCCTCACAACAATCATCTGAAGGAGGTTTTATTAATATATTTACTTACCAATAAAGAAACTGAGGTACAGAGTTCATAACTTGATCAAATTACACGCTATGAAAGGAAGGAGGTAAGGTTTTTCTCAGACATGCTGTTAACTTCTCTGGAGAAGAACATGTGAGAGAAAAATGAGTTTAATGTTTATACATAGGGGCTTTCATAAGCCTGTAGAACACTGAAGTTAATGGTTCTCCACTGGGGATTAAATTATCTCGCAGGGGACATCTGGCAATTTCTAGAGACATATTTGATTGTCACAATGAGGGGAAGGTGCTGCTTACATTTACTGGGCAGAAGTCAGGGATACTGCTGAATGTTCTACAATGCAGAGGACAGCTATCCATGCAAAGAATTGGCTAGCCGAAAAACGTCAATAGTTAAGAGGCTGCAAAACCTCTCTCTAAATGGATATATTTAGTATGAAGTTTGGAACTCAGAAAGCTTTGGTCTAAACAATATTGAAGCACACCATAAAAGGATTAAATTTTCATGGATGACTTTGAACGTATGCGTTATCTACATCTCCATTCACTGGCAGCTTGTATAAATTTATTATTAAGCTTTCAGAATTAAATTGACTATAAAAACTGAACATTTAGCCACATATAATTCATTTATAGGGCACCCTGTTTTTTAGCAATTGTACAGAGAATTAAAATTCCTGCTTTTGTTCCAACAAAAATAATGCAAATCACAATCCCATATAATTAATTACTGTGTTTGTCACCAAAATGCTTGCCAGCAAATGGGGTCATTGCTGAATAACACAAAACAAAATATTTTAGATAAATTAGGCAATTCCAACAATAGAAAAGACATAAAATTAAGGAAATAATATATTAGAATTACAAGAGCATTGTAGGCAAACAGAGAGACAATGAAGCTACACTTAGAATCATTCACTAATAAGCCACCTGTAAAAGGATTATTGCCATGCTGATCGACATGGCAAAGCATACTTGATGGTTCCAATAGTTTCTTCAGGAACTTAAGTGCTACTTTGGCTATTTTGGAATCCTGGCTAGTATGCTAGGCTGCCAAGGTCACGTTCTGCTGGCAGGCAGCAAAGTGAAAGGCACACGTCCATGAACATAAGCAAGGGGCAGTGTGCCAACTGGAGGACATGGCAAAGGCTATTTGCTTCCAGAAAAAAAAAATATCATTAGCTGCATTTTAAATCAGTTTTTTGGGAAAATAAGAGCTTCTTGATATTTGAAGCATTTTATGCTTATTTCAAGCAGAAGAATGAAACAATCAAGGCTGTAGGTGCCATGTATTTTAGTGGGGTGGAATATGTATGCTGGAGTCAGACTCCTGGATTTATATCCTGGCACTGCTACTTATAAGTCGTATGATCTTAAACACTTTGTTGAACTGCTCCATGACTCAGTTTCTTTATCTCTAAAATGGGGAGAAATAATAGTATCTAGCATCTAGGGTTCTTTCAAGAATCTTGTTGGTTAATCCATGTAAAGTCCTTATAAACGTTGTCTTAGTCTGCTTGGACTGTTAAAATACCATAGCCTGGTTGATTTAAACAAATATTTATTTATCATAGTTCTGGAGGCTGAGAAGTCTTAGATCAATGTGACAGTGTCTGGTGAGGCTGTCTTCTTGATCTGAATATGGCTGCTTCCTTATTTTATCTTCACATTGTAGACAGAGAGTGAGCAAGCTCTCTGACCTCTTCTTATAAGGGCACTAACCCCTTTATGAAGACCCCAACCTCATGACCTCAGCTAAACCTAATTACCTCGGAAAGGCCCCATCTCCTATTAAAATCATCTTGGGGGTTAGTTCTTCATTATATGGATTTGGGGGGAACACAAACATTTAGTTCGTAATAATTTTGAAACAGGAGAAAATATCGTTGTGTCTAAAAAGCAAATTTTGAAACAAAAAATACACTGTGGTAATTCCTTTCCTAAACAGTCTTAAATAACAAAGTAATCTCTTCTCAAGTTCTGTATAGCTCTTTCATGAAAATTCCCTATTCATCCAAGGATGTTTATATCTCCTCTGAACTTATGTTACCCTAATTCACCTTGTTAATAGAGTAGTCACATTATTTTGAAATATTATATAAATATTTCATGCTATTTAACTCCTCAGATGCCTATGTCCTGATTTTTAACAAGAATTTTTTTATAGTATGTGTTGGCCTCTCTTAGAATAAGGACTTGTTTTAATGTCTAGAACTTGGTGTATTCTAGACATTAAAACGAGTGTCAAACACGTTGCTGGGATTCAGTGAATATTTTTTAAATGAAAGAACAAAAACATTTAATATGCTTTTGTTCATTTGATGATGACAATGTTATGTATAAGAAACAAGGCTCAACTTTATAGTCTAGAAATGTTTTTTCTTGTACCTTATTATATTCTTCCTGTTCACTTTTCTTTGTTTTCCTTTTGTTTTATTTATTTTTAATTGACATGAACTAAAACTGACTCCTTGGGTGTCCATGTCTATGAATTTTAACACATTAATAGATTAATATAACTATAATCACAATCAGAATACAAAACAGGTATATATCACCCCCCAAAAATTCCTTTATGTTCCACTCACCCCAACCCCTGGCAACCAGTGATTTGCTCTTTGTCACTGTAAGTTTTATATTTTAATATTAAACAAAATTTTTATTTTGCAGTAATTTTAGACTTGCCAAAAAGTTGCCAAAATAATACATCAAGTTCCTGTATATGCTTCATCTGGCTTCCTCTAACGTTAACATCTTACAAAACCCTGAGACGTTTGTCAAAACTAAGAAATTAACATCTATACAATGCTATGAACCATACTATAGATTTTATTTGGATTTCATCAGTTTCTTATTAGCATCCTTTTTACTGTTCCAAGATCCAATCTGGGATCTCACATTGCATTTAGTGGTCTTGTCTCCTTAATCTTCTCTTACATGCGAGTTTCCAGTTTTTAAAAAATTTTTATAGCCTTCACATTATTTGATGATTACTACTCAAATATTCTGTAGAATATTCCTCAATTTTGGTTTGTCTGATATATTTGCATTATTAGACTGAAGATATGAATTCTGGAGAAGAATGCAAAGAGGTGAAATGCCCTTCTCATTACATCCACGTAAGTGCTACAGATCCCCATACTTACACTGGTTAAGTTTACATTGGTCACTTGGTTTGGAGGTTTCTGCCAAGTATCTTTACTGTAACATTACTTCACTGTAACATTTTCCTCTTTCTATACTCCATTCATTGAGTCATTCACTGAGTCACTCATTTAAAATTCTTGTTATGACTGAACTATTGCAAGCGTAATTTATCCACAACCCTATCATGTGAAAGGAATTATGTAAAAGGTGCTTTCCATTTACTCCTCACCATACACATGAGACAAGTATTATCTTCTTAATTTTATAAAGAAATTGAGGCTCATAAGAATTAAACAGTGCTTAATCATTAAGAGATAAAAGTAAAATTCAAGTCCATCAATAGCTGATTCCCAAACGCATGCTGTCTTCTTAGCAAACTGCCCATTCATCTATCCCAAAATAAATGTCAATGAAAATGAAGCAATAAATTCCTGTCACTGTTTCTAAGTATGCAGATCACATATTTTACCTTTATACCTTAACATACCAACATACCAACATACTTGACCTAGTATGTTTATTTCATAAAGTTATGGATGAGCTGTGACAATTAGCAAACTAATAGACAGGACCTGTCATTAGCGGGGATACCAGGCAGCATAGATAAATATTACCAAGTCTGGAAAGAAGAGGACTAAATGGAAAGTGAAATCCCATGAGAGGACAAAAGTAAATACATGAACAGAAAAGAAATTCAGAGGGTGAATGCCAGAGAAGTATATAAAAATTAATGGCAGAGAACTGCCATGGAAAAAAATACCAAAGCTCTCCTCTTTCCATACAATCAAGGCTATAGAGGAAATGAGTGGCCTGCTGCAAAGTAACTCAGTGATAACTTACAGAGCACAGCGCAGAGCAGAGATCATGTTCTAGGCACTGAGAACAACACTGCCTGAAAGTTAAGTAGGACCAGGAGGTGTCGCCAAGTAGCTGAGGCCTTAGGAAGGATGCTGGTCCACCTCTTCAGCCCGTGGCTGAAACTGAGATGTGCAATTTCAGGATATGGGTATTTTCAAGGGTTGTAATGTCTGTGGGCACTGAATGGTTAAAGACTTAGATATTAACCTCATCTCCCTGGCCCTTAACTTTTTTCCCCCATAACTTTTAGATCAGATTGGATTAGATTTGTATTCCCCTCTATATGCAAAGTCTAATAGCTTTCCTCATATTTAAGAGAATTCCCAGAGCCTGCAATATTATGGCTACTCTGGCTTTCACTTCCTGTCTCCACTAAATTACTGTTTTTTGCTCTGCATTTTTCAGTTTTATCCAGTCCCTGGCATTGATTCTTTTTGTTAACATAAATTAAAAAAAAACAAAAACTATTTATCTTTTTGATCCCTATAAAAATAAACCCACTCATTTGTGGCCTTTTTGTTGGAATTTGATTTTACTGTAGAGTTGGGATGAAAAATACAGCATAAACACTGTAAAATATGAATATGCAAACAAGCCTGTTTTGTAAGTTCATTGGCTTCTCCTTCTCATTACTTTTCCATATGTTCTTTTCCTTGTTCCACCACTTTTTATTCAGTTCCATTCCTCCAGGAAAACAACAACAAATAAATTTCTTCCATTGTCCTGGCAAAGAAATTTGGCTCTTTCCTACACCTGTCTCAAAAGTCCACTCCTCAATTTCTCCCATCATTTTCAGTTAGAACATGAGGTAACAGGAAGAGGAAGCACAGAGGCAAACTCATTCAGGTTACACTTAAAATGTTTGCTCTACAATTATTCCTGTTGATTAAATTTCTGTAGTAGAGTGAAAGTATGTTTTGTCCCATATTTTAGATAATCCCAGGAGGGTTAGAAGAATGTAGAAATATGTTAGCAATAATGATATCTTAGTAAACTAATTTCCAGGAGAAGCTGAAGGAAAATGCACACAGATATAAATGCAGTATTTCATGTCAGCTTTTATTTCAGTATGTGTGTAGGTTTTCTTTGTTTGTTTTAGATTTTGGAAGCTGCTATAGAGAGTAGTAACTATATGATTAACTGCACAAATACTTTCACTAGTAAGTGCCCATGAATTTATGGAGATTTAGGTAGGCTTTTTATTGAGCACTATTAAGTTAAAGATCTCCCATTTTCTTAAAATACTTTAACATTCACACATATGTTTTTAGTAGCACAATAACATCTTGGATACACAGAATTCTAACCAAATGAATCATTCAGGATGCTTTAAGTTTCTGTATAGGTATAGGTCAAACACTGGAACTATATAATATATTAGGTATTTTAAAGGGAAAATCTTTCTTAAATATACACATAATTCCCATGTTTTTTAAACAGAATGCATTGGATGTAACTTAATGTTTCCTGAGTGAATGTGGGTCATCCTGAAAATTAAATATTTTGTCTTGTGTACATATAACTGTCCAATTGGGAAAGATATCATTGTTCTTTAAATCTAAATGGTTCTTTCTTAATTTGGGTTCTCCTAAACTAAGACAAAAATTTTAGTTCAAGTGGTTTATTTGGGAAACAATTCTACAAAACACCAGTAGGAGAGTAGGGGAATAAGACAGTAAAGGAAGGCAGCCAAGAAAAAAGTAAATCACCACTGTGGACAACTGGAGCTTTATTCCCCTGGGGACAGCTGGTTGCCAGTGTACAACACATTCTTTAGACTTAACTCAACCAAGGGGCAAGGAAGCTGGGATATTTACACATTGACTCCCATCAGCCATTGGTTGCAGGCTACTTCCCCGTGGCATTAATTCTCTGGCACTTCTGACTTGTCACGCACCTATAACAAGCATTTGGTGTCGGCTTGGGCTACCAGAGAAAGCCCTCAGGCAATGAGAGATCTGTGCTGTCAAGAGCCAGACCAGAGAACATAAAAAATGATAGAGCCCCAGGAGATTTGGGAGGGCTACCTACAGCTTTTGCTATAAGCTCCTAATAGGAGTTCGAGTTTTTTGTTTACCAGTTCTAGTTGTCCTGTATGTGCCTTTCTGTGGTTAAGTATTTCATAGACTGTTTCTTGCCTCTGGTAGGCTGCTCTCTTATTTTCTTGTGTTTTTTATTTTATTTTATTTTCTAAGTTCTGTGTATTTAGAACGTCCATTTCAAAAGCTATTATAATTGGTTATGAAATAGAAGTAAATGCTTTTCTGCTTAAAGTCCTTATAGGCTATCCCCAGAGAAACATCCAGACTCAAATGTAACCTTGTGTTATTTCAAAGACATTTCTGATACTTTCTCTGCTGTGGCATTTGTTACCAATAAAATGAGACTGCTAGAAAGCTGATTTCTGGATAGATAAGCTATTATTAAAGAACATATATAGATATGAACATATGTAGACATGAATGCATCACTGATAGAGATCACAAATGTGCATCACAAATTTTAATCTTATGACATCCTCATTAAAATTATAGATGTGGCCACAGATGTGGCCAATCCATGACTATCATGGGCTTGCTTCTTCAGTAGTCTATTTTAGGAAATTTCTTGTTAAGGTTCCAGTATTATTTTAAAATACCTCATGTTATGAATAATAATAACAAACACATCAACAGCAATATTAATAATATTAATTTTGAGTGATTTAAAAATTATATGATTTCTGAATAAAAGTGATAGACTAACCAAATAAATACATTCATTTCTGCTCCCTTCAGAAATGCCATTATGTAAACCAATGATGAAAAAGAAAATGAAAGCAATGAAAAAAAATGAGCAAGAGAGTTCAATGAAATTTTAAAGAGAGAAAGTGAATTGAATAGTGATAGCCCTGCTGAACAGAGGGAGCACTGCCTGCAGTAATTGTAGTGAGGGGGTGACCAGCAGCCTCATGACAGAGAATCCCTGAGAGGCTCAGAACTTGCTGAGACAGGCACTGAGGAAGGTGGGTGGTCAGGTTCAGGGCTAAAAGCAAAGGGACCGGTTTAAGGTCTCATTACAGAGTATTGAAACCTTCATGTCCTCAGCCAAGAGATTTCTCCTCCTCTGCAGGCCCCTTTCTAGCCTCTACATGTACTGTGGCCATTACTACCAAGTATAAGACTAGAGAGATTACCTGGATGAACTGAATGGAGGTGGGGTCTCAGTTCTAGCAGAAAACATGGGACACACATGCAGAGCTGAAAAGCAGCAGATGAGTGCAAAGCAGCACAGCCTATCACTATTCTATGCCCTGAGCTCTGGTAGTCAAGCATATTCCCCTCAAATAGAAGCCTGAAAGATTCCTCTCTGAAGACATAGACTAAACTCATGAGATGAAATCTGAAGACACTGATATGTAAGGATTCACCTAACCATGTATATACAAACATACATATACCCAATCAAAAAAATTCTAACTACTTCGGTGTCCCGCACCGGAAGCCCCCTAGCTCACAGTTACCAAACAAATAAAGAGTTTCCAATGAGAAAATGCTCACTCTTAAATATGAGAGGTCCAACATGCAGGAGAGATCAACACATACATGAAGAGGGTTTGGAGGGGAGGGCAGAGAAAAAGGATAAAGCACAGGTTAAAAATGAAGATTTGATTAACTATAATTAACAGCTATCTAATAAAGGAAGTTGAAACAATACATTAAAATAAGAACAGTATGCTTTGACAAAGAAAAATTCTCAAAAAGTAAAGAAATCTTTGAAGTACTGAAGAAAATGAGCCTCCATTTTGAAGGGTCCACAGAATTACCCCTGCAAAAACAAGACTAGAGCGCATAATTGTAACATTTTAGAACAAAGATAGAGAGAAGAGTCTAAATAGTTTTCAAATAAGATAGAGAAGCCACATATAAAGAAAATTTAAGTTAGGGCTGGAATTCACAATGATTTTCAACTGGTATTCTGTGTCCAGCCACACAACTCTATCAATGATAAGGAGAGAAAAATGACATTTTCACACATGGAAGGACTCAGTAAAGTAAGCTATCACAAAATGTTCTTCAGAAAATAGAAAGAAATTAATAACCAATAAGGAAGTCATAAGGATCCAAGAAAGAAGAGATCGCTCAAGAGAGCAGCAACATAAGAGACGCAGGATGGGTGCTATGCCTGGAGAGCAACCAATTCACAACAGAGACGAAGGGTGAGAAACTTCAGGAAAATATAAAGTCGAAATATGGCGGGTACAAAAAATATTTTTATAAATACATCGCAGAGAATTCAAGCATAGCAAAGCAAATAAATGGCATAAATTTGTAATGAACTCCAGGAAAAAGTCAGAATTGAACAAAAAATGAGAGGTATGGCTGGTTCAGCAATAAGCAACATTTCATTAGTTGCATAAATACTAGTTGATTTTACTTAGCATTATGATACAACTATTGGGGAGGTTTAGAGTGAAATGTGCATGTGTATGGTGTGTGTACGTGTGTGTGCATGCGCAAATGTGCACGTGGCATGGGTACACTTGTGGGTGTATATACGTATAAACAGGTTTTGAGAAAAACATCCTCATCACCTTGGGCAAGGAAACAATACACATGGCTTAAAATTTATAAACTAAGAACTTTCTATACGAGTACATTATTTCGAAATATTAAGGTAAAAGACCAGAACAACAACAGTGGATGAAAGTCACTGCCTCTGAGGAATAGAAAAAAGAACTTGAAGACAGAGCAGAGGACTGCTATTGTAATTATAAACATTTTTGACTTTTTAAACTAAAGTTTATACCTTAGTTTTATTTTTAAAATCTATGTAGAATTAATATATAGCATTTAAATAATTTGGTTAACTCATAGAGAACCAGAAATTCAAGTTAGTGTTTAAGACCTGGATAGCTTTCACTCTGTCTGGTTAACATCAGAGCTGAGAGAGAGAGAGAAGGAATAAAATGGATGTGTACAATATTCCATAACAATTGTACTAATTAATAAGAAAGTACAAATTAATTTTTGGAATTGGCATATTTTAAATAAATAATGATAAACCAGTTCTCTTGCCATCCCTGTATTCTGAAACAATTCAATATTTTAATCCAGCATTAGAAATATATATTTGGGAGTGCTCATGATCTCACTGTAGACAACAGTATTCCTGGATGTAGTAACTGAAATGTGATAATTCAATATGGGAGTGTTTTGATTCTTCAAATATAAAGAAAATAACAAACAAATACTTTAGATTAGAAAAGTATATTTTACAATGCTTTTTTTCCCCCCAGAATCATCAACATATTGACAACACATGAAGAGTTCATTTTCCTTTACTTATTTGTACTGAAATTTAGTTCAATATTAGACAGCAGAAGTGTGGTTCTGGGAGGTTAAAAGCATTGAGTTTTGTGTACACGAGCACATACAGAGAGGATTACATTTGAATAGTTGATGCATCAAGAAGAAAAGTATGAAGGGAATGAAGGATTTTCTTTTTATCCTCCCTGTTTCCTTAATTATAAGAAATTCATCGATTTATACATTAAAGACTATCAAAAAGCAACATATAAATAATGCATTAACTTTACAGTTGTGTGATTTTTTTTTTCCAATCGTAGAATAAGTTGACTTTCTTTTTAGTTTTTAAGATGTTTTTTTAAGAGTTCATTTCCTATTTGGTTCTTAATTACTAGCACATCAGGGGAAGAATTTGAAGAAATTAAATTAACATAAATCATTTAACAATTTCCTCCAGTTTATCTCAAGTGGTTTAATTTCTTATTTTCTTAGGTAAAACAGTAATTTGAGTGCAACCACATTCCTTAATAAAGCACATTTACATGGTGTTCACAGTTTGCTAGTCTATCACATTATAGTCTTACTTACATCCCAAATCATTCAAACCTGCATAAACCTCAACAAACTGAAGACTAGTAAAGAACACTGCTATTTCTGGGTTTACTAGGCACTAATAAAAATTTAAGATAATGATAATAAGTGGAAAAACTAAGAACAGTGATGTAACTATATTATGAAGTAGGGAAGGAAGAGGAAAATTGGTGAGTTATTCTCATTTCTATTCAATAAGTCAACAGACAATGTTTAGAGTAAATAAATCAAGTAACTTATTTAAAGATATAGAGGTTGGCATTAGAAGCATATAAGTCAGAAATTGTTAAAATCAACTAATATGGGGAGCCGGACGGGTAGTAAGGTGAAATGGGACAGAGAACAGTTTCTTTTAATTGTAAGTTTTTCTATCTATACTGATTGATTTGATTTTTTAAAGATTACATACGTATATTTAAACTCTCAACACTTTTACATGTTATATATATATTTATATATATATATGCATTTTATTTTTATACATACACACATAAATGTAATATATATATATATTATACACACATAAATGTAATATATATATATATATTTAAGTTCCCAATACTTTATACATATGAACTACATCATCAGAACTTTGTGACATTGGGGGAAATCCCTCAGAAGCTGGGTGCACCCAGATGGTGAGTTTACAATGCATGACCAATAACCTATTTCTGATCTCAGAATAAAATAAAAAGTAATGAAAGTAATATATGAAACTTCACTCTCTTTCAGACTTCTCAACAAGCGTTTCTTTTTTCTTTTCCTAGAAGATTTTTCATTAGCTGAAAAAAATGCCTGTAATCTCAATAAATGTATAAATCAGTTGTTGGTGCCATACAAAAGTGGCTTTTTGCAAGGATATCGTGTTTTTGTCCAACACTAGTATGTAAAAATTGTTTATGTTTTGAAGCATTCATGGCATTGGCTAACTTCACATGAGGGAGCCTCTCTTAGAACTGGGAACAGCTTCCATAAGGTATTAACAATATCTTTTGAGGTAGAATATACATTATTTTATAATTGTGTCATTCTTAAAGCACTCAATGTCTATTCTAAATAAATATTAGAATATAAATTAAATCAACTTTTATAGGTAAGTAATGTGGTGAATGGAGTAAAATGCTGAATTTTATAATACATATGAAAAGAATGGACATCATGACAAATCATGTACCACATCATATCAATGGAAGCTGGGTGAGGATTTAAAAAGTTGGTGAACCCAACTAATCCAAGTTTCTTTCTCAACCATATAAGAAAGTACTTCTTTCCTATCTGTAAAAACAACAAAGAAGTAACAGAACAAAAAATAAGCCTTTGCATGAAATGAACTACGTAATGGTTATGAGCAGTATTATACACAATGCACATGATCGGTTCCTTTTCATTTACGTTAAAGGTATCATTGGAAGGTTCTCAAACTCCTTTAACAAACCCTTGGAAGTGGTCTACTAACTTTCTTAATCTGTTTTGACATCAACATTGGAAATCTATAGGGACATTCACGTGTTAACTACCAAGTACTCCAAACTGAGTGGTTGATGGAAACTCAAAATTGACTAAAGTAATATCTCTGTCTTCACTCTGGTCTGGACCATCTCCTCATCCCTTCTTCATGGTGGATTTCTTACCACCATCTGACTTGCTTTTATGTTCTATGCCAACTGATGACCTTAGGAGGACAAGGAAGGAAAAGAAAGGGGAAGAAGATGAGAGGTTATCTTTTCCTGAAAGTTCACCTCAAAGACATTTCGCCATTACTCAAATATTTCTTTTTCCCTCTCTGGTTATTTCCTATCTCCTAGTATTAATTTTCTTCTTGGCTACAGAAAATTTTCAGTCACTGTTATTTTGTCTTGCTGTCTGAAATCTTCTTATGCTGAGTCATGTAAAGAAAAAGGTTTTATACTCAGACAAACATTTGGGATTCAAGAGATTCACAGAATGGAAAGACAAAGACATTAAGCAGGAAAATAGAAGTATAATATAAATACCCTAGAAAAACTCTAATAACTAAAATGGCTATTTTTACATCAGGTTCTTTACTTATGTGGTTCCTCTGGCAATATATATCATTCCAAATATATACGCTCTAGTTTGGGCAGAACATTGAAGTCGAAAGGAAGAACAGTGGAGATAAAGAAATGTTACCTTCTAATGCTTCATATTTTGAATGATAATAAGTTATATTCCATAATAAACCCTCATTCTTATTGATTCCTATCTTTTTGTGGATCTATCACTACCATAAATGTATTTTTATTATTAATATTAGTAGTGCAAAGTTATTTATAAATTAAAAACATTCTATAAGTTTTAGAGGTGACTTCCTAGAATAAAACTACTACCAAAGGAATGCTCCAGTATATAATGATGAGTTTTTATTAAGTCATTTTTAATGCTCTATTAGAGACTACTGAAAAGTAAGTAAATAGGCAAAGAAGTACAAAAATTAATTTTATACATCTTATCTCACAATTTTAAATAAAAGACCAGAAAATATATTTAGTCTGAAGCTACAAAAGAGAATTTACTCATTTCATTTATTAGGCTTATAAATATACAGTTAATCCTTAAATAACTTTAAAGTTAGGGGCACTGAACCCCATGAAATCGAAAATCCACATACAACTTTTTACTCTCCCAAAACTTAGTTATCCCTCAGTGTCCACGGGGGATTGGTTCTAGGATCCCCAGCAAATACCAAAATTCAGTGATGCTCAAGTCCCCTATATAATATGACATAGATCAAAGCATACAGCCGGCTCTCTGCAGACTCTCAACAACAGTTGGGAAACAGTACAGGCATTTATTGAAAAAAAATTTGCATATAAGTGGACCCACACAGTTCAAGAATCAACTGTACAAGTTTATCTTAAAAATTATTTTTGTTTTCACTTATATATAATATACTACATTCATATGCTATGCTACATTTCTATTATGCTACACTAGTATTAATCGTTGCTACTTATCAGTTCCAAAAATATACTTTCTGAGAAGTAAATTAATTAATTTGACTTAAAATTATTTTAGAGAACAACTCATGGAAACTATTCTGTATAGAAGACAGTTTCCATAAAATGTGTTTAGAATAATGCTTTGAGTCAAAATTATTTTTTATTATCTTCTACACAGAGATATATATAAGATAAACATTCCAGTAAGTTTAGAACTCAAAAAATAATATTAAAAATTTTTCTATCATTTAATTCCACATAAATGTAATAATTCAGGAAATTCATAGAATTGGCTCCCTAAACATATTTAATTTGATCAAACTTTTTTGTAGAAATTAATTTCCAGAGATAATTGCCACAATTTGCAGAATATCAAATTTTTAAATCTTAATTACAATTTTCAAAATGACTTTTGGATTGTGAACCCTAATTTAGAGAAAACTAAAATAGAGATTTTTTTCCCCACTATTATCACAAACCTAACTTCCTTATTGAGTCTCAGTATATCTGTCAGGTAACTTTCAAATATTATTTTGTGACATTACCCAGAGATCCCTCAAAATCTTATAAATGCTTCGATTTTTTTCAACATTAATTTACTTAATTAGATATTGTCCATATAGCAGAAGCAGAGGGAGACAAAACAGGAAGAACCAAGATGGCAACGCTGAGATCATTCAGCTTTAACTAAAATTACACAAAAGATATGCAAGTTTCACCCTCCAACAATTTTTTTTTCCAAAACTTAGTATGAGATAAAGTTTCAAAGAGTAAAAGAAAATATTAGAACCACTACCACCCTCTAATCCTTTCCCTTAATGTCTTAACTATAGTCCTAGAAACCGGGACAGACTGAAAAAAATCAATGAAAATGATCTTTCACTTTCACATCCATGTGAATTTCTACTTATAACCTCAAAATTTCTACTCACCGTTCTTCTATAAATTCATCTTTTTCTCTACCAAATCACTTTACGTTGCTTTTATTGCTATAATATTTAGAATGTAGAATGTTGCTCTATATTTTGGCTTATCTTTCTTTCAAAGAAAGTTTTACTGAATTTCTTATTGACTAGAGAGAACATTTTTCAAAGCTCAGCCTAAGACCCCTTTGCCTTTGAATTAGTTATTATCCTCCATGCTTCTGACTGACCCCATGTATCCTTTTCTCTCAGGCTGTACTTCAGAATACTGTTAAGATCTAGTTGAGTTTTTCCTTTTTAAGTTTTGTAGGCTATCCTAAGCCATAGATCTTTTATACTACAAATAGAACTGATGGAGTTAATTGAAGGCTTCCTGCTGCTCTATGTAGTCAGCGACTGAGGTAGCTTGAAATTTCAGTCAGTTCTTATAACATGCAGCCAAAGGCAACTTTAATTTCCTCTGACACCTTTATGAGATTAACTTTGATAATATGTTTGGTGACACACTGACAAGAATTGGCTTCTCCCACCTTTTACACCTATTGTATTACAACTACTAGAGTCTGAATCTTTAGATGTGTATACAGTACGGTAATAAAGACAGTGTCAGTTGAAATACCTATGACAAAAATTTCCACTGCTCATAAAATACCATCCCTTTAATATTTTAGTACCTTTATACATGATGGCCACTGAGTGCTAATAGTTTATCATGCACTGTTCACAATGTGCTCTTTTGGGGTGTTGGGAGCGGTCAGTAAAAGGATTTATGCATCAGTATAGGAGAAAGATGATTCAAGACACAAGAATTCTCAAATATTAACTTAAAATTATTGCTACATAATTTTAAGAAAATATTATATATCAAGAAGTTCATATAATAATCCATTATAAACTTGGGAAACCTTCCCATGATGATTGCAGGCTTCCTCAGGGAAGTGATTCTTAACGCACCCCCTGAATAGTCCCTAAATCAATGAGTTTCCCCTGGCAGAACAATTGTTGGGTGACATGGAAAGAAATAACATAGAGAAACTATAGGGCATTACATTTTAGGTGGTAAGAGAATATGAACTGCTGGAGAGGCAGGACTGGCAATTAGGACTTAAACTTAGGTGAACCAAAATCATATGCAGAAAGTAAAAGATACCTGTAGAACAGCAATCCTGAGGCTAGCTGTACATTCTCAAAATGAGATGGACCTAAGGCCAGAGAACAGGCGTGGGCATTCTAAAAATAAACAATTCAGTGTTTACAAAAACATGAATTGGGCAAAATGGTTTAGAATGAACATTATTTAATACTCATGTGAATTATTTTACTAAACCTGAAGATGAATTAGAGAATTATAGTTTATCAGACTATGTTATTAGATTTATTTTCTGAAGCCTCCTAAGATTTCACAGGTAGCACATTAAAAGCATTACATTAAATTTAGAAAAGTAATTTTCCTTCTGTATACATACTTTTCTATCTTTATTGCATATATATTTAAATTACTTAGTTTCATTATAATCTTCTTATACCCAAAACCTTCAACACGAACATTCCATGTATACTTTTAACCAGGTATTAGGGTGGTGATATTCTATTAAGCAATGCCATAATTCATATCTACTAATTCCAATTCACTCTCTAAATCCTCTCTGCCCCCTTCTCTTCCTCCTCCCCACCTCGTGTGTGTGTGTGTGTGTGTGTGTATGTGTGTGTGTGTGTTTTCAGAATGAGAGACACAGAGAGAATATACACCAATCTTCTGAATCTTCCTCCTTCTCCAAGCCTCAACTTTATTTGCAGTTGTATTAATACTTAACAATTTTTATGCTATTAACTTTAGGCTGAAATATCATGAAGTCACAACCCATAATATGCCACTACCCGAAATCCAACCACTGTACAAGTTAGGTAATTCCCATAACTTGGACAAACTACTAATAATAGCAGAGAGTGAAGACTCTCAAGTATAACTCTGTCAGCATGCCTCATTGCAAAGTAGATGGCTGAAGCAATTTAGTTCCTTCAGATGAGATAGGCAATAGTCTGCATCTGAAGTTTACAACTGATGAGTAATTTTGAGTTTAAAATCCCTGTGCTTTTTTAGACTATAGAGCTTTCTTCAAATATAAAAAAATGTTAATTTTTGGTTCTCAAAGCAACACAGCAACTAATTATAAATATATTATCCCCCTTGTATTCACTATTTGAGCAAATATATGTACACACATAGGGGTCTATATGTGGTCATGAAGGTCTAATTTCCACATAACTTTCATACTTGAGAAGTTATTGACATATATCATTGTATAAGATTAAGGTAAACAGTGTGGTGATTTGATTTACATATATGGTGGAATGATTACTACAATAGGTTTAGTCAACATCTATCATCTCTTATAGATACAATATAAAGAAAAGAAAAACAATTTTCCCTTATGATGAGAACTCTTAAGATCCACTCTCTTAACTTTTCTATGTATCTTAACAGCAGTGTTAATTATACTCATGGTGTTGTATATTACATCCCTAGTAATTATAACTAAAAGTTTGTACCTTTTAACCACCTTCCTCCAATTACCCCTCATCACTCCATAAATGATTCTTAATTTAAGTTGTTCAGCCTCTATGAGCCCAGTTTCTTTACTTTTTTTTTTAAAAAACCACCTACAAAGAGGGTTTTAGGGAGGAACAGATAAATGTTCATAGCACCTAACTAATACTCATGGAATATTACTACTTTTTAAGACGACACATCATTGTCTCCATTTCAATGGACTCACCTAGAAGGTCTAACTAAAAATTAGATGGAGCAAGAAATAAGAGGGACATGTTGCTTGTTTGTTTTTAACCTGCCTTTCTCCTTTCAGTATTAGCAATAAACTTTATGATACATTTGAGTAAAAGCTAAGATACTATGTCCTGTCTAGTTGTAGGCCTGGGAAGAATTTGCCTAGGAGTAGATGATCAATCCTTGGGATAAAGAGAAGACATGAACATGTGGCCAGACAGCTGAGAGTGAGTTCTGAGTATATTGTTAGAAAGTTCTAGCCCCTCAGTATTTCTCAGTCTGATAGGAAATGTTCTACATCCCTATCATGTCTCTGTTAAAATTTTTATCCCTGTATCTAAAGCTGTATTTACTAATCAGATACCTTACGACTTGAAATCTTTCTGCGTGTGGCTGTTACTTCTGAATGGCCCTAACTGTTTTTGTGTGCTTGGAAAAGCTAGCTTAGCCATTCACAGAGAGGCAATCTCTCTATAAATGAACAGATTTCCCCACGTGGGCTGTAATATATGCATAACACATTTCTCTCAGTGTTAATTTTGGTTTAACATCCTTCTGAGGGCCTTGATTACCTTGGAGACTTACATCCTGTCTTCTGTATATATGTAGTTGTTAGTCACTTCTACTAAGTTGTCTCACCACCATTTCTCAAGAATGGTAACAGAAGACACAATATTTCAATAACTGATTTTTCCCTTCAACAAATGTTTATTCAACCTCCTGTTTCAAGGCAATTTGCAAAGGCTTAATTGAATCTCAATCTCATGTGAAATAGAAAAATTCCATGAAGGTCCAGCTAACTTTTCAGTAAAAATAACTGGAACCATTTCAAGATATTAATCAATACACTTTATTAATTGAGTGTTTTCCTCTTAATTTATAAGTAAAAGGTATCTTGATGTATGTTCTCTTCAACTTGTTTTATTATCCTTTTCCTTAAAATTGGAAATCCTACTGTTTATGATCAGTCACATTATTGATATGGCTACAACTTAAACACTGCGTGAATCAAAAGTATCCTAGAAAGTAAAAGCAAACAAATAAATATGATAAGACAGTGTGGCAACAAATGCCATGCAGTGTAACATAGTAAAGGTGAGAAGTAATAGTAAAAAAATTTTGATTGGAATTATTAGAGGCTTTATCCTCTTTGCTTATTTTATTCATGGTTTGCCAATCAAATAGATGGATGGCTGGGCACTGATTCCAATATAAACAATCTATGATGTGACAAATCTCAAGGCATCTACTTAAGTTAGTTATCTTTCTTTGGAAATTAAAATAAAACAAAAAGTGTTTTGCTCCTAAAATCTGTACCCTAGTAGATAGGATCCAACACAAAATCAAACATCCCATCTAACTTTTCCTATGCCATGTTTCCAAAAGGAAATTACATTAAATTCGTCCATTCAAAATGCAAAAAGCAAGACATCCAAAAATGAGATTTCCAGCATAATGTAATTTTAAAGACATGATTTTTTTCCTCTATTACTGAAGATATCAAACATTTTAAAAGCCTGTTCTTTCATAATTGGATTCCAGATCATTATTTTTTTGGCCAAAAAGAAAAGTTTTCTGAATTTTTTAAATACTTAGGCAACATTTCAAATCAAATTATCCAATTTCAAAGCTCTATTTTTCTCTCTAAAATGCCTGTCAGAGAAAGACTGCCGATGACTAAGCTTTGTGTCATTCTCATGGCTTTATTAGGAGAATGTTCTAAGTCCTTCACTTTCTATGTAATCAGAACTATAATTTCTTCAGGTTATTTTAAGACCCAGCTATGGCTAAAGCAGGAAACTCAATTTTATTCTGAGCTCTAGACATGTCGACACAGCAGAGCGAGGCTCCAGATATCTGGGCTATCTTCTTTCACAAACTCTCTTGCTTGGTGCGGGACCAAGGCTCTAGGCTAGTTGTACTACACTCTCTGGGTATCAAGTAACTCTTTCCAAGACATTGAGGGTAGTAGGGCTGTTATTTTAGAAAATGTGTGTTGACATATCATCGCTCTACAAATGAAGAGCTTACTTGCCCAGAGAGTACTACTTACTCTTCCTAACATGAATTTGAAAATCATATTCAACAGAAGGGCAGTTGAAAAACCCAGGTGCCAGAAACATTTGATAAAAAAGCAGAACAGAAAGCTCTAACTACATATGTCTACTTAGTTCATCATACTCCCTTAGAATTTTATAACTTAATTAACCAACTCTATTTAAGCAGGCTAGTTGCCTCTAATTATGCTAAATTTTTTTCTGTGCTGCAAAGTGATGTTAACACCGAGTGACATTTCTGCAAGTAACAGGTAACCCAATTCTATAATCGTGAGTTCTATCTAAGGTAAAGAAAGGAGGATAAGACAGTATCATAAATTGTAAATAAAAATTATCTGCAAGAGGTGGTCTTCAGAATGAAAATAAAATCATAACATCATTATCATAGATATTTGATCTATATCAAAAAAGTTTCTCATAAATATGTGTAATGAATCTTATTACCAAGGTAAATACTTTGGATTTTAAATTAACATACTGACAGAAAATACTTTCTTGTTTTAAATGTATATATCATGGCTTTAACAAATTTCTCCTTAACTGATATTTTTCCTTCTAGTGTTTTTTTTCTTTAGATCAAAATATTCTTATTTTCTACTTTTCTGCTGCTCCTATAATATGAAAATAACATCAGAGGTCTATTAGCTGAGTTTACCACCCTATATGTATATAGTTATACATTGTTTTTCCCCCATTTAATAATATATCTATCTCATCCTTCTATGTTAATATATTAGTCATTAGTTATTAATTTTAATGACAATAATATAGCATTTCAGAGTATGGATAATGGCTATTGATTTTTGTATTGTCCAATACTTAAATCACCTTCAATTTTTCATTACTATAAATAACGCTGCAGAAAAATATCCTAGTATATAAATTCTTGTACATTTGAGCTAGTACAGTATTTAAGGGGAATTACTGAATTGAAGAGTATATTCTTTTAAAATTTTGATAGTATTGCAATTTCTGCTTGTCTAAAATTTCACCAGTATGCTCTTCCACTGATAGATGAGGGTACCTTTTTCCTCCGAACTCTAATCAACACTGGGTGTTATGAGTTTTTTTTTATTTTTACTAATATAATGTATATAGAAATAGTACTTCATTAATGTATTAATCATGGCTGAGATTGAACATCTATTCATTTATTTATTGGCCATTTTTGGTTCTTTCTCTGTGAAGGTGTTCCTCTTACCTTTGACCATCTTTCTACTGAGTTATTGTTATTTTTCTTATTAATATATAGTTTGTATTTGTACCTTACAGACAGTAACCTCTTGAGTGTTTGATACATGGTAATTATTTTCCTTTTTTTGCATTTAGTGAAAAATAATGGCATCATTTGTCATGTATTATTTTTTTTTTTGACTTAGAATGTCAAGTCAAACATCATTTTTTTTAACTCTTTCTAGATAGGATTACAGTGACAGAGATCTTTCCTAGAATGAGTCGTGATGACCTCACTCAAAAGCTCATTAATATAAACAGAAATATTTTCCCAAGGCATAATATGTAAAGTATAATTTCTGTGAAGTAGGGCCTCAAAATCAAGCTTCGAGTTCATTCAACATAGTGTTTCTTAATCACTCAACACAGTTGATGAATGTGTACAAAGATTCATTTTCTAGCATAGCATGGCTTTAAGGGTCAGGTGACACATATCATAATCTCACATACCTATCTCAATTTGTACAGGAATAAACATTTCAGACAGCTAAAGTTTTCACTTAAAACATCTTTAAATTTCATTGTACTGTTTTAAGGGACCTTTTTCAAAACAGATTAGACATGTCACGGCTTTTAAAGATGCCCACAGTAGGAAGACACAGGGCCATCACTGGGCCCATCACTTACTGCACTATACCACAGTGGTTCCCTTAGGGCTTGTTAAGCACAATGGTTGGCCCTTATGGGATTAGGCTGCTTTTTTATTTTAGTTCTATCTCTGCTTCTCTAATATTTAGGTGTGGGGTGTATTTTTTGCTTGCATTGTGACTGTGGGTAAACCGAGCTCTAATATCCTCCCCTGCCTTTAATTTGTGCCTGCTGACCTTGGGTTGGAGATCCCAAGTAACCAAATTTGTTATCACTTATTCAAAAAATGATTACTTACATTTACTGGGGTCACAAATTTCTTGGAGAATTAGACATGAAATAGTCCCTCAAGAAAAATGGGCATGTACTAAAATATATTATTGTGCAGATAACTTCATAGGATTCAGAGACTGCCTAAAGCCCATTTATAAATCCACCGGGCTCGCCAGGTCCTTTTTTGCGGGGAGGGGGTGTTCACTCCAAACTTTTGATTTTTGTTCATATCCAAAAAGGTTCTAAATCATTGTATCATTAATAGAAGTCAATATAGAGAAGACAGATCTCAATAAAATCAACCACTGGGGGAGAAAGTAAACCAACAAATTAAGGATTATGTGAAATCATAAGGAATAACACCCTTTTAAATTCTCAATTAAAACATACAAAATATATGATGATTTGTCTATAGTGAAATTTTCTCATGTTATTTCAAAAGTGAAAACAATGAAAACTATATGCATGAACACTGTAAATGGAAACATGTGAGTCTGAGGACTGAGAAAAGAAAGTAAGAGGATTGTTTGGATTTTTAAAACAAAAAACTACCCTTCAGCCAGAAGAACTGTCATTACAATGACAACTTCAGAAGTATAGTCAGGAGTTCCTGAGCACGTGAAAAAAGGTTCTTGTCCTCAGTGCCCTGTTTCTTATCAAATCAGTATTAAAAGCCCGCTTTTCCACCCAGTTGTCATAATCCTGGCAGGAAACAGATGGGTGATAATGGGAGAAAAAAAGAAAG
Source organism: Pteropus medius (assembly GCF_902729225.1). Taxonomy (NCBI): domain Eukaryota; kingdom Metazoa; phylum Chordata; class Mammalia; order Chiroptera; family Pteropodidae; genus Pteropus; species Pteropus medius. Next base: position 7,809,258 of record NW_024342467.1, on the reverse strand, counting down.
AGAAATAAAGGCTTTTTCTTTAATTAAGATACCCTGGCTTCACTTGTACTCCTCTCCCTATAAGGTCTTGTGCCTAAAGTTTGACAAATGATCAAATTAGCAGTGAGAAAAGCCTAGTTGAAAACAAGAGAACGCCAAAGGCAGAATACAATGTATAAAAGATAATAGCTAATTCTTTAGAACAAATGTATAGAAGAACTGGGATAGCTGTTGTGCTAGACTCAGAGCAGCAGAGAAAAGGAATAGAGGGGAGGAAATGACAAAGCAGTCTCTGAATCTTCGGTTCATTCATTCCCGATCCATGTTCTGAGTTCTTACCATGTGCAAGTCATCGTGCTTTACATGAACCTCCCAGTAAAGGAATTAAGCATTCTCAGAATTCATTTTCATAATGAATTTTGAATTTTTATCATTCATAGAAACAGAAGCAGGTGACTCATTTTCTAGTCTCAAATCAAGCATCTGTGGGGCCTCCACGTGGACAGTGGGGGTTGTTGACACAAGTCATAAGGCTCAGAAGTGAGGTTGGGGTTTGAGCTAGAGATGTGTGAGTTATTATCATAGAGCTGGTAACTGAAGCTGAATAGGAGTATGCGATTACTCCAAATGTATCAATAATAAAAACTTTCTAAAAAGTTCCTGAGGAAGGTGGATTGTAAGATGGCTCACATGATGTGCACTACCTGGTGTGACCCCTGTGATTATGTTAGGTTACCTGGCAATGGAATTTACAGATCTAATTAATGCGTGTTATTAATCAGGATGATATAACAAATCAGTTGACTTTAAGATGTTATCCAAGTGGGCCTAATCTAATCACATGGGACTCTTTAAAAGAAGAGAGTTTTCTCTGGCTGGTAGAAGAAATCAGAGAAATTTGAAGTGTAAGAGAGACTCGGTGAGAGGGTATTTCTTCATTTCTGAGATGGAGGGGTCTATATGGAAGCACCTGACAGCAGCCTCTAGAAGGTGAGAATGAACCAAGTGACAGACAACACAAAGACAGGGGCCTCCATCTCGCAACTACAAGAAACTGAATCTTGCCAACAACTTGAATGAGCTTGAAAAGGACTCAGAGCTCCAGATAAGAATGAAGCCCCAGCCAAGCTGATTTTAGGAGACCTAATAACCCATCTAGCCTGTCCTGGACTCCCAACCCTCAAAAACTGAGAGATGTTTGAAAGAAAAAAAGAAACAAGCAAAGTCAAGGTAGAAAGCCGTGAAATGAGGTGGCCATGAAGGTGAAGCCTATTAAGAAACACCCATAAGCTCTTAAGAGCTCCTCACGTCATAACCTTCCCAGATGTATTTGTCTGTCAACATTAGAAAGTGAATTTTTCTATATGTGAAGTCACCACTGTTGGGCCAAGAAATTAGGAATCAGACTAAATCCTCATGTTTATTGAAAGAGAAATTCAAACTATAGAGAATACTGGTTGAATTTTATGTTTTTTCAATAAAAGAAGCCTAAAATCTGATGTTGGTCTTTTAAAATAATCTCTCTATAATAATTTTTTTTATTGCTATGCCAGAAGATATTTCATTTTTCATCTAAGCTAGATCAAATGCTCAATTTACTATTATCCTAGAATCTGGACTTGATACACATAAGAACTCTCTTCTAAAAGGAGTGTTGGGGGAAGGCTGAGTTCGGCTTTTTCTGTTAGAGTTTTCAAGTATATAGGATATTGAATAGAATCACAACGTAACATTTTCCTTTATGTAAGGTAGTACCCTAAAAACTTTGGGTATCCATAACATACTAAAGACCCAAGCATTTGGCCTCTTATAGGCCAATCTACATTTTCTATGAATATAAACTTAGTTAATATATTTTACTCAGGAGAAATCCTAAGAGTCTTTTAATGCTTACTTTAGAAGCCAAAGTAACAAGCTCGATGAGCTAATTTTTTTCCCACTTACTACATTGCACCTAATAAATTAGGATAACAGAATGTGGCCCACTAGAAAGACGCCTGCAGGAGGATATAGAATTTAAAGCACAGACAGCTGCAAATGCCATTTTTGTCTGAAGGAAACAGCTCCCCAAAACATTAAGTGTCATTGAAGGATCTCTATATCTGAATTATGACATAGTTAATATTCATAAAATTAATAATGTACTCTCAATAAAGTTAAGAGAATAATGTACTCTCATGAAAAATGAAGAGAAGCTCTTTCTCCTTTTAAATTAAAGATTGGCTTTTAAAAGATAGTCTTTACATATCTTTATGCCTGGATAATCCAGTGTTATCAGGTCTGGAGCCATAAAGTGCAAAGATGTGCGTGCAGTTTAAATATCAACTGCTATAAATGGACAGTTTTCAATTCATTAATTCACCTACTCTTTACACAAACATTCACTGAGCAATTACTATATGTCAGGTATACTTCTAGGACTTAACTTTGCTTGTTTGAATTTCCATGTTTTAATTAATTCAGGAATTTTATTTTTTTATAGATATTTTCTTTAAATGTTAATAAATATGTTCAGGGACAGAATCTACTTTGTTCTCCAAAATTATAATGAATTTTTATCTCATCCACAAAATATAAGGCTGATTAGCATCATTCTATTAACCAGCTACAAATCTTTGTCTACAGTATTGTAGCTTGGAGGGTCCAATGTATCTAAAACTTTACCTCATTTGCTGAGTGCTAACACTTAGCCTTAGATTCCACATACTATGTCTAACGCTGTAGAGTTAGAAATCTTTGCAAACTGGCTTTCATCAAGTATCCAAGTTGCTAAAAATTTTTCATTCTCAGAGTACTGAATATTTGTGAATGACTGATGTGTTTTTGGCAAAGAAGTGAATACTTCAGTGAGGCACACTATATTCAGCAACGAGATACACTTAACATATGAAAGAAAAATTTCCATGCATTACATTTCAAAAGATTGGAATGAGAAAGAAGGAAAAAATACTGTTGCTATCTTGATTGCAACATGTAGCTTTGGCATCATTTAAATATCATCCACAGTAGGTGTAAAACCCAATACAATATAACTTTAGAACGAATAACCGATATAATCTCTCTCTTTTTAAATTCTAACCATATTAGCTATAAACTAGGGTTTAGAAAAAAATTCCTAAGGATTCTGTAGTACTTATTCAAAAATACTGTTTTTACAAAAAAAATTATTTTGATTTAAACAAATTGTGGGGAAAAGATCAGTTGGAAATGATTCTTTATCTATATAGCAGCTGACTTGAAGCAATTAATTGTTCTAATTGGCAATATTTATTGAAGTATTTGACTAAAATTTCTGGTTATTTATAATAATTTGTTATAGTGCTACTTAACATGAAATTTCTGTTATCCTTATTAGTTCAAAATAAGGCCTAATTCTTAAAAGTGAAATGGAATTCTAGAAAATTCAAATGCAGTTACTGGGCAGAGATAGGGAAAAAAATGAGCATTTATGATAAAACCTTATATTTCTGATTAACAGTAAAATGATAATCTGAATTACTAAAATGGAAATAAATAACTAGTTCTAAGCTATAACTTAGTTTAGTACATAGTCATATTTTTCCTTCTATTTCTATTAAAAGAAAGCCATAACTCTTGCTATAGAGAAATAAAAAAGAATTCAATTATAATTGTAATATATGATGACACACACATAGGCATACCCATATATATGTATATATGTAGAGAGAGATTGATTTTGATTGCTTAAAGTATCAAATTGAGCTAGATAAGTCATAACAATTACTGAATAGTTCTTTGTAAACTGGTCTGACTGTAATGCTTTTGGGAAAGGTAAGATTTTCAAAATCAGTCAGATATAGCACAAGCCTCAGAATAAACTTAAAATAAGCCACAGCAGAATGAGTTTCTAAGCCTAAAATATGTAGTATTATAAACTGACATATCAGACCAACCCATTATTGTGGCCATTGAATCAAAATTACATTTGGCATACAAGAAAGGCACAATGCTGTGACCTGATATGTTTTAGATAATTAAAAAGGTGAAACACTGACATTTTTAAAGTTGACAGGGACCCTACTAACAATCTAGGCAACTCCCTTCATGGTTTATAGATGCCAAGAAAAGACAACTAAAATACCTACTTTTATACAAACAGTGGCAGACCCTTAACTAACACCCCAAAAAGTACAAGCTCTCTGAGATCAGAGGCTGGTGTTTCTTCACCAATTTCATTATTTCTGAAATCTTTTAGTACCTTTACTAGATTCATAAAAATGTAAATGAATAGATACACCCAGTTTTCCTGATTCCATATCTACTATGCCATGCACTACTTAAACTGTCCTTGCATGTCTTGGGGTTAGAATTACAGTCTGAACATTTCTGGTATGCATAGAATAATAAAAAGGTAAAGAACCCTCTTTTCCTTTAGCACACGAATGATGCTTTCTAAAGACAAACAACAGATATTGGTGTATGACACTGAAGAGCTTGTGAAATCCTACGTTAAAAATGTCAAAAATATGTCACTTTAAGTTTGTTGCAAAGTCAGTTTGGATGCAATATTCGAGCAGCCCCAGTCTAATCATTCACCTTTCTTCTCTGTTTTGTTGAAAATGCTGTGGCCACAATAGCCTTCATTGTGAAAACCAAATATATTTTAGATTTAGTGGCCTTTGCACTGGCTGTCTCTTCTGCCTAGAATGCCTTTCCTCAGATCTTTGCATAGCTGGGCTCTTCTAGTCACCTCAGGTCTCAGCTTAAAAGTTACTTCCTCCCTGGTCTTTTTAAATATTCCTCAGAAACTACTATTTGGTGAGCCCTTAGTATAGTGTTATATACTTGTTTTTCTAAGACTGATTTATCACCTTTCTATTTCATTCAACAATTCTCTTAAATCTGAACCTTTTATTTAATCTCAAATTATGTTTTGAAAATTGCTGAGCTGTACAAATATGGAGTCCTTTCCTCATCTAATTTAGCAAAACTTAAATAAAAACCCTTCCCAGGACTTCATAAAATTCCATCTCACCCCTCTATAAAATGCAAGACCCTACATACATGATACAAAACATCGGTTTTGCAGGAGTTTAAGTTGTAACCTATCTAATTGGATAATGACAACAGTATTATAAAAATAAATATGTGAGTATAATTTTCTTTGACTTCAAGTTTACAAACTGAATATATTGTTTCCAAACCATTTAATTAATAGTCTGTTATCTGACCACTGATTTGTGATGTAAACTCTGTCAGTACAAAGTTATTAAAAATAACTGTTCTAGTCCTCTGATCTACTTGATTGTGTCCTTGACCAAACCAATCTTATTAATACAACTTTGTGTGCCTTGACAGCTTTCTTTCTTGTCTTCATCTGTTGTTTCACAAAATTGCCATTTGTGCACACTTACTCATGCATCTGAATTTTGGAATCAGTAAGCTATGGTCCCTGGTAGGATTTTAACTGAATTTGTACTAATACACATCATTGAAAAGAAATTGATACCAGGCTATCTGAAGCAGAGAACTGAATGGTCGATAGAGATGAAGTAGAAGTAATATTTACTTTTTATATTTACTATATAAGTGATATTTACTTTTTATATTTACTATATAATACCATGAAGTCTATTTGACTTTTGTATTATGAATGAATCATCTATTTTTAAAAGAAAACTAGCTGTTTTAAAGAAAAAGAGATTTATAGGTTAATAGGGGAAAAACTGACTTTTTAAGGATGTAGTCTTCCTATTCATGGACAAAGCATCTCTCAAATTTGTTCAAGTTTTCTTATATGTCTTTTAATAATTTTATCAACTTTTCCATAAAAGTTTCATTGCTATTATTAGAAATGGTATTATTTTTATTGCATTTTGTGTTTGGTAATTTCAGGCCTAAAGTAATCCTTTCATTTTTTTTATGTTACACTGACCGTGTAACTGAACAATCTGGCAGAAATCTGTAAATTCAATTAGTTTGTTTTCCTTTCAAAATCTTGTATCTCTTAGCCACTGTTCACATTTGGAACATTGAGTAGGATCTCCAAAGACGAAGATCCTGACATTAAAGAAATATTTTAAAATTTGCCGTTAAATATGAAGTTTCAGATAAAATTGTTATGGATAACACATAGTTTCTTCTTCTATTCTTAATTTAATAAGAGTTTCTGCAATGGAAAGGCATTGTATTTTGTTGAAGTTTTTTTGCATATAATGAGATGATAGTATTCTTTTTTCATTTAATCTGTTAACAGGGTAACATTCACAGATACGCTTTTTTCTCTTTAAGCATTTTGGCATTCCTGGAATTATCTCCACTAAAACAAACCCCAATGGCTAATAACATATGAAAACTGTTCAACTCCACCAGTAATCAGGGAAATTCACATAAAAAATTAATGCTGTGCCACTTTTTATCTTTCAATTTGGCAAGAATATCTAGAGTCTGACAATGTCCAATGATGGCAGGGATGTGGGAAAAATGGTTTTCACAATATAGCTAGTGAAATATGAAGATAATCTCTACTACTTATTGGTTCAATGCCCAAGGAACTAGACAAAGCTGTGGATAATGGAATAGAAAGATGTTCTCTCCTGTGTCTACAAAGCAATTTAATATATTTTCTAGTCATCTGAAAATGAACTCACATCAAGTTTTCTAGAGCTACAGTTATATCCATATTTGGGTTTAGGACTATGCTAAAGAGAGAAAGTTGGAAGGAAGTAAGAAATCTATCTATCATCTATCATCTATCATCTCTCTCTCTCTCTGTCTGTCTCTCTCTGTCTCTCTCTGTCTCTCTGTCTCTGTCTCTCTCTCTCTCTCTCTCTCTCTCTCTCTCTGTATCTATCGGAGATCTATCATATACACATAGATGATGGTAGATAGATAGATAGATAGATAGATAGATAGATAGATAGATAATCATTGATCTTTCCAAACCAATGATGTAGGAGAATTTTGAGTTAATTATTGGGATAATGGATAGTGAGAGCTGACTCGATTAAAATCCGAAATAAGTGATTTTAGACTAGGGACATTGTTTTTAGTGTGTCGTATCATCAGTTGCCTAAATTTTTCTCCCTATTATTTTCCTTCTTACAATATACAAATTAGGTTAAGTTGATAAACAATTTTTCCTAATATTTTTATATTCAACTTTCAGAAAAGAAAACAAATGAATAATTTCAGTTAACTGAGTTTATAGTTCCAAAAATTATAATTCTTTAGAAATCGGCTTGAACTAATTCTTATTTCTTGGTAATGCTTAGAAACGTCTAAATCCATGGTCAAACAATCTTGATTTCTTCTATCTTAATATGATTATTACAGCTGTGAGAACCTTATCTTAGACTCACAATGCTCCTAATGACGAGAAAACACAATTGGCAGCATTGGCAAAGTCAATGAAAGAAGACTGCCATGTATGTATTCATCCCCTGTGCTCTAAAACCTGAGTTTAACAGCTATGTTGCAAAATTTGGTTTTATTATCCAACTCCTTTTTTGGCCCATACTTTATTATTAACTCAATTAATTTTCTGTGCCTTAATGCCCTTAATTTATCCTAACTTGTGCTGAGTTTTACGTCTAAACCAGAGCAAAAAGACTACTCTTAAAAAATTATGTCTCTTTTCTTACTTATATACCTATTCTGTTCACCATTCCTCTCCCACTTAAACATAAATATATTTACTTCATTCTTCTTAAATAGCTATGTGTACAGATTGATTCACTCCTTCCATCTGTTATTCTTTAATACCTCACTCTGTGAATTCTCTGTTCTGACATTTTACTTTAGATAATTTTTTAAATTGCTGATACCCTTGGCATTCAAAATTTGATTATTAAAGTGTTTACCAAAAGATCTTATCTTATTGCCCTCTTCTCAAAGAATATAACCAATTAAATAATGCCTGAATAAATATAGGTGAGCTCTAAATAGCAATCTGAGGTGCGGAACTGTTTCAAACTGATACTATTGTTAACCAAAAAATCCATCCATTTTTGCCCTTTATGTAAGAAAACAGTCTTTTTAAAAAAATCACAAAGAGAAAAATAGGATTAAATGTGAAGTGTTTTTTGAATAATATAAAATATACCTGTAATGATTTGCGCAGTCAAATTTATTCTTCTACTTGTATAAAAAAGTATGCATTTATATTCAGGCAGTCTTAAATTAGCTATTTCACACTTAACATTTTGAATGCTGACACAAATATGAAATTTCTATTGGCATTATTCATTGAAAAATCAAGTCAAATAAGAATACTCTAAAATTCTCCGTTAAGAATAATTAAAATATTTGAAGAGTCATATACATATTGTCAAAACACTCGAGGTCATCCTTGACCACTCCACAATGAATGGTCTTAAATTTTGAGTCAAAGGCTCTAACATCTTCCAAAATTCTATATTTTTCAAATTTACAATGAAGCTGAGAACTTTCTACATAAAAGGAATCATGTCCACAAAAAAATATTATAAAAAACAGACTTTGTGCAATGCTACTGTACTCTTTAATCATTCATTTATTTAAAAATAGTCTCAGGGACCAATTATGTGCTAGGCATTGTGGGGAATAAAAATAGAAGTAAAACATGATCCTTTTCCTCTCGGAGCTTATAATATAACTAATTGGGGGAATGGGGAACACGGACATAAATAACCACAGTGGAAGACAGAAAATGGGAATGTTCTAAGAGAGTATAAAGGACTGGGTATGAGGTGGGGGAGGGAAGGGAGGGAAAGAAACAAAACTGGGAAGTGTTGCAGGGGATTTGGGAGAGGGGGCGGCATTTGGAGACATTTGAACTGAGCTTCCTAAGAGTTCGGATTTCTCCTTGTAAAGACTGTTGGAATGGAGCAGAGGGTATTTCAGAAAAAGGAAATAGCTAATTATTAGTTCATATATATAAAAACATATACACAATAATAGATAAATAAGAAATCTAGCTTAAAAATACAGCTAAGTACTCAATAAATAATAATAGAATGAGACAATCCTTGAGGGAAAAAGGTAGCTATTAAACCATTTCCCTCAAGCTACACACTGAATCCAACAAAGCCTGTTGGGTAGGAGTTTGGCTCAGTCCCAGTCTTCCTGAAGCTCAAGAAACATCATAGCTGACAGTCTTCCCTGGGCTCCCTTGCCTACCTGCTGATAAAGGCTTCCCCATCCTTTCTACAAGGCAGAAGTCGGTAGAGATTAAAATAGCCCCAGAACACTTCCTGCTCTATTCTAATTGTGCTTCATTCCATTTGACTTAAACCACTTGGAATGTTGAGAGAAAACCCCATGAGGCATCAAGCATGTGAGATAATGTGTCAGTCCCTCAAAAATGTTTGTCCATCTTACTATGTGTATCTATCATTGTTCCCTACCCATGAGAAAGCAGAACGTGGGGAAAATAGCTCTTTGCTGTCATAATGCTGCTTCTCCTTTTTAAAAAACACATCTATCATCTCCATGAAATACTTTCTTACTCCACTATTATAACAATTTGTCACAAATCTATCTACTCTTCAACACAATGAAGACTGTATTCTAAATATTTTGTTTGAAAGTTACAGTTCTACAGCCATCTAACAAAGTTGACATTTGACCAATGATTTCCCTGAATTAAATACTGGGTACATTGTAGGTGCTCAATAAATTCCATTGTAAAGAGTACTGTATTTTATAAAAGTGTACAATACTTATGTTTATGAGAAAATGTTCTTTGACTTCTAACATTAGCAGGTGAAGATATATTGTTTCCTTTCTTTTTAGCCCTCAAGAGAAGAGAAACTATTCACTTTACTAAATTGCTGGAAGGTTCCTACTGCTTAGGTAAGAAGTTTCAGCACAGCTGATGTTAGAGTTAGACTAATGGGCAAAGCTGAATGTCTAGGAAGGAGCGATAGTAAGGGGTTCTAAAAGGTCCTTAATTTCTAGTCAATAGCATTTATCCTAGGAGGAAGACATCTAATTCTATAGTCTCTCTTTGGGAAAGAGAGAAAATCATAGCTACAGCCTTCGCCCTGCTTCCTCGTCTACCTGCTGATAAAAGCTTCGCATCCCTTGCACGAGGCAGAGGTATGGTAGAGACTAAAAGAGCTCCATACCATGCTCTGCTCTATTCTAACTGTGCTTTCATTCTATTTGACTTAGCCAGAATGGAATGTTGATAGAAAACCTGCTTTTATTGGGAAGATACTCTTCACATCTATGTTTCTCAAAACATTTTACTTGACTACCTCAGCTAATACTGTCTCTGCTACCACCAATCATTTTCTATCTCATTTTTCTATTTTACTTTTCCTTAGTACTTATTATTATCTAAAGTAGTATGATCTAGCCATCATACAACTGAAAAATCTCCGAACCATGTATCTCTTTGTTTTGTTTTATAGTTGTACCCTCCATGTGGAGAACAATATCTGGCACACGGTTGACTCGCAGATATTTCTGAGTGAAAAAATGAACACGTGAATGACTATTTCACCTCGGCTTCCAAAGCCTCAAACACTTACATCACCTCCTGAAACCCTCAGCCTGCTAATTAAGGATGGTAAGGATGCAACTGGTTCCTACAATTGCTGCTACTCCCACCCTCTAAATTTATTTACATCTTGGCTTCTTTAAAAATGCATTTGAATTGCTGTGGTTCCTGTTTTTGTCATTTTGCGAATTCCTAATGGTCAGTGGATTCCTACAAAAATATTTATCTTTAAAAAAGATATGTTTTTCAGTAAATAATAAAATTATGAATATTCCTACAGTGCTCTAAGCATTTCAATTAATGTGTAATATGAAATGTATTAACTATCGCTTTAACATTTAACATCATCTAACAACAAGTTGATAATCAGGAAATGTAAAATGCAAATTAAACAGATTAAATCACAATTCTAATTTTAATACAAAATATCAATTGCTAAGGTCTGAATTAAGCACAGTTTATGTAAGCTAAAAGAAGAGTTCTCAAATGTGAAACTGTACATTTCATTGTACATGAAATGTGTTGGGTTCATCTAGTTAGTTATACTAGAACAACTAGCAGAGACTAATACCTACTTTTTAATATATTGAGAATTTTATCTCATCTATTAAAATCAACAACTTACATTAATGCATCATACTAATATCTTTTATAGCTATATTTTATATATTACTACAATAAAGCCAGCAGCATACATATTATTTTATAGGTATGACAATTTATTATTAAGTCATTTATGATATATTCACTTATTTTTCCACACTTTATAGCCAACTTGCATATTCATTGTACTTATATTTGACTATTTTTCATAAACCACCTCTTAAGTCCAATCTGCATGAGATTTCAAAATAATACTCCATGTCTATTGGAGGAATTTAATAAAAATTTAGATTTCTTAGCTTAAAAAAGTTCTAATTATTTTCTTAATAAGTCATTGTTACAAAGTGAAAAAAAGAAAAAAGCGTGTGTGTGTGTGTGTGTGTGTGTGTGTGTGTGTACTATAAAATGCCATTTTCGTTGGAAGTTCAGCAGTGAGGAGTCCTGTTTATGAGCCATATTAACACCAAATAGAGAGCTTAGCAATGTCTGTTTCTAAAAATAAACCTCTGTGTCTCTTGTTGTCATCATCAACCACAGTATTCTGTGCTCTGTGACAGAAAGCATCAAGGCTGCCTCTTTGCCTTTCCACAAGTATTATACATCACTCCTGAAAGGCCTCCCCTTTCTGTCAAGGTGGCATAGATAAAAAGAATTTTGCGATCACCCTAAGCACATATTTAAACATTATTGTCCCTTAAGCAGACAGTTATCATGTTGTTTTGGCAGCAGGAAGGAATCTGTGGTTTCACTTGAATGTTATTCTTCTTTATTTAAACTACTAGAAATAACCCAAAAATGACAGAATGCTCTTTCTATAAATAATCATTCCAGTGTAGAGTTATATTAGGAGGTAACTCAGATGGCATGATAACGCCTAACAAGCTAATCTTAGACCTGCGATGCCATAAGATAGAAATACCGAGGCTAAGAATAACTGACCCAAAGGAGTCAACCTGCTAAAGAGAGCCACAGACATGTGGGCATCTGCAGATTCTAATGCATTTAATGATCTCCTGAAAGCTCCTTTCCTCTAGGAAGGCAATAAATTATGATCGTCATTAAAATGACAATCAATAATGCTTTTACAAAGTATTGATTCATAAAAATGGCCAATATTCTCACAGCAAATAAGATAAAAAATAGCTGCTGGAAACCAGAGTTGGCTCTAATAATTGGATTAGCATCTAATTGGTGAGTATTACGCATGAGTCACCTGTAGAACATACAGTATTCATCCAATGAAATAAAATTTAATCAAGATAAAGTAAAATGTAATATCATCTTGGCATATGCAAACATTGCCATCGACTTTTCACCCAAAATCCCAAAACTGAACCCAAATTGGACCAGTATGTATTCAAAATAGGCAGAATCTAAATTTTGATCATTCTTTTGGCTCAAGGATTTGAGGTGGCAATATTGAAATTAGGATTCAAGTGGAGACACAGACTTTACTGACCCCAATCCCCACCCCCTACCCCCGATTTCCAGCTAAAAACCAAGGTAGGTATAATTCAAACACTTAGGTCAAAAGAAACTGAACCCCAGAGTGCTAACACCTGAAAAAAATACCTTCTTCTGATAAAATACATTAGTAATAATGTGCTATTTCGAAATGGTACAAACCTTGCCTTTAGAGTTTCTGAGACTATTGTGAGCATTGGCAAACATATGCCAAACGCATTTGGGATGCTGGTTCTGTCCACAGAGTCTGTTCATTACTCTATGTATCATCAGTCTCACGGAACTGTGGAGGTTGCCTCACGTTCATCTCAGCCCAGAATAGTGTTAACTTCAACCGATTTTATTATCAAGCACTGGGAATGTGAATTAAGGCTCCTCCCCCATGCCTCTCGACACAGTTGCCTATTTGTGCCTTAAATCTCCCAGGACTAAGAAGTGTGCCTAGATGTTTGTTTATACGTATGGCCGATTCCATACGTTTAGCACCAAATGAAAACCATTATCCTATGCTAAATATTTTCCTCTTGAAGAACAAGTAGCAGGGACATGGTAAACAAAAATGAGTTCAAACCAGATCCTGCCAGTTCCAAACCATGATAACTCTCAGAAAGATCCTCTGAATCTATTGCCTCATCTTCAAAATATGAATACTGCTGCAATGACCACTACTGCAGACCTCATCACCTTGTGGAGAGGATTAAATGATAAAATAATGTCTGATACAGAAAATGTTTTAAAACATGAGCTTATTATATCAATAATAATAAGAATAACAGTGTTAAAAAATGATGGAAAATATGAGTCCAATCACTGACCTTTTAAATTGAGACTAAACAACTAGATCAGCATGGAATGTGGCAGAAAAACCATGATAATGGTAACCGATGATGACAATTTTTCCTTCAAATTTAAAATGAGCAGTTCCTGATGTAAAATCATGAATTTAAAATACACACTTGAATTTTATTTGTAAGCAGATTTAAAAAACACTATGAAGAATAAATTTTAAATTGCATTCGATTCACCAAGAGCTTTTCTAGTTTACCCTACATGGGGTTCCCTAGAAAAATTGTAGGGAAGAACACCCAGGCCAATGTAATTTAATGGAAATTTAATAACATTTTCTTTCTTTCTTTTTTTTTTTTTGGTTGTTGTTTGTCCTTAATTCAAATTTTGAAAAATACTTTCTGACATTTTCATATTTTCACCCAGTTTGGATGTCAAGCCTAATTAGACACCCACTAAAACTTACTTCAAATAATTGAGAATGACACCTACGCGTCTACAATTGTGTCAATACTGAATATAAATTATGAATTAAACATTTCTAATAAAAGTGGTAGACCACGAGGGGAAGAAGCAAGAAAATTAAGTTCTAGGGTATTTCCAACCTTATTAGCATGCAAGGAGTTTAATCATAAGTAAATGACTAGTTACACTCTGTGGTTTGGTAAATTTCCTTCTTTCTTAAATGTAGTTTTCATTGGATTTAATCATGGGGTATTTTAAAAGCAGTATATATAAAAGGCCCATCACTTGTTTTACTATGGAAAATTTAACCTTAAGATAATGAGTGAAACTGATATTCTTATAAAACATGAGGATTCTTATAAAGCATGAGAATTACTTAATTTTATATTCAAAAGTAATTAAGTATTACTTAATTTTATATTCATAATTTTATATTCATTAGAGTAACCCTAAACATAATATTCTCTGATAACACTTTAAAGTGTAGGTCAGTTAGTGTTGTAAAAACTCTTGTTTTATTATATTTGTTTTGTATAATGGACTTGGTGGAAGAAGAATAGAAGTAGTGAACACAAGGTTTTTCTCATCCTTTCATCTCTTGATTTTCAATCTCTTGGGATTGGAAAAGTTAAAACTGCCCATAGAAGGACACCATTCATCCCAAGCTAACCAGTGACAGGTCAACTTCCTTTCAAGAACAGAATAGATCTTAGCACTGCCACACTGATCTGAAGCACATGGCATAATATCTTTACATTTCATCTAGAGAAAGCTTGTTTTTAAAGTCATTTTCACGAGCTTTTATTCCAATTAAATTGTTTTCAAAGAATTCCAATTCAGAAAAAAAAAGTTAAAATGCAGTTACCATTCCAGATTGTTAAAACCGTTCATTACTGTAAAATGTAATAATTATAACAACCTACTGGCAAGGAAATTGCATTCTGAATATTTTTAAGATAATCCCTTTTTTAATGTACTGGAAAAGTTTTTATACATGATTAGATAAATTTCTCTTAATATTCCCTGTACTTTTCAAATATTAAAAGAATATTTTACTCAGACTTATAATAAATACTTAGAATACATCAGTCCACAATTTTGATCTTCCTCTTCTCTAAAAAAATGACTTACAACCTAGGGAGACCCAGTTTTCTACCGTAATTACTACAGTTTCTTTATTAGGTCTCCTTCTAACAACAGATAGTATTAAAAAATCTTTCTATTCAATATCAGTAAAAAAAAAAAAAAAGAGATTTAAGTTATAAATGTATATCTTCAAGAAAATTAAGACCTAAATTTTACTTGAAAGAAAATTACGTAGTACTTCACTTAATTAATTATATTTTGAGAAATTACAAACTAAAACAAATTACAAAGAAGAGATTTCTAACCACCAACGTACACACTGTAGCAAATACTGCTGGTGCCTAGCTGACATTCATTCTTCTCACCCTTTCTTCTTCCTGATAGGTACTAGATTACTAGCAGCAGCATCCCTCCTCCCTGGCCTACCCATGGCCCTACGGAACAATTACAGTGGTTCCATTCTTCTTTTCAGTGACTGGCTAATGTATGGGCACGTGAAGCTATTTTGGCCAATGAGTTATGAAGGATGATTTTCTGGAAAATTTTTGGGTAAAACTTCCTTCCTAAAGGAAACACCCCTCACCCCCAAAAGCAAAGCTTCTCTTCTATGTCTCTCTGGAACTGCTACAGTCAACTTGTGATTACTAGAGAAAACAGCCTTGTGATGATAGCAAGGACTGCATGCTGTTGACATTATTGACCACGTGGTGTTGCCTAACCAGGGTTGCTATTTCCCTAAATGATAAATTTCCTTGTTGTGTGTCACTTTGAGTAGGATTTTCAGTTACCTGCAGCAGAAGACAATCTAATTTATACACTACTACTTACAATTAATCACTGTTAGTGTATTGGCATAGTAGCTTTCTATGTGGATGTATAAGAAACATTTTTTAGAAGATGTGTGCATATTATTAAAATGCATAAAGGCAAAAGAGTCTGACGATGAAAACAAAAGCCCCTCTACCACCAGTACCACCATCACAAACATAAAATCTTTCCTAATTTCTTTCTATCTATACACGGATTCTTCTGGGACATGAATGAATAGACAAAATATACTTTTATAAAAATGAGATAATATCACTGATGTTATTTTTAAAAACATTATTAAATCTGAATGCGCTTAACAGAATTAAAATTTGCAATTGAAAGGACCGTAAACATACTAAATGTTTCCTTCCTATAGGAGGTACTATTTCCAAAATGATTTCTCTAACATTACATAAAGAAACCATTTTTAAAAATCATTGTTTTGAGTATTTTTTTAAACTATATTTTTCTATTTTAAGCAGCAGGGAGTCTGCCCCTGTTCAGAGAGGAGACGATACTAGCACGTCCCTCCATCTCACCTCTCCCCAGTGTCTCATATTGGTTAGCTTTATGAATATTTTTACATTGCCCTACTTTATAAAATTTGCTTTCTGTCCTATAACTGCAATCTCATAGTCGTTTAAATGGATTAAATGTTGCTCCATTAAACTGTGTTTTCTATACTTCTGAATTTCACTTTTTATTTTTAAGTTCATCTCTTCATCGTGTGGGCTTCATTGTCAAGCAATCTATTTCATGTCTGAAGATTTCTAATTTGTCTATCTATTTTTCCTATATTTTACTAACATCTTGCCTAGGTGGAATATTGGACTGCACTTCTAGAACTTCAGAGATTTTTCTTCATTATCTTCTGGCATTGAGTGATGAATACTTTTGATAAGTATTCTTGAGTTCCATATATTTCCTTTCTTTTCACCCTACCCCCACCATAGATCTATGCTTTATCTGCCTGAATCCCTAAAGAATTATTTAACATTTGAAATTCAATAGCCCAGTTAGGATGTGACTCGGCGGTAAACATTTGCGTGGAATTTTCCTAAAAGATGGGAGCTCTTTCAATCTTTCCTAAAACATGGGAGCTCTTTCAATTCAGTTTTTTTCTTTTTCAGTGAAATGATCTTTCTTCATTTTCACTGAAATCTTCTGTTTAAATGTTTTGGAATATTAACTTCAGGAACATAAATACTCTTTGTTATATTGTCTTTCTTATTTATTGATTTCTCTCCAATTGCTTTAATTCATTTTCCTTTTTCATTCCCACTGATTGTCTCAAGCCTTTCCTCTTTGTTGTTAAAATTGTCTATTGTTTCTTGCTATTTCTAATGAATATTTTTGTTCTATAATTATCATGTTTTTTTCACTCTCAATTTGTTTTCCTAAATCTAAAATATCCTTTTTTCATCCCATTCTATTGTTTCACCATCTCATTTTTGAGTTCTTGTTTTATGGAATTTATGTTCTTTCTAGAGTGCTCTATTTGTCTGGACTGATTATTAGACAATTCCATGGATTCAGCGAGTTGATGCTTCCTTCTTGGTGGAATCACGAAGGCTAGTTGGGGAAGAGTATTTCGTTGCAGAGAGCTGTAGATCATTTCCCCAATTTAGAGTGTTCCTTGGGAGCCTTCGTTTCTCCAGAGTGGCAGTGTTTGTTCACCTTCCTCCCATTTTACTAGTTGCTCTTCCACAATCCTTTCTTCTATTCCTCAGTCACAAGAAATAATAACAAAAGCAAACAACAATAATAACAACCAAAGTAGAAGATATCTGGTCAGTACGCCTCTCTCCAAATTTGGGAATGTTAGTAAGAATTTTCAGGTTGTCAGTAAAATTCTAAGGAGGCCTAGAATTCAGGTCCTGTTAGGTTTCTCTGATCTAACCAAAGATCCTTGCTTCCATTTTTCCTCAACTATTAGTATCTGAGGTATATTGCTTTGGTCATATTGTTTTCTTTGTTCAGTTATTATTAATATTATGTGTTGGGGGCAGGTGTTTGCTGCCTTATGCTATTTTTGGATCACTTCATTATTTATCAGTGATGAGAAATTATGTGGTACATTTTCAAATTTCTCATCTCCAAAATCAAAATCATCATTTTTAAAGTCATAATTTGGGTTTACTTTGGTCTTCTGAGGGGTTTTACTGAATTTTCTTACTTAATGGACATAATAATTATGCCACCTGCGTCATGAACAGAATTCAAAAAATACTCATTTTCGTCCCCATTCTCAATGGGACAATTTATAACTAGCTTTTTGATTGCTACCTATCAAATGTTCAAATTGGTGACAGCCTTGTAAGTGAAGATAACCTAAGTTAGTGAACAGCAAAACAGTAATTATGGGGACTACACCAGAGTGATTCTTGACATGACAGGAGTATTTCACAGACTTACATTTTCATAATTAGATTCTGCTTTCCAAGTAGACATAAATGACTACTGAATCTAAAACGTTTCTTTCCTCTTGATGATACACACAAAGGGGGGAAAAAGGGGATTCTCAAAGGGTGAAGATACATTTTCCATAAAAGAAATTCAGGATTTAGCTTCAAATGTTCTCTTTTATACCCTAAAATACATAGTGAAAATATGAGTTTTCCTTATTGTGAATGTATTTTACATTAATGCTGTACAAACTCTAGGAAATTCTTTCACAGTAATTATTCCAGTATTGTCTGGATGGGTCTGCTGTCCAATGTGTGAAGTGACATGCCTAGCAACAGGAGAACACCCCGAATCTGCCAGCTACTGTTGAGTGACCAGAGTAAATATTTGTACATACTTTAGTTTCTTCCAGTTATAACTCAGAGTGGCCCACACAAGCCATAACAATGGAAACTGACCTGGTAACAGGTGTCACTCATACTGAATTCCAAGATTCAATATTATTGAGCTTTTTAATTGAAAAGACATTAGCAGACTACAACCTAGTTCTACCTAAGATGTCTAGCCTGGATGGGTCAATATTAGGAAAAAATGGAACCATATAAAACATTTACAATTCAATAGTATATAAAGATCTCTGAAGAAAAATCATCTATATTAATGCATAGTATTCGATATAACTAGAATAACAAATGGGGACTCTAAAGCAGTGGCTAATAACAAAACAAAGCTTTTTTAAACAATTAATTTCAAGAAATCTGCTGCTAGAGGTTTCACTGTTTAATTACACATTCTACAACTTCTTTGCCTTTGATTATTATGTAATAAGACATTTCTCAAAACACATACATGCATACACACTAGCTACTCTGATTTATAGTCACAATTTGCACAAGGAAAGGATTTCATTCTTACCAGACCAGAAAAAGAAAAAACAAAAAAAAAAAAAAAAAGGGAAAAGCTGATTTATAAGATAACTAAAGAAAACTTACTATCAAAACAAAAAAATCATTTTCCCAGGGGACATACAGCTGAACCCATCCAGCTTGTTCAGCCATATAGAACATGGTATTGAAGAGCTGGGAGCTCAGATTCTTTCACTAGAAATAGTAATCATAATAGTGAGTCTACACTTTAATAACATGTTGTCACATTTGAACTTCACATGAATGCCAAGAAGTAAGCAGGAGGACATCATTATTCTTCAGTTTACGGACGAGTAAACCAGTTCTACAACTGGCTAGCGGAACACAGAGCTTTTGACTCCTACAGTGGTGCTCCCTCCACCACTCAGCACGGCTACCATATATATTTCACTCTCTTTCAGATCCAGACTCCACTCTAAGCCTATCAATCACATCCATGCCACTGGTCCACAAGAGAGTTGAACAAGATTTGTAGCTAAATTAAGACAAACACACCCCTACTTTAGCAATTAACTTAAAAGGGCAAACTCTCCTGAAATGAGTCCCCGGCATTGCCATCACCTCCCCATCTCCCCATGTCAAAAATACTCAAAGTTTGCTGGATATTAAGATTGCTCTGAAGATACTAAACGCTCCAATGCTATTTCCCAATTGAATCAGAAGCTCTAGGGGTAGGACCCAGGCATCTATCTGTATGCTGTAAAATACTCTAAAACTGAAAGCCAGTTGCTCAGACAATAAAGATCAGGAGAATTAAATTTAAGGACATATTATAAACATTACATGGCATGATAGGAAGGATGTAAATGTTTTTATATTTTGAACTTTAAAAATAAATAGAACTTAATATAATAAGAGTTTCCTTATTTACGCCAGACAGGTTTGGGTGTCAACGTCCATCTACACCACTTTTCATTTCCCAGCTGGTGCTTACACGTTGCTTCCTGTAGACCTGACGACAGCACGGGCAGTCTCAAGCACTGCCCTGTTTGAAAATATTGTTGCTTTGTTTAGAAATCATCAAATGTCAGAAAAATAACAATCTCAACAGAAATCGGAGAAATGTTATGTACGATTATCAAAGATATTGAGAAACAGTGAACCTTGTAAACACCTGTAGCGAGATTCACTGTCAGCAGTCGCCGCTTTAAAGGCTTTGTTTCTATCCTATGAAGAAAATGTAAATATTCAGCACAGAATTGAGAACTACCAGGATAAAGTGTAATACTGAACAGATACCTAAAATAGTGATTTTTAAAGAATTGGTCCACATTTAAAAAATCAAATGCTAAGTGACCAGTTCCATCAGCACAGACTGGCCGAACCCTCCCCAAGCTCTTGTCAAACTTACAGCCAGGAAAATAATAAATTATACTGAACTTGTGATATGTTTGCTTTAGATAAACAGTAACATAATCACCGTCACTTGAGTGTAAACATACCAAATTGTATAAAATCGGTATTTTATTCTAATTCCATGAAAGATTGAGTCAACAGAAGAATCTTAAAATCATCATAACTAACCAAGGTTTAAAGAAAACTTGCTTCAAACACAGATCCATAGATGGGGAGGTGTTCAACACTAAAATAGACATCATGGCAACCTGTGGAATATTTCTTTCACATTTATCTCTACCAAGTAAACGCTACTTTATGTTGCATTCTTATTATGAGAGTCAATGGGGTGATCTACAATTATGATTAAGCCCACATAGGAACTTAAAGATGTGAGGGAGAACTTTAAGCCAGTTTAGACTGTAGCATTCAGAAGAGGACCAAAACAAACCCCAATCTTATGAACTAGCTAGAGGAAATAAATATGAAAGGCACCAATGACAAATAAGTGATATTGCCTGGAGAGTCTCCTCTTTTCAACAAACAGCAATTAACAAAGCTGACAAGCTTCATCACTCATCAGCACATCTCCTTGAAGGCATAAGCACAGACACAGAGAAACTAGAAACTGGAATTTGTTACTGTTATTCTTTAAAACGTTGCACCTGCATATAATACCTCATATATGTGTTTATGCCATCGCATCTGCCTGACAATGTCAGACACCTCAAACGGCTTTAAAGAAATTAAAATAACCATCTGTTAATAATAATTTTGTTTTATTTTAAACAGTTTCATTTTGGGTTGATGAGAAAAAGCCACATTAAAACTACCTTCACAACTCCATAGGAAACATATTTCAGAAGGTAGGTCTATAAATAGATGTGCTTCTGTATACACACTGTAAATAAAAAATCATCAGGCTAGCGGAGGCTGCAATTTAAACTGAAGCCACAATATGAACTTACCTGATTTTTAAAGTCCCATTAGAATAAGCTTACAATCAGTACTGATCTCCTTTTTCTAGTTGCATAGTAAGGCGAAACACCCCCAACTACAGTTTACTTATCTCAGTCCCATCTTTCATCAGAAGCTTTGCGATTTCATTCAGAAGCAGCCGGCCCTAAACAGACTGAATATGCACAAAAACAGTAATGGAAGAGATCTAAGTTAAACCCTACAGATGCACCAAGAAAATAGCAACATCAACATCAAAAAGCAAATTCTTAAAAGAGGTGCTTTGCTTAGCTGCATTTCCCAAGTCAGCCCCCTTTCACACGTAAAATGTCTCAGTTATGAAGGAGGATCTTACCTGAGCTGATCATACTGTGCATTCTCTGCTGAGCCAAGAGCTGCTCTCGTCCAGCCACCCCATCTGAGGAAAAACACGAGTCACTCTCGTAAATTGTCTGCAGCATATTCCAATCACTCTTAGTTCAGCTACATGAAAGATTCATCTCTGCTCAGTGCACCGGCCCCAGGAGCTACCCTCGCTGGTTTTCCCTCCTCCCCAAGGAGAAGCAGCAGAGGATCAACTTCGACAATGATTTCCTTTCTGTTAAGATGGACAGACACTTTTTCAAAAGACCTGGACACTTTTCCCATGTTACCAACCTGTGTGCAAAGCAGAAAGGACCGGGTGGATGCTAAGGCTCTCTGGAGTTTAGGTTATCCTGGAAACTAAAAGCAGGTGGGAAATAGGAATGTGCGTCAGGGTTACTGCTTTGTCAGAATAAGTAGAAAAATATTAACTCTACCCATGAGAAAAAGAAACCAATTAAACCTGGCTTAAAGTTCTTCAGGCTGCTAGAGTTTCCTTGCAAAAACCGGTCAGTCCTGCAAGTGGCTTCGGCTGGTGCCCTTCTCCTATCTGTTTGTGTGTGTCTTCCCTCTCTCTGGTCTCTCTCAGCTCAAGTTGGCTAAAGCTAGTGATAATCCATTTGCATATGAATCAACAACAGCATGGCCCACAGGCACAGAAATAGAACAATGGTCGGCCTGAGCCAAAAATAGGTCAAGCCTGGCCGAGTGATTGGAGCCTGCATTAATGCATTTAAAAATACCCCAGCAAACCCAGCTGTCCAGCCTCTATCTTTCAAACCATAATTCTCTATTGCAGGGCCTTAAAAGCAATTAACTCTTTCCTCCCTCCAAGCTTGCCTTACACACTGTGTTTCACACTGGCGATTCACATCCAAGGAAAGGAAGGCAAAAAAATTAAGAAACATAATTCTAAGAGGGCAAATGCACATACATTTCATTTTATTTTATTTTTGTAGTATGTGTTTTTGGAAGAGAGAGGAGAGAAGTGCAGAGCTCTGTATTGGTTCTAAAATAATACTGGAAGCTTTTGCTCATAATGTGGTTTCTGCCTCACCCACGCACAGCAATCCTGGTGTTCTATTTTTGTTGCCTGTTTCTCTGGCTACACTGCAGTTGGCTGTAGCACTAGAAGCTTTTCTGCCTTCTAGTTTCAAGACTGACAGGAGATTTAGTAGAGGTAGTTTCAGAAAACAAGCACACCCCAAAATAAAATATTTATAAAGGACTGGCTTAAATTTTTACTTGCTATTTGTGTAAGGCAATTGTCCATTTTGCAAATCTAAATATGACAGTAGTACCCCCTATCAGTTTTATCACATACTATCTATGATATTTAAATTAAAAAAAAAAATAGCTTAGACCTGAAAATGTTCCCTCTACATCAGCCTCTCAGGCTAAATTAAATTTACCTGCAAAGAGAAAAAAAGAAAAGTGTGGGTACTCTCTTCTGGATGGATTCAGAATTAGTGAACATATGCACCTGTGGATCAATAAATAAATACGGTAAATCCCCAAGTATGAATGTTTTGCATTCATCTCTACATTGGTTGCCTGAAATACAGACATCAATTTTCTAAAAGAAATAGCGTTTGTAATAGTTGATAGATTCCCAGACCACCAAGTACTGAAGAATTCACTTATAAAATAAACAAATTATAGTATAGAGTATTAAGAAGTCTGTGGTCATTTATAACATCATTTCTTTATGAGAAATAAATTCTGCATCACGAATTGGGTTGTTAGCATCTAGCTACTCCCATGGGCAAACCCAAGTGAGACTTCACTGGTCATGGGAGGTCTCCCTTTTCCAAACTAGATCAGCAAGGAAAATGTAATTCCTAAGGCATTAGTAGCAACAGAGAAGGAAGATTAAAAAGCAGTGTCTTAAGGTTCCCACAATAATCAGATGGAGGAGGGATCTTGATCAATGACAGACTGTAGGACTAGGGAAAGAGAACAAGAGGACTTAGAGTTTTGGTGGAAAGTAGGAAATGTGTTAAGTCATTAGGCAGATAACCCACTGCAAAAGAAAATGGCACTGAATTTTTCTTCTTTCACAGATTAACTCTTACTTCTTGCAAAATTATATTTGTACAGATAAATTCTACGATTTAAATAGAGAAGTTATTCTAAACTGCATTTACTTAAGCTAAACAAGAAAATCTCATGTTCCTGTCAGTGGAAAAAAACTATTTAATTCTATCTGATATTACAACTTTCACTCTATTAAGAAATTGGTAGATAAAATTCAAGGGATGGAAATATTGTGGATCTGGCCATTTACCTCAGAGATGATGTAACCAACCATAGCATTTTAGACCTTAGAGGAAATTTAGAGATTGTCTACAATGGTGTTCAAACTCTCTGTTCCCCAAGATGGGAGGTGGATGACTCACACAGGAATCTCCATCCAGAAGAGGTTGTTCCCCTAGCCAGAGCTGCTTCATGTTTACCTGTTTACATTTGGGTATGTAAGATTTCTTTTGAATGACTTCTTATGTTAAGAAAAAAACAAGTGAAATCTGTTCATCTAGTACAAACAAGCTCTCCATTTTACACATGCGGAAAGTAAAGAGCCTTGCTGGAGGTTGCAAAAGCACTCATTAATGG
This sequence comes from Pteropus medius, assembly GCF_902729225.1. NCBI lineage: Eukaryota > Metazoa > Chordata > Mammalia > Chiroptera > Pteropodidae > Pteropus > Pteropus medius. Next base: position 7,785,018 of record NW_024342467.1, on the reverse strand, counting down.
AGTTATGACTAAAGAATCTTGCTTAGTCTCTAACAGATCATCTCTGAGTAGGTCTAGCATTCAAGTTCTCTAGTCTGCCGTCTGTTCCTTACTAAAGTGATGCATATAATTATCTGAGATATTCAGAATAAATTTTAATATTATTTACTGATGAAAATGGCCATTGTCTAATTGTTCCAGAATGGTTTTGAATAGAATATGCAAACTAGTAATAGATATATGAAGGATAATAAAAATCTCAGTATTGACATAATACACTCATATATCATTTGTTATTTTAATTTTAAATCATACCCTCAAACTACAAAAGTCTCCAAACTTTTGTAATCATAAAAAAATAAAACTCCAAAAGAGTGAGTTAGTAATTATCCTTTTTCTCAAATTTTCCAGGAAAAGGCAAGCCACATAAAATTGTATAAATAATGTGCCTTCGTTTTGACCTAGTTATTTAACTTGAGGTTTATTCACATTTCATTCCTGCATTCTTTCAGCATTTTTTCCCCATTAGCAGTCTTATCTTTCAACTCTTGATAATGAAACTTTAGTTTAGAGTGAAAAAGCATTGGACAATTATCATAAAAGGGATACCACTTACTTCTGGGACAAAAAATAAGCATCATTAAAAACACCACCAAGAACATTGATTACTATAGTTCCATTATCCAAGAACTTAAATATTAAGAATGTTGAATTTTTCTCACATAATCTCAACAATGTCGATAAAGAAATGTGACTAGCTTTCTTTTGGGGCATTTATAAAACTGATTTTACTGGCTTGGAAAAAATATATTAAATTTTAAATTATAAGAACCATAAAAAACTAATACAAATGACAGGCTAGAATAGATAGACAGCTTTTAATATTTCAATATAATAAATTTTAACTCAATAAACATTGTGGAAGTTGATCTAAATATTACATTTTACATTTATTCTAATAAAATTGAAAAAGAATAGGGAAAAAACAGATTCCAGATTCAGTAGAAAATGGGAATGGGGCTCAAATCTTAAGATAAAATATCATTCGAAAGTGACTATGATAATTCCAATTTTTTAAATGCAGGTATATAGACAAAACAAAAAGAATGTGTAAAAATATATATATGCCATCAAAATATTTCCAGAAATAAAAAGTGGCAAATTAAATCTATAAAAATAAATATTTCCAGAAATATCCTTAGACTCCTAGATTACAATAATCTTTTCTCAAATCAGTCTAAATTGATGGCCGAAGACTCTTCTGGAAAGAAAGTAGTGTAACTTGATTTATTTAAAACTGACGTATGCATTATAGGAAAGCTACAAATTAATCACCAAAAACTGGAACTCCTTCACTTACTTCTGTTGCTTCTTTTTCCATCCTCACATTTTTCAAACTATTGTCACAGCAATATAGTTACACACATTTGCTACAGGCAACAGACGTGGTTCCCATAGACTCTCAAGGATAAGAAAGGACAGGGAAAGGAGAGTGCACTAAATTTTATTTTGAACTAAGTAGTTTATTTATCTGAATTTTCTATCTCTTGTAGGAGCATCACCAATTCTTATTAAATAGTGAATACTCAATTTACAAGTGATTCCTCTCACTAAAACAACTTAATTGGTTCCCAAATTGTCTTCAGATAAGGAATCACTGCCTGGACCCAAGAACAGGTCAAGCGTTTGAGAAAATACATCAGCAATGTGTGTTTTATATAAAACTATTTTACATAAAGACAAACAAACAAACTAAGATCAACAAAAACTCTAGAACTGTTGGCCTTGCTTTGATTGAAAACAATTTTTTCTTTAACTCTTCTCATCCAATAAAATGCGTTAATCATGATTTATTCTAATTTGGGGGGATTAGAAAGCATAAGGGGCACCTGGGAACTTATAAATGCAATTTATTAGGCCCTCCTCAAGAACTACTAAATCAGAATCTATTTTACAAGTTCTCCAAGTGAGTCTCATGTACAATGAAGTTTGAGAACCAGTACACAGGATCATCCTTTCCACAGCAATGATGAGGTGGCTAACAATAAAAATGGATAAAGTATCTTTTTTGGTCCAATTTCAAATTAGCTACTATTATTACAGAACAACTTTTCAAAATGAAAATAATTAAACTAGGTAAGAGATTAAAGAAGACCGTTAATATTCAAGGTATGAAAAGACCAAATAAGATCATACAGAAAAAAATTCTCCAGTTTACAGATGACACCAACATTGTACACTTAGAGTGACAAGCATGTGTGTACCATTTTTCTCCAGTAAGCAACTTTGTTTAAGGTTCTATCTTTCTATTTGCCAGTGGCATATCAGCCTTTCTGTGCAGAGCTCAAAGCAGCCAGCCCCAGGCAGGAGAAAACAAAGCGATCATGTGTGATTAGAAGGATAGGTAAAAACTTAATGGTGTTTTTTTTTTTTTTTTTTTTTTTTTTTTTTTTGATAGAATCTATGAAAGTCAATTGTTCATATATTAAACATTTATTATTTCACAAGCACAGTGCAAGCCCTGAAGATATAAATGTATATAAGAATGTCCCAGCCTCTACTTTCATAGAATTTTTAGTTTTAGAAGACATATAGTCAAAGCAATTACTAAAGAGCTTGATAAGAAAATCTCTAACTCCAGATTGTATTTCAATATTCCTTGAATTTTAATTTATAACCATGGAGCCAAAATGATAAACCTACAGGGCTGTTACTAGGATTATAGAGTAACATATCATATCTGTCAAATAAGCATTCAATAAATGGTAGCTATTATTACTATAACCACTAATAAAATATTCTATGGACCTTTAATTCACAATTATTAAATACTTGAAAATTGTTACTGGACTGTTATTCCAAAGAACTGTATAAATTCTGAAGAAGATTACATTTTTGATTAAACATGAGTTTCTCACTCATATTTACAGATGCTTTGTTTAGCAAATTGATAGAATTTTACTTCCCATAATACTACAAGAGCTTAGTATAACATCCTGCATGTAGTATGTCACTAGATAAATATTTGTAAAATAAATAAGTGATTCCTTCTCTAGAGGATCCTATTAAAAAATGATCTGGAGCAAGTCAGATTTAATAGTTCCTTGTTTTTCATTTTAGCATATTATCTTATTAAAATCTCAACAATTATTAAATTAAAAAGCTAAGTGCGTATCTGAAAAAAGGATCTTTTGTTGAAATCAAGTACAGTTTAATTGCACTTTCACTTTTTACATTTATTTTCCCTACTTTGTTGCTGTTTCACAGGATAGAATAACCAGAGAAAAAGGTCAGACTATAGTAGAAGTTATCCTACATGGTATAATTTGAGTAAACAAAGTTATCGAATATTTTTTGAGTGAACAATGTATTCATATGCTTCTCTTGTGAAGGATCTTAAAGATGTTGACACTAAGAAATTAACATACAATGCATTTGTAGGTCCACTTTATAGTAACAGACCTAGTAACTGCAGTGATGGCTAAGTTTTTAGAAGTCTGGTTATCGATTGCATTGGCAAGTGTTCGCGTGTTCTATTTTTAATTGGTGAATTCCACTGATATACCATTCTGACTCAAAACTCTAAAAGAAATACATTATAGGTTCAGATTCTACCTTCCTTCTCTGCAAGTCACTTGAGAGACATAACACAATATTTTCTTACACTTTCTGTATACTGTATTTCTGCCTTGCAGGATATTGGATTCTGGCTAAAACATCCACTGAGACATTTGTTCCATGCCAAAGGTCCTTGATATTTGATCCTGTCCTAAATGTCCACGGAGATGCTTGTTCTACACCAAAAAGATCCTTGAAATTTGCTGACATATTAACATACTGTGCACCATGAGACCCCATCCTCAACTTGTCCTCTGTGCATTTCTCTAACTGTAAGGTTCTCCCTCTGTAGTCACAGTTAATATAAACTCCACTCTTCTGCAAGATTGGAACTTCACCCCATCTACCTAAGCCCACATGTGATTACCAGCCAGGCTACAGAGGCAAGAAGGGTTATTATTGGTAATACAGCCACGATACAATTATTGGACCAAGTAAACATGTTAGTATATTTTATGATTAATCTTGTATAGCAAAAGTATAAATAAACATTATTTGAACCCAGAACTGTTTTTTAAGCATGGGCATTTTAGACAGGACCAAATATAAAGGGCCATTGGGCATGGATCGAATATGCTTGTGGAACTTTAGGACAGGATTAAAGTTCAAGCACATTTAGGTGTGGATAAAAGTCTCCATGGATGTTTTGGACAGGACCAAATGTCCATAATTTCTGTGACTCTAAAACTGATTTCAAATAAGAAAACTATTTCACATTAGTTTATATACGAATATGTCTGAATGTAAGTATCATCACATAGCAACTGGAAATCTTTGTAATGTTTTACACTGATGATGAAGCATCATTTCTCTTTTAAGCAACATTGACTCTGAATTACAAAGCAACCTTGACTAACCCATCCTATGTTTACTAAATGTTGTATGTATAAAGTCTACATGAAGCTGGAGGCCCTTAATAAAAATCTTAGTTTCAAGACAAAACACTGTTTTTGGCTACAGGGCTATGAAAATAAAAATTATGAGAGAATTCCAGTTAAGTAAAATTAGCATTCTGATCTTGGCTATTTGGTATGGCTCATATTTTTTTTATTTTATATTATCCTACAAAGTCTCTTCACATAACTGTACCTTTATTATCATCTTGGAAACAAATGGGATTCTGATTACCAAAATTAACAGCTATATGTAGCATCTAGATGAGTACTATATTTGAGAGGTGTAATAAGAGTAATTTACAGATGCTAATATAAATTATGGCAGACATCAAAAAAAAAAATCAACCTAGAGCTTTTCATGTCATTTCTTGCCATAAGTTTATGTTTACCATACCAAACCATTACAATCACCAAGTTAAATCAAGAGAATACCAGAATGCCTGCTTCTGAAAATAGCAACATTTTTTTAATGTTACAATTAAATTCTGACTTCATAATTTGATCTAGTTGGCTGCCAACCACCAAATTTAAGAAATAACAAGCACCCAACACATACTTTACTTAATATTTGACTGATCAAAATATTTATAGCAATAATGTATAACTGAAGTACAAATATTTGCAATTGGCCATATCACTAAGTTTATCAGACATCTCATGGGTATGGAATCTCTCCTATTTCAGAACTCATTTCAGTGACAAGAACCGAGAACCATGAACTCTAAGACCATTCGTGTTCTCACTACGATATGACTTAAAAACTTATTCCTTTGCCTTCCTTTTCAAACTTCATGCCACAGACAATCTCTTGGTGTTCCGCACACAAATCCTTCATTCTTCCATACCTTTGCATGTGTTGTTCTTGCAATCCGGAATGCTCTTCTTTTCTATCTTTTCTTTTCCTTTTCATATTAACTAGACCACGATATCTTTCTTTTTGTCCCTTAAATGATTTTTTAACCTAAAAATTAGTATAACAGACTTTCTTTTAGTTTACACTTGCCAGATAGATAGTCTTCTGTCCTTTTAACCCTTTGCTTTCCTTTATTTTAAGTATGGCTTTTACAGGAAACATGTTTCTTCGTCTCCCCACCCCCCCACTTTTATCTCTCCGAAAAGTTTTGCATTTGGTAACTTCATGGAAGGGAGACTGCAGTCCTTGCTGGTTCACCATCTTCTCAAGAGCAGAAAGTAGTAAATTCACTCCATTTTTCAAATTTCTGCTCAACCGTTATCTCCTTAGCAAAACTCCTTAGACCTGAGCAGTAGTGAATGAGAGAACTTTCTCTATCTTTGCTTCAATCATAACATAAATCATTGGATATTTTTATAATTTGGTTACATATCTGTTCCACGTGTTAGACCTCAGCAAGTCAAGAACAGAGAAATGTTATTCGTCTGTGTGGCTGTTCCATGCTGCCTAGCAAAGCATAAGCACGTATACATGTTGCTTGAATGGATATATGTGAATTATGTAAATGTGCATGTACTTGATATCTATACACTTCCGTTCATACCCATTTCACAAATATATGTCAAGCAAACAATTTCTACCATCTTTTGCATTATCCTTCCCTATTCTACCTGCCACGCTTCCCCAAATTTTACCTCTGGATTTCATTTTCCTCTCTCAGAAGAGCTCACCTCACGTACCCAATACCAACACCACCCTGGTCAGATAAGTACGATGATTACATTACATACAATATTTTTTTAGGGCAATATTGTAACCATATATAAGTTTGTATCATCAATATAAAACGTGAGGATTAAAAATTCTATTTTGCTTTATTTTCCTAGAATTAAATGTGAGAAATCAGAATTTCAAGATTCTAGGGAATTTACATAAAACATTTCCATTTCTACATTGAAACTATTTTTACTAGAAATGAACTTCGGAAATTTTAACAACTGTTCCTGTGCTCTTAACCCTTTTCTTGTCTAGGAATAAAAAATGCCAGTATTCATTTAACATCATGTGTTGGAATGCTACATTTTTTAGGATTTGACATTTTCAGAGATCGAACTACTAAAAACAGAATGCTATAAATAGAATGATGTCATTTGTTTCCAAAGACTATCGATATACTAGAGCGAAGCGGAAATAATAATAAAAGCGAGATATTTTATGGCAAACTTTGGAGGCAAGGTTAGGACTGTAATCTGCGAGTTATCTCGGGGCAAACTTAAGGCTCTCCTTGGCTCTAATGGCTAGCTCGCTCCTGTTGCAATTCCTCTACAGTATACAGTGATATGACTCTTCTAAAAACATCAAAGCTCTGATCGAAAGATGTTCTGCTTTACATTCTCATTGATTTGAAGGGTTTCTTTTTAGTTTTAAGGAGATCCTACATGGTCTAAGTCTTTGGAAAGAAGGGCCTTATGTTCACATATTTTCTAAATCATAAAGGGATATATTCCAGAAAATGTGGAAACTCTATCTTCAGATATTAATTTATGTTTGATTCATGAGAACCATGAAATTTATTTTATATAAAGGCAACTACAGAGCATTCTAAATTCTGGGCTAATTGGATGAAGAAGAGGCTCTGAATTCAAACAGAATTTTACTTGTATTCTGTCTCTGTCACTTATTAGCCAGTTATTAGCTGTATAGTTTGGATAAGTTACATAATCTTTCTGAGTCGCAATTTCCTCTTCTTAAAAATGGGGATATTGATATCTGTCTTGCAATGTTGTTTTAATATTTAGAAATAGTGAATATAAAATTTCTACCATTATGACAAGAACATAATAAGTACTCTCTACAGTCATTATTATTATAGCACATTATTAATATATAAATCAAAAAGTGAATAATTGAGGGCCTACTTAGATTTCTGTATTAAGATAATTCTTATTTCTCAAGATCAGATATAATTTTATAAAACAGAATATAAAGATCATTAGTTGCCACTGTTTCCTAAAGAAAAAGTGAGTCTATAAAAAGTAGATAAGAAAAATTAGAATGGAAATTCTCATCATATTAGTAGTATTCTCCAGGCTAATAAACCACATGCGTTCAACAACTCATTAATTCCTACTGTAAAATGAGAAATGGAAATAACAAATAAGAGAGTGAATGGTATATGCTAGGCTATTTGCTATTTTTACTTTGTAAGGTCAAAGCAGATATTTTAATATGAGAGACATAAGTTAATAACAGCACATATGAAACAGAACCTTCACTAGACACACTGAATTATATGTTTGCCGTTTAATCACAACCTAGGAATATCTTCAATCCACAATGCATTCTCCCCCAGCTAATGTTTTCATTTTAGTTTCCAGGGACTGTGTATTTAAAAATCAATAGCTAACATTATTTATTTCACCTGAAGCAAAACAATCTGTGTTTTTCTAATGAAGTGAGGACTGTTGTCTTCTTATTTGGCAATATCTGAAGGTAATTCTCAATAGTATTTCTTATAAGCAGAAGGGCCTCTTTGGAAGCCAAATTCATTTGTTTTAAATTCAAGACTTTAGTTGGATAAATATTTACTACTTTTTGATAATTTGAATTATACATAATTCTGTATTGACTTAATGGAGACCTTGTTAAAGGAAACTAAAGTCTAGGAGTAACTGGCGTTCTGAAGGCTAAATGATAGGGAATTCTATAATAAGTTAATGCTGTCTCATTTATAAGCTAAGGAGAAAACATTATTATGAATTAACGTTTAAAATCCTCAGGTATTTCATGTCATTTAAAATATGCACTTCATTTAAAACAGGATCAACTATACATATAGAATTACATGAAAAAAAATAAAAATTTAAACCAATGTGGGGAAAGAGAGATGAGAATCCATAATTACTTTCAAGATCTATGCTAGTGTGACTACTTTTGTATATCATGGTTTAACACCTATAGCCGTATTTTAAATCTTATCAATAAGGTAAAACTGAAATACTCTTTTCTCTATTTTCAAATGAATCATGGATTATATAACATCTCAAGAATGTTTGAATTATTAAATAGTAAAGTGTATTGGCTTTCATATATCCAAATACATATGATTCAAATCAGCTGATAAGAAAGTGCAAAGTTAAGATAATACTCAAAATTTTGAATCTGTGCTATCGAGTATAGCGTATAGGCTGTCTTGATATCTTATCGGCTTTTCTAATAATAAAATCTATTAACTTTGAACTTTAACATAATTATTATGTAGCATCAGTCTTGGAAAATTTGACAGAAAAGACAGAAAGAACTTGATTTGTAAAAATTTAAAATAACTCTATTTCATGAAAAAAAATTACCCAGAAATTGCTAAGTATATTCAAGAGCAATTTTGACTTTCCAGAATAAAGCTTCTTATCATGGGGGTAAACTGATTAAGAACATGCATTATACAGTATGGCCACTCTTCATTCCAAGCACATTTATCCCAGGATTTTCCTATGATCATGATAACAATGATGTCTACTGACATACTTCCTAAATTGAAATACATCTGCTATCAAACAGATCTCCTTTTTAGGGTTTATTGTTCCCCTTTTTTTTCTACCTTGCTTTATTTTTCATTAAGTTCTTCAAAATCCCAACTGTATATCAATGCTTTTTCAAATGTCTTTTCTAGTTGTTTAAAATGATCTCTCCCTCGTTTCGGCAATCTTCACTTGCTTTTAAAGACATTTGGTCACATGCCACCCTCCAATGCTTTTATTTTCTCACGCATAAATCAGGCATCAATTTTCTTCTTGCCCCAAACCTAAGCACTGTTTCCTTACCCATGAGTGTCCATACTTTTCCCCCCATCTTTCATCTGTCTTTGTAGCATATGTCAAATACATAAGTCAGTGTTTTATTTTCTGTGGCTACTTTTCTTACTGGGAAAACTGCAGCAACAGCAAAAGTAACACTTCTGACCAATACTTTAAAAAATACATTAGCCTTTGTTCTGTTTTAAGAGTTCCCTACATTTATACAATATATATTGTTTCCTTCAACAAATATTGGTTCTTTCAAAGGCTTCTGGGAGAAGGGTCTTAGGTGTTCAGGTGAAGTGAGCATGACCAGAAGGGGCAGTGTGGCACACCTGGCAGCCAGTGTGCACTCGGTAACACTGATCTTGTGGCCCAGGGATGGAAATCATGTCCTTTGAATCCTAGAACTGTGTCCTTGAAAATGCGCCATGCTGCTCCAGAAAGAAAAAAAGAAAAAAAGGGCTCAACATGAATTATAAAGGAATACCTCATAATTAAGAAGGAAGAGTATTCTCTCATAACGCATGTTTTTAAACTTCTAGTAGATTTTTTTTACCCTTCTTTCATATTAATTTCTAATATTTGAATAATAGAACAACATGCCAAGTATTTAGTGCTGGAAGACAGCTAAGATGAAGACAAAAATTCAAACAATATCTACTTAAGGAGGAAATAGTTAAAAAGCTATCCCTGAAATGTAGCAGCCAGGGAGACCTTTTCTTTCATCAAAGACAGGGCATGCTGGCATCCATGATAAAAGATCAGGGTGCATGGTCCTGCCCCTGTTTTCAGTTCAGACTTCTTCTCTTCTTGCCAGAAAGAGCAGAATCTGATATTTTCCATTGCCCCAGCTTTGCAGGGAAAATGCAGAGCTCGGATAGGACTCAAGAGGCTCCTGACTGCACGATCATGACTCAGTACGACACAACTGAAACAGGCATTTGATGAACATATTGGAGGGGAAAAAAAAAAAACATTTAGAAATGCTGGTGGTGAATACTTGGCACTTGAAGTGACTCACAGGCAATTACAGACACAGAGCCTAATTGTTTTTCTGCGAATAATAGTAAGGGTCTTGATGTGGGGAAGTACCAATCAGACAAAAATCATCGTGCCAGAATGTGGCCCACCCAGAAGAGAAACTCTAGCATTCAGACCGTGCAAGACAAGGAACCGAGACCGGACTTAGCTCAGCGTGACAAAGGTGAGATAGGAACTGAAGATTCGTGTCACGACTTTTCGTTTTTCATACATAATTTTGCATTACTTCATGTAATAAAATAAATCATCATACAGGTATATCACATTAAATCATTTTATGATCTTCCTAAAGCCTTAAGAGAAATTTTCTGGGTTTTGTAATGGATGCTGGGATAAAACATGACTGCTGGAGACAAACAGTAAACAGAAGTAAACAGAACCAAGCATAACCCTTATAAAGATATCCTGTAGCACTCAGTAGTTTTTGGTTAAGAATATACATTTGAGTAACCCAAAAGTAATATGCAAGTAAGGTATGTCCTTTATTTATAATTTTTGAATACCAGAAAGGATATGATAGACCCATAACAATACATGCATGTCGGCTATAACACATTAATTACATTCTAGAGAAAATTCATATTCTATTAAATATGCACCCTAAATAACTAGTTTGTGGAATAATGTTATCAGTAAACTGTTCAAAACCTATGCTGTTTTGTAAATGTACCACTATCTCCACTATCATCATTATCATCATCTAATATTATTATTAATATTTATCATTGTTAATTGGGGAAATAAGTTGGACCCTCCCATCCTGTACCCCCTAAAAAACAAAAACCAATAGCTCAGTTTTGCCACAGGTTGCTATAACGGATAGATAGACAAATGCACAAAACAATAGATAGGACACAGCAAAGGATCAGTGGGTGCCGAGCCAGTGCTGAGAGGAGGCAGGGGCCGTGTTTCAGATGGGCCTTGGAGGACTAGCTTCCTGTCATGAGACGACAGCTGCACAAGTCAGCACACGCATCTGTGATGAGGGACTCTCTGGATGCAGGCACTAGTTTTTAGTTTCTTAAATATAGTCATAATGGCTCCTCCAAGCAATGCATCAGCCCAATTAATAGCTTGCTCCTTTCCCTTTCTTACTTAAAGTTATGATTGTATTTCTATTTTTCTGTTTCCCCATGCCTGGAGAAAGATCACATGTGAACCGACATCTACTTTATACTTTTATTATCTTATATTTACCAATCATAGTTGATTTAATTTTTATTATAGGAACATGAGTTGTAGCAGAACAAATTGATCATCTTAAACTCGATTTCCTCTAAGTCTACTGGTCTGATATATGGGATGTGCTTTTCTCAACTTATTGCAACCACTCTTCCAGGTCTAGCTTCCACGTACCTCTTTCTTTCCTGCCCACTCACCCTTCCTAAAACAATCTGGCAAACCAGGAACTCCATGGCCCATAGGGCAAGGGGAGGGTAGTAATTCCTTCACAGGTTGTCTGGCTTTAGGTTATTTCATAATAATGTATCTGATTAAACTTCAATTTTACACCTTGCTATGTTTCAGAGGCAACATGGTATGGGGGAAAAGCAGACTCGGATTCAACCCTGACTACAGACATTCCAACTTCATTACCCAGACAAATTATCCTCAGTTTTATCTACACGTTGGCTATTATCACACGCCCCTACCAGGAGTGCTGCTCTGATGGCATGTAAAATGTTTAGCACAAACACTGGTACAAGGTAGTTGATCAATAAATCGTAGCTAATTAATTATTACCTCTTAAACCCATACTTGAAACCAATTTACTTTTCTCTTAGACAAAATTCTAGCAAGTGAATTGGCAACAGATTAGCAGAAAAAAAGATAGAAAGGAGGAATGGGTGCTGCTAAAAACAGGTAATCTTCCAATTTCAAAAAAGTTAGAGATAAATTCATAAAATAAAGGATAAGGAACATCTTTATAAACATTATAAAGATTTATAATAATACATTAGCATATTTAAAAGTGCTCTAAGCCTTGTAATCTTGTATAATTGAGTGTCGGCATACACAGGCCTACTTACACACTTCAATATTATGTATTATAATAAACCATTAGCATAATACAGAATATTAAAATAATGTGAATAATAATGTCAATGGCAGCCCTGAGTGATGATTAAACTAGATAAAGTACCCTCCATTTAAGAAGTCACAGATGAAAGACTGCAAAGAAAAAAAAATAATAGTGAGATAGACTGTGTCCAAAGATAGATAAAAATAAGTATTTAATATTAATAACATTTTTAATTGACAAGCTAATTCTAAAATTTATATGGCATAGCAAAGCTCTAAGGAAAACCATGACAATTTTGAAGATCAAAATGAGAACATATGCTTTATCAGCCTTCAAGACTCCTCTGTTAACTTATAAAGAGAATGTATTATTGGTTCAAATATAAACAAATAGATAAGATAACAGAACAGACAAAGATTAGGCCCACATATATATGAAAATTTAGCACTAGCACCACAGATAAGTGAAGATCTTCAATAAATGGTACTAAGATAATTCTCTATGTTACATTATTGGATTCATAGCAATTAGATCTTTATATTAAACTACATCCACATAAGTACAAACTCAAGTCCAATGAGATTAATAATCTATATACGAAGAGCAAATTGTAAAGTTTTAGAAGAAAAAAATATAAAAGAATATGTTCAAATCCTCAGATTAGAGACAGATGGGTAAGACAGAAAAATCATAAAGGAAAAGACTGATAAAGGACATAAGAATACAATGGTTGTGCAAACACACCATTAAAAAAGAAAGAAAATTAATGACACATTGGGAGAAAACATTTACAGTGCATTTAATCAACCAACAATTAGTATTCAGAATATAATATTTACAAATCAATTAGAAAAGACACAATCCGATAATAAAGTAGATGAAAGATAAAAATAGGCATTCACTGAAAAGGAATGTCCAATCTAAATATGAAATATGTTTAAAATTACTAATAATCAGGAAATTAAAAATTAATCCACAGGGAGATACAATTATAAATCCAGCAGATAGGTAAAAATTAAGTCTAATAATAAATATCAAGTATTAGTAAAACATGTTGAGTAATAAGAACTCTAACACATGGATAGCAAAAGTTTATTTTGTTACAAACATTTCATTTAATGAAGGCTAGATTTTCTGAAGAAATTTCCATTTGAAGTGGCAACATTTTGTGTTTTCTAAAGCCACAAAATATTCTAGGTAAAATCCTAAATTGAATCTTGGCTAAGCTTACTTTTTTTTTTTTTGCTTAATTTAAACTAAATGTATTCTTTTCAAGATTTTCTCATTGTAATTCTGCTGTCAACAATGAGAAATTACTATGGCACCTGAAATAAAAGTTGATTTCCAAATTAAGAAATGTAACATAAAAGGAAAGAGCTAATGCGCAGCCCATCATCTCAAGAGTGCAGCACAGAATTAGTAAATGCATAAATTGCTCTTAAAAGTACAGTTTCTTTTCCAAAGATAATTACTACTTCAAGGAAAGCTTCATGTCTGTTGATAGCCCTCAGGCAATTAAAGTATGGACTGATCTTTGTCTCTAGTGTCAAAAGCAAGGATTGTTGAGTATAGGTACAGTTGTGATAGGCAAACACAATTTAACTTAACAGAATGAAAACTACTGGAACTGTTATTTAAAATATCTAAATAAGTCTATGGCCTGATCCCGTCTGATCTCGGAAGCTAAGCAGGGTCGGGCCTGGTTAGTACTTGGATAGGAGACCACCTAGGAAGACCAGGTGTTGTAGGCATAAAAAATAAAAAAATAAGGGATTGTAAACTGACAAGGTCCTTGCAATCTGTGAGGTCAACCAAGGGTTGCCTCGCCTAAAAAATAAATAATAAATAATAAAATAAATAAAAATAAAATATCTAAATAAATATACCACCAGCAGATTGGGCAGAGGATAGTTATATTTTGTGAATGGCTATTAATAAATCAAAATGTGTAAGAATTCTAAAGTTCTCTTGATTTTCACGATTGTTTGAGATAAATATAATTTGAGAATAATGGCAAATACTAAGAACCAACATACCATTAAATTCTGAAAATCTCACTTTTGTGATCTGTCAAGTATAAGCTCTTCACCAGTTTTAAGCTTCAAAGATTCACAAATGCTAGGAAATGTGACCAGAAATAAATTTTGAGACCTTCTTAAAGCTCCTAAGTTATAAAAATGTATTTTATGAGTAAAGAAGTATTCTCTCCATTGTCTCCATATGCACACAATTTGGTCATAATAAATGCCAAATAAGACTATATTTGGTAAATATAGTGTTCTGATTCCTCAAATAAATGTGTGTTTCTTTGTTTGCTTGTTTATATGTAAAACTAATCATCTCCTCTGCCAGCTTTAGTTTAGAAATTTTGACAAATTAGATACTGGACTTTTCTGGACACCTTTAGCCATCTATTGTCAACTGTCAATTAAACTGTCAGTTCATGGGGATAACAGCTCTCGGAGGTTATTATTTCCCTTACATTCAAGTTCTTGGGGAGCCAACTTTAATAATATAATATACAATGTATTTCAGATTAATCAGAGTTGACTGTGACATAATTAATTACTTTACTGAATAAAAGAGCCATCAGTAAAGGTGTTCTCTTTAGAGGTAGCATTCACACAGCATACTGTCAGTGCCCAGCTAAGTTCTGCTCTGGAGAGAAGGTGTTCAGTCCCAGGGTGGTGAATTCCTATCATTAGGAATACAAAGTCTTATTTTTCTTAGCAGCAGAATGGTTTCCTAGGACTTATTAGGTGAAAACCGATTTGGCATGAAAGATGAGATCTCCAGGTGGCAAACTTAAATAGCAAAACTTTGTAAACAAAAGAAGGGTTTAGCTAACTGCAGGCTTTGCTTTTCTGGATGGGAACACAAAGCTGGAGGCAGAGTTTGATTGCTCAGGACAATACAATATATTCGAGAAGCTCTCTGGACAGAAAATGAAACACACACACACACACACACACACACACACACACACACACACTCAGAGATAAGGTTGTTGGCTACTCAGTAGAAATGTTAAGGGAAGTAAGAAGGTATTTATCAGGAATTTTTAAGCAAAGTTTTACTGTGTGGTATGGATTAGGTGTCTATAGTAGTCAAAAATCCTCCCTGATGCTGTAAACCTTAAAGCATTTAAGGAGTTAAATTTGCCTTTTCAGGGAATGCAACTAAGTCCAGAAACCATCATATTGGGTTTGGGGCCAGATCCGAGGCTCTCTGTGGTGGTCTTGCCACATCTGGGTCAAAGAGGCAAATCCATCCAGTCATTTCAGCCTCATGTTATTAAACATTCAAACCATATAACTAACAAGCATGGGTTTCAGTCAAAATTCTGCCATCAACCTTCTAATTATAATCTGGTTTCCCAGAATTTGCTGGTCAGAGGTCATGAGGGTGCTGTCTCCTAGAGTAATACTTTTCACTGGGACTATTCATTTGACATTCTGGTTAAATCCACTTGTCCCTGTGGGCATTGCTAATATGAATTTGCCAAGGTAATGCTACCCTGTGGGGACACACTAACAAACACTTGTAGTTGATAGGGCTACCTATGGCAAACAATCTTTAATCAGTTTTTTCTGAAAAAATTTCCAAAGCAGAGTGGCATAATTTAAATATGACACCTGCTTCTTCTATGTAAATATGATAGCTTCCAAAATCAAAATTTAAAAAGTTCAACTTTAGGACTGTAATAGAGAGAATTTTGACTTCAAAGAATTTGCCTATCACCCACAATGGTTATAGAAAATGCAATGGGAGTTTGGTTTCAAGAGATGAGAGCTAAACTATGCTATAAAAAATATGCATGTAAAGGGGCTCTATTGCATATCATTGTATCATGGAAAATTCCTAAATAAGACATTTTAAGATCACACCGAGCTACTTGCAGGGGAAATAATGCTGAAATCACAATGGGATGGTCGGGAATATTAGTGATCTTAGTGGATTTTGCTGATATTTTTCCATTTATGACTGACATTCACAGAAGCTAGAGCCTAACACAGTCGTTCCAGAAGAAAATTTCCCTGCAATGAACAAAGCCCTTTTGTGCTTCTGGTAAAACATGACTCCACTAAGGCAATTAGCTGTTTTAAAAATAAACTAATTCATTTTGGAGATCTGATGTATAATTATGCAGCTGCATGGACTGGGGAGGGATGGTGACTGGCTAGAGTGTTAGTAAAATTAGAAAAAAAAATGCATCTCCATGCTGACAGCTAAAGCATTGATTTAATGTCCAATTGCCACCTTTGCCTCGTGTGGAGCTACAAAATGAACCTCTTTCTAAAATAATACAAAAAAATTCTGATAATGATAGTAGGATAACTCCAGGGACAAAGGGGATGGTAACTAAAAATATTTACCCAGAGCCTTGCTTCTAAGAAGCCTGGCACCCTCTGTAAAATTAACTCTTAGATATCCATTTAAACATGACTCAGAAAATTTAACCCACTCATTCCACATACAGAACTGCTCCATTCTAGTGCTAGAAGCAGACCATTTGGTGATATGACAATTTGTGTGGGTTCTAGATGCCATGGTAAAAGGGCAAATGGCTCTTGGCCCACTTCAGAAATTTGTTACTAAGGCAGCAGCTTCCTTGGGTGAAAAGATCAAGGCCTGACAATTAACCACAGCAGGATCCCTCCAAGTTTTGTTAGGCAAAGGGCTCTCTACCTGATCATGACACTACACCTGGCCTTGCTTGCAGTCTGAGCTTCTACAAAACCCGCAAGGTAAATTCACCACATATGATAAACAGCATTTCAGAGTTCAATAACATTTATTTGATTTTCTTTCAACTACATTATATACTTCCCACTAAGTGAAGACAGCAGTATTTATACAATGTTGCTTTCTAGATTTCTTTTAATCATCCCTTTTTTCTTTCTCTTTTCCTTCTTGTCTCTCCTGCTTTCTCCCTCTTTCTGACCCTCCCTTCCTTCCTTCTATTTCCTTCTTCCTTCCTTCCTTCCTTCCTTCTTCTTCCTTCCTTCCTTCCCCTTCCTTTCCCCTTCCCCTCCTCTCTCCAATCCTCCCCTCACCTTTCTCCCTTTCTCCCTTCCTTCCAGTAGTATTTTCATTCACTTTTCTTCCTCTGGATATTCCAGATTCTTGATATGGACCATTTCAAATCTCACTGTTTTTTGCCTCTGACTTTCAGACTTCTAGTATTGCCTTTATTAACAGGTAGTTCTCTAATATCCTAAAACTAAAGAATATAAATTTCAGTTCAAGATAAAAATATAAAATAAACATCACCTATTTCTTTCTTTCTTTTTTTTTTTTTTTTTTTTTTTTTTTTTATGCCTACAACACCTGGTCTTCCTTGGTGGTCTCCCACTCAAGTACTAGCCAGGCCCAACCCTGCTTAGCTTCCGAGATCAGAGGGGATTGGGCTTGTTCATGGTAACAAGGCCATAGACTCCTTATCTATTTCAAACTTGCTTTTAAACTATTTGAGAATGTAAATATTTATTAAAATTTGGTAATGAATCAGATCTACTCTCCCAAAAGAAAAACTATAGTTCAAAGATAATAAAATATAGGCAAATAAACTATGAAAATTCTATTGTTATAAAATGTTACTTCCTCACTATCATTTGCATGCGTTCTAAGAATTAGTTACAAACCTTATTTCTTCAAATTTCATTTCCTCAGATCTCTGATTTCATCAGCTAAGCTGAGCCTTCCCTGGAGATTACTGTGGTTGGAGTCTCCGAGGGAAGAAACAGATGCTGCAGGGGCAGTTACAGGTGGATAACTGAGATGGAAAACCGCAATGCTGACTGCCCTTCATGTTGCTGATATTCTGTTCAATATTTTATTTAGAACACTTAAGATTTACAGAAAAGGTGCAAGAATAATAAAAAAAAATTAATATACCTTATATTCATCAATTTCTAACATTGTGCCACATTATATTGCTGTTTTAAGTTTAACTTAATTTAGCTTCTAAAGTATGTTTCCAAACATGCATATATATTGAAAAAATTTATGAGATATTACCAAGACTCAGATCAGTGTTGGGCAGAAAGACAGAAACAGACTTCTCCAGACAAACATTGGGATGCCAGCCTCTGCCTCCAACTCTTCTTAGGCCTAAAATAATGCATGATAAGAAGTGGAGAAGCACTAGGGCCTGGCAAGATCTACTTGTTTTATTTCTGCATTTTAACTGATGTGTGTGGAACACCATAAACTCATACAAGAGCCTTATTATTTACTGTATATTATTTACTGCACATTTTTATTGTACAGCTAATACAGCATAAGGTCTCTCTTAGACTCTACCCAAAGAGGTCTAAGACTTTGATTTCTGAAATATTTTAAGCCCACTTAAAACTATTTAAAATAATTTCACCAACACGTCGATCCATCAGCATGAAGTTCTAAGGAAAACATAACAATCCTCTAGCCAGTGAGAAGTAAACCACTTATACATTAAAGACCTATGAATAATTAAGCATGCTGCCTAAGAAGAGGTATTGGGGGAAAAAAATCAAGGTTGCTAAAGAAAACAATGACATATCTTTTGTTTTTACATTTATCTCAAAATTTTTCAAAATAATTATGCCTTTTAAGGTCAAGATCATTTTAGTGGCTAAGGCTATGGCTTGGCTTGTGCAACACTTTTCAGAAATGCTGTTGCTGGTCTACATATACGTGCACATGTGCATTTCAGCTATGGTGCTACATAAGAACAGAAAAGAAATACTGTCCTGCAGAGGTTTGTGAGGCTAATGTATATATAGGTACTGTCAACTGAACAGAATTAAGTTGATTGGGCCTTATAAAAGGATGAACCAAAAATAAGTGCTCTGAGTTAATGTTAGAGGTATGTCTTATGCTAAGTTTCCATCATCCCTACTATGTTACTTCTTCCCAGCCTGTTCAAATTCTCAGCTGAGCCCTGCAAACGGAGAGCTGGCACAGATAATGAGGAGGGTAACACAAGAGCATAGGCATAAAAGCTGCTGCAAATCCCCAGCACATTTCTTGAATAGATGTTCGTTCCTGGGACCAAAGATTCAGCCAGTCCAGTGATCTCCTGTTCCCCACAGTCTGAAAGGAGCTGATGGCTTAACTTTGTTCTCTTGGCTTTGATATATCCCAGATAGGTGGGCCTGTCTGGATGGCTGTATCTTTGGACTGTTGTACACCAAAGATGATTTGGAAATTGCAAATTGGCCTTCATTCATTCATTTGTTCACTGAGCACCTAGCATACTAGGCACTGTACTAAATCCCTGGAATAGCTGAGAGATAAAATCCATGTTGTCATGAAGCTTATATTCTAATGTGGGGAAGAAAACAGCAAACAAGTATGCAAGGAAGTGAGACTCCAGATAGTGATCATCGCAACACTGAAATAAAACCGGATAATTGGATAGAGTGACTTTAGGAGACATGGACCATTTAGAAAGGTGGTAGAAAAGTCATATCTTGCTAAGGAGGTGACACTTGGGCTGAGATCAGAAAAATGTGAAGAAGCCAGCCTTGTAAATATGTGGGAAAGGCACATTCCAGGCAGAGGGAAAAGACTGTGTGTCCGCAATGGACACAGGAACTATGTCAGTGGAACAATGCAGGCCAGTGGAACTGCAGCAAAGAAAGGAGTGGGGAGAGGTAAAGAAGATACTTTTAGACAAGAGAGCAGTCAGAAGCTGACAATCCTTGCAGATTACAATGACAGAATAAAGAGAGAGTTTGAGGGGTTGGGTATGGAGAAGGTGGGGTCATAAAGTGGAAAAGAACTTAATTCTTTCTCAGAGCCCTCATGCTGCACAGCAGGTCCAGGACCATTCTGTGACATTGCTTGTTTAAGTGGCAGCTAATCAGGGACAGAACCAGAGGTGAACAGATTAGAAGGAGTGGCCTGAATATTATCTGTGCTATTTCTTACTATGAAATTTGATTTGAAACCTGCCAGTAATAATCTTTTCTTGGAAATAAGCAGGGATAGATATTATAAATAAATGTAATCTAAAAGCAAAAACAGGATTGAAAATCAAATCTTCTAGCTAAAGGCAGCTAAGGCAGGGCTCCAAAGCAAATCTTCAGGTCTGGAGGAAGGAAGCCCACAGCAATTACAGAGCAACACCATCCCAGGCAGAACAGCAGTATAGAGAGAAATATTGCCATGGACCCCTTAGAATTCTGCAGCCTATTTTGCGTTAGCACAATTTAAAACATGAAATGGGCTTTAGTAAACCAAAGTCCATAGTCACTTACAGGTATTTTTTAGGGGTACCAAAACTAGCTGGGTCTTCCTAGTGTGTCTTTATCCTACTCTCACATCTTTTCGGTAACAATCTCTGATTTTCCCTCCACAGGTGTCATACACCTGTAAGAGCTGAGTTCTCACCATTAAATCAAACTACATGCAGGAAGGCATTGTAACTCACAAAGTACACGATGGTACCCCAGTGGCCAAGTCATTAGACTAAACAATAGGGACTTGATCTTAGCTGGGCCAATTCCAATCTCTCTTTAAGAAGTTTAAATCAGCACAGAGCACAGCATGTGCAAAAGCCAGAGGTGAGAAACGGTTTGGGAGCTGAGTTATGTTGGGTGGCATTCCAGAGAGAAGGTCCACAGACCCCTGTTGCTGAGATCACATCTAACTCATCTTAATAAGTATCCCTCTGTTTAAATTGGCCATATTTATTTCTGTTGATCACAGTCAAAAGATCCTTAGCTAATATAATCATCAGCACTTATAAATGTCATCATGTGTGAAATGGAATGTTGGAACAATGATAGAATTGAGGGCAGGATTCAGAACACCCAAATTACTCAAAAGAGATGGAACATTAAATAAAAACTAAAAGATATGGTATAAAAAACATGAAATCTGTGGCTAGGACTTGACTGCCTGGTTATCAAATACAGGGACAGTCAGGTCACTTGGATGTAGAGCATCATCGTATGCTGAGAATGAAGCAATGGAAAAGTGCCTCTGTTCATTCTGCAAATATTTATCAAAACATCTATCTTATGCCAGGCACTTAACCTATTTTTAGAGACTGGAAATATAGCAGTAAACAGGGGAGAAAAGGTCCTTGCTCTCTTAGAGTTTCCGTTTTTATGTAAACATTAACTGAACAGAAATTTTCCCTTGATAGTTTCTTTGTCAATTATTTGATATAGAGGTTCCACCTGCTAAGTGTATGCTCCACAAGCTTCAAAGTAGTCAAGCTAAATGGAAACCTTTCGGGGATACTGTCAGGACAAATTTGTGCTTCAGGAATCCTGGTAGGTAAAGGAAATGGAAGTTTTCAAAATGCAGTGTAACTAGTAAATAAAAATAATATTGAAAACTGGGTAAACATGTAAATTCCAAGAGCTTATTTCTTTAGAATCAGATTCAAGGAGGTATGAGAACTACTGTCTTTGCATTTTTAACAAGTGCCATGATAGGCGTAAACCTCAGCCTGTTTTCTAAGTAAAGTATTATTGGGAGGCAGCCATATTCATCTGTTTACATATTATATCTGTGGTTGTTTTTCTGCTGGAAAGAGGATTCGAACAGTTTTAACAGAAACTAAAAGGACTGCAAAGCCTGAAAATTTTAGTATCTGTTCTTTTTAGAAAAAGTTTGCAACACCTGCATTAAGAGATTCTCATGCAGATTATCTAATGCCTGTAGTGAAGGATGATTCTCTTACTTCTGCATTTTAATGCTTTTCAAAAAAAATTAATTTTAACTTAATAGTAAGAAACAGAAAATTCTATAACTGTCTAAGCACTATGAAAGTAAATTCAAGGAAACATAAAGATTAACCAAGCAAACTATAGTAGCTTAAAATAAGTGATTTTTTGTTTTGTTTGTCTCTCAAATTTAAAGAAATATACACTTGTTTTAGAAACCATGAAACATTTATAAAATCACTACTAATTAGTAACACACAGAGATCCCCTCTATTAAATTTCTGACATATTCTCTTACAGACCTCTTTGTAATTAGCTTATTAAATCCAAGAACACACATATTTAGGTGGCATAATTTTATTCTTGAAGTTGCTCTTACCTACAATTCATTAGATCTAAAACAAATACTACGAGTGATACACTTATAAGAGCTCAGTTCTCTCCATCAAACTGAGCTACACAAAGAATTTTTTTAATTAAGCCTATTGGGGTGAACTTGCTTAATAAAATTATGTAGGTTTTAAGTGTACAATTCAATAAATAATACATTGTCTGTTTATAGTGGTGTGTGTTCACCACCCAAAGTCAAATCTCCTTTTGTCATATATTTTGACCCCCTTTACCCTTATCTACCTTTCTTCTCTCCTCCCTTCCCTCTGGTAACCACTAAACTGTTGTCTGTGTCTATGAGTTTTTATTTGTTTGTCTTGTTCATTTGTTGCTTTTAGTTTTATATCCTACATATGAGTGAAACCATATGGTTCTCAACTTTTTGTCTGACTTATTTTGCTTAGCATCATTATCTCAAGATCCATGCATCTTGTTGCAAATGCATGGAATATTATTCTTATGGCTGAATAATATTCCGTTGTATATATTACCACACCTTCTTTTCCCAATTATCTATCGAAGGATACTGGTTATTTCCATGTCTTGGCCACTGTGAATAATGCTGCAATGAACATCAGGGTACATATAACTTTATGAATAAATGTTTTCAAATTTAGGGGTAGATACCCAGAAGAAGAATTGCTCGGTCATATGGTAAATCTATTCTTAATTTTTTGAGGAACCTCTATACTGTTTTCCATAGTGGCTGTACTAATTACATTCCTATCAGCAGCGTATATGGGTTCCTTTTTCCTCTTCAACCTCTCCAACACTTGTTACTTGTCGATTACAGCCACTCTAACAGGTATAAGGTGCTATCTCATTGTGGTTTTGACTTGCATTTCCCTAACAACTAGTGAAGTTGATTATCTTCTCATATGTCTTCTTGAGAGAAGTGTCTGTTCAGGACCTCTGCCCACTTTTTTAATTGATTTTTTTTTAACGTACTCATTTTTATTTTCAGAGCAATCAAGATCCTGCCTATACTTAGTAGGGACTTGGAAAATGTTGATAGAATGAATGATAAAAAAAAGCTACTAGACAGTTATGTTCTTGCATGAAGTTCTACTTGTGAGAACTCTGTGAATTGCTCTCATTCATGAAATACAATGTGGTACCATTAGGTTGTTACTATTGAACACCTACACACTTTCTCTTGCTCTTTTGAGCTCCCTGTTAGATGTGTCACCATTTGAAATGTGATTTTTTTTCTTGTTAATGGGAGTTTTGCGAGGTCAACCCACAGTTTCCCAAAATATCACTCTATGCTGTTTCCCAGAAATAGCATATACACATATGACATTTAAAACTGCTCTTTGATTTATGAGATCTGTACTTGATGGTGAATAATAGTGAGAAGTCCCTAAATTTGAACAGAAAAATCTACTGCTCTTCTCTGAAGTGAAAAAGGCAGATTATAAAAAAACTAATATTATTTTTCTGTCAAAACACACAGACACACACACACAAACAAAAATCTTCTCACGTCCTCATAGGTTTTAATTTAGTCACACTGGCCAATGAAGTAAAACTAAAATTTTGTTTTCTATGGTAAAACACCAAGTCTAGCACAAATATGCCTGAGTCCAAATTAAGAGTAGGTGAACATAAATCATGAAAGAATGGCAGGATGACTAAGAAGCACACACACAAAAAAGACTGAAGTGAGACATACCCAAGGTAATGATCTCATCCTAATAAACATGTAAAGTCTGACCATATGAAGATTTGCTTGTTTTTTTTTTATGCTTATGTTTGTATCAACTACTTTTCCCCTATACAGTAATCTGTAGGTAGAGAAAATTAAAAAACGAAGAACTTAGAAAATGAAGATAACTGAGGAACCACCAAACACTAAATAAGTTTAATGTTATTTTCTCATCTTAACGGGTTCCATTTATTCATCATTCATGAATTGATTTTTATGAGAAATGAATATTGATTTCTTTGAGGTGTCAGGCTCTTTGCTAACATTTTGGGATAAAACGGATACTATGCCCATCCTCATGAAGTTTATATTCTAACAAGGAAAATATATATTTAAAAATTTATACCTTCTAGTGGTTAATGCTATGACAATTGAGCAATGAAATAAAGTAGTATTTAATTGTAACACAAAGAATAAAATAAGAATATAAAAGAAGACCTAGCTAAATACTTCAAATATATCATACAATTATTTTGTGTAAAAAAAAGAAAAATGGAAAATTTAAATAAGATGGACAAATTTCTAAAAAAGAAAAACAAAACTGATATGTGAATAACTAGGAAATATGAAATAGTCATATAAGTACTTAAAAATTTGAACTCATAATTAAAAATCTTCCCACAAAGAAAATTCCAGGATTTACCAGTAAAGTGAAACAAAATTGAGGAAGAAATAACACTAAAATTTTTCCAGAAATAGAAAAATTTGGGAACGCTGAGCAACTCATTATGCAGATACATCCTGATATCAAATCTAACAAGAAGATTCCAAGACCAGAAAATATATAGTTTCATTCATGAACATAAAAGCAAAAACCCTACACGAATATAAGAAGTAAAATCCAGATATAAATAAAAAGGATAGGTTCCATTTCTTTCTTTAATAGTTATAGAATCTTCAGGGAAATTCTAATTAAAACCAAAACTACATAAACACTAGCATAGCTAAAATTACAAAGACTGGTGACACCAAGTATTGACAGGGAAGTGGAGCCACCAGTACTCTCAAATAGTGTGCCCAGAACTGTAAATTGATACAAATACTGTGGAAAACTGATAGTGAGTATTACATTTGAATATACTCATAATCTATACAATGTCAACTCATAGGGGACAAATGCATGCCCCAAGATACGTACACAAAAACTTTCTATAACAGCATTATTCACACTTGATCAAAACTGGACACAATCTAAATACCCATCAACAGTAGAATGAGTAAGTAAATTCTGATACGGTCATGGAGTAGATACTATTTAGCAATGAAAATAAACTAAAGTCATAAACAACACTATAGATGAATCTCACAAACTTAATTTGAGTGAAAAGTCCAGTCGCAAAACAATATATACCATATAATTGCATTTATGTGTAGTATAAACTGGGCGAAATGAAATGATACTCATAGAAAGCAAAGTAGAGGTTACTTTATGGGGAAGAGGGTTGAAATAGGGATTGGAAGGGAACCTGATTGCTACATTATATAGTGCTGGCATTGTTCTGTTTCTTCATCTGGGGAGTAATATCTAAAGTATGTTCAGTGAGTATTTTTTTGTATGTGAGTTTTACCTCCTTAAAAAAAGTAAACGAAAAAAAGATTCTTTTTTGAATAGTATTTTTTATGAGAGTAATAATGAACCTATTAACAAGAGTAATATTTTTATGCAGTTATATATGTATATATATATATATATATGGAGTGGCTGAGTACAAGAGGCCAATATATAAGAAAGAAGATAAGAGGCTGTAACGAATAATTCATTTATCAGAAATTAAATACTGGTGAGGGGTAACTATGGAAATGAAATTGCTATAATATTATTTAAAAGGTTAAGATATTTCTGTATATGACAGATTTATAATTTCCAGCCCATTCTTTTTTAAATGTTAAGATTAGAAGTTTCAAATGCTGAGGTTTTCGATTCAATCTGAGGAAACAGTCATATCAAATGGTAAATTCTTATTCAAACATAACCATTTAAAAATATAGTGACTATGAGCACATTACTGAGCTCTAGGCTTCAGTATTCTCATCCTAATCAAACACTTGGGATGAATAAATGAAGTAATTTACTTAAATTTACAAGTAAATGCTTGGCACATATTAAGTATTCCTTACTGTGAGCTATCATCATCATCATCATCATCATCATCATCATCATATAAAACTGACTAAAGTCATATTAGTTTAAACATTTTTAGTATCATAATCTTTTCAATCAAATAATTCGATTTATTCCAAATTTATTTTTTTTAAACAAAACAAAAAAGTCAGATGCATCCAAATCACAGTTGTATAAACTCTTCGCCCATCACTCATCTGCATTTTATAAGCAATAAATGAGTAAAGAGAGACATTTTTTCCCCCCAGAAGACTATTCTTGCTAAAATTACTTAAATTCTACTTAATCCTGTGGTTAGACAGTACTGATAAACTTGCAAAAATACCAGAAGCCAAACAAGAAATATATTTCTTCTAAAAGATTATTTTAAAAAATCTAACAGTAATTGCAGTGAAACTGACCTTAAAATAATTGGGGGATCTCTCTTCAGATGGTGCCCTGAAGATACAAGTAGTCAATGTAACTCTTAACGAAGCGACAATTTCAGTCCAAATTTGCCAGTAAAAATAAGATGATAGAAAAAGCAGTTGCTTTGCCTAGTACCAATTTAAGTGTTATTTTTATGTTATAAAAAATAGAAATCCTGTTATCAAACAGCAGATAGCATAATACTGCTGCTAACAAAATCGTGTGCAAATGTTATATAACTAGGTTATAATTTTATAAACGTTTTAGGAAATACTGGATTTAACTAAAACTTTTTGAGCATTTTTGGCCTTTTTCTGAATTGTAAACAAAATGTTTTAAAATCCTTCAAATTTACAGGAAACACTTTCATTGAAAGTCCTCTTTTTTACACTTAAAGTCATCTAGAATGACTTCAGTATTGTGTAACAGATTTTTATTTTTAAATTTTATGAATTTTATAATTTTATAATAGGATCAATCTGTGTCAGAGTTAATTTGCATTCTAGAAATCAACTTGTTATTAGTTTCTATCATTTTGCCAAATACGTAGGACTCCAAACTTTTTTCTGACCACAGTCCATATATGTGCGAGAAGTATGTGTGTATTTATGTATACACACATGTCCATAAACACACACACACAAAAAGAATGGACTTTTTGATGGACTTTGCCTGACTTTATTATTCTTTTCCACGGCTAATAGGGTTCCCCAAAGAAAGAATGCTATTAATTTAATTTTCTCTTTTTGGCTTGTTCACTTTTCTCTAGAAACCAGTTTATTATCCAGAGTCTATTAAACAGGTTGAGTTGCAAATGTTAGTCACAGTAGAGCATTAGGTCGTTTTTATATTTTTTTCTGTTTCATCTACCTTACATGAAAGCATAGTAGCTTTTCCCTCTAAATATTTTCCATTATGGTTCAAGAAAATCCACTCTTGATATGATAGAATGATGTTGAAAACCACAAAAATATAGAAACCTATGAATTTTGTCTCCCAGCCATTACATAACACCATAGACTTTTATATAATAAAAAATAATTCTTTATTCTGCCCTGAAACCAAGTCTGGCCACTTTCAAAAGCTTTATTTACTCTTTATAATTCCATGAAAGTTAAACTACAAGCACAGGTACAAGTAATACTATGAAGTATCATCTCTATGGTCAAGGGCTAGAATAATACGCTGTGTTCATGAACAGGTGTGATTATCAGAAGCAAATATACAGTTGACTTTCTTAGTTTTTCTAAGATAACCTCATCCATAAGCAGTGTGCAAACTGAAGATCTCAAATATTTTGATACAGGAAAATTATGGAGTTTTGAGATTCTATAGGTTAGATGAACGCCTTTCTCAAATATGAGGACTAGAAGATATGCTGTCAGAAAACTAAAGGGTAATTTCCTTTCACTTTAATAAGAAAATTATCTGATGTAGCCCAGGGGGCATACTCATCCTCAGAGAACTCTATTGAGCTTCAGTACAGTCTCCCCAAATCTATACTTGTAAATGCTAATTTGTAATTTGAACACCATGAAAATTAAATCATCACCCTAAGCAGGCTGACTCACTGGCAAGGGAGCAAAAAACTGGAGGCCAAGGGCCATTTTCTATGGTTACCATTAGTCAATTATAATCAGTTAAATGAATCTTATCTTATCTATTAAAAATAAAATTACCTCTCCAGAAAACAGCCCACACACACACACACACACACACACACACACACACACACACACAATAAACCATTCGAACATGTATACTACCAAAAGGCAATTTTATTTATTCGTTCATCCATTTTTCAGAAATTTTCTTTCACTCTATTTCAGTATACTGTTATGCATTCCTACTCAATTCCTATCCCACCACTATATCTTTTTAAAAATCAACTGAGAGGAGAAGAGTTAATTCTTAGCATTTTAACCTCTGATTTATATGTTAAAACAGAAGGAAGTAACAGATTTCAGGCACTTGGGGCTAAGGAGAAGAAGGAATCCAGGGGCCTGATGTAAGAGGTAAATAAATAAATAGATAAAAGTATGGAGGAATAACGAGACCCAAAGATATACCTAACCAATCTAAAAATTTTTCCCAGCTGGTAACCTTGCTTCTCCAACTCATGCCAATTCCCAAGAGCAATCCCTTAGTCCATTATCGATGGACTGGGTCAGGCAGTCTAAACCAAAGTTCGTGCTGACCACAGCTTTGACCAATAAGCTGGGAAAGAAAGTCACCCACTTGTGCTCAGTTCAACTTTAAAGAAAATGAAGACAGAATAAGGTCTGAATCTACCTGGGAAGTAACTAGGAAGCATCCAGAGAACAGTACCAAAGTAGGAGTTTTAAAAATATATTAAGTGTATATAGAACTCTATTTTAAGATTGGTCAAAAGTATTGTTAAATTGGCTTCACTGTGTTTTGACTCACAGATTTTCAGGTGATAAAAATTTTTAAGTTGATTTTCCTTTACATATGGATTGGTCTTATTCTACCAGGTAGGAGGAGCAAGATCTCTATATCCTGGAATAACTTGATGTTATTTCTTCCTTAAATTCTCGGTACAGGACACTGGTGAAAACTGGCATTTTCCTTGTGGGAGGATTTTTAATGATGTGTTCAATTTTTTAAATGAGTGAGGTCTGCTGGGGTAGGAAGGTCAGGTTTAATAAGGAAAAATCCTCTACAGGAGTGGCAAACAAGAGCCAACATCTTTACTTCTCTCTTAGCTACTGTTTTGGGTAGAGGTCAAGAGTTTAACATATATTAATTTGAAGTCTTGGCTAACTAAAAAGAAACACTTATTTTTATATCAAGATATTCTTTTGCTACTTTTAACCATTATATAGAAGACTGCAATAGGAAACCAAAATTCAATCAATAGCATTGGCTAAAACTTTTATTTTTTAAATCCAGTCTATGTGAATTAGTATCCAAACCTTAAAAGGACAGTAAATCTTACTTGCTCTGGAAAAAAACCCACAAGGATATTAAGAATATTAGTGGTTAGTTAGTGCTGGTTTTAGGACAAAGTGATCTGAATTCTATATTTGCTGGTATAGTTTGGAGGTCATAGAGGATTCTTATAGTTTCACAGTAACCATTTTCTTTCAGAAACATTAGCCATCTTTCATATTTGCTCATCTAAATTACTAAGAGCTCTCCTCTTGCTCATTAGAAATGACTCTGCCTAGTTAAGTTTTTTCATGTCAATATAGTCTTTCGATCGTTTTCTCCTGTGAATCATGGTCAAAAGTCTGCATTGGCACAGACAGGTGGCTGCTTCTTTTGATAATGTAACACGTCCCTGAGGCAAAATGCAAAGGAGTTATCAGCACGATTGCACCTCTCTTTGATGGAGAGACAGCAAATGTCACAAGGAAACAAATGTTATTCAGCCCTAATATTTTTATAAAACCCAACCCCATCTGAGGCATGCACATCCACATACAACCTTGAAGAGAGAGAGAGAAAAATATGCCGACATGCAGACCATATTCCCCAGGGTCAGCATGTGCATTGGCATGCACGCATGTGTGCTGTTCAGCTGTACATGCAGGATCTCTCCCAATGGCAGAGGTCTAGAGCCTACATGGCAGAATAAGATCAATCCAGTGGAAAAAAAAATCAATTTAAAAATTCTTATCATCAGAAAATCTGAGTTCAAACACAGGGAAGCCAGTTTAACAATATCTTTGACCAATCAACATAATGGAGCTCTTTATAAACTTAATATTTTTAAAAACTCACTAATGCCTTAACAAGGATGTCAAATTCAGTTGGCATGAAAGAAAACTAATTAGAGCAGATTTTTATAACATAATTTTAAGATTATTAGGGCCCATATGCAAAAATCAACCAGTTTGCAAATGTGATGGGTCGCCTGCACAGAGGCAGGCAATAACTAATCAGAAAGAAACAATTAAAAGCCTAAGAACAAGGGGATTATTATTTTTAAAACCATATTTTGTAATTAATTTAAAATGTTAAAACTTCAAAAGCAAATACATTCATAACGTGTCATAAATTTTGTTCCTTAACTCATATTTCATAACTGAAAGGCTCATTACCTTTAATTGAATGGCAATTCTTTTTATTTTATCCTAAATCAAAAGATTAGGGCAGTAGAAATTGATGGGATGAACATTAAATAGTTCACTCAAAAAAAGGAAAGAAATAGAAGCAGAGCTGCATACACATTTTCGGGATCAGAAAAAACTGTATTCTATCCTCGCTCATTAGAAAATGATAAGCTGAGTAATGGACTCATGAACTAGTCAGAACCTCAGATTCAATGAGCATCTGCAAGGACTTCTGGGAAAGGGAATCCTATTATTTAACTTATAATCTGAAAAACAATTTTGACCAATCTTAGTTTATTGGTCATCCCGTCTAAAGTAATCAGAGAAAAGGGGTTGTTATTCCCATTTTATAGAAACAGAGAGAAGACACAGAAAAAATCACAAGCTAAGAGCAATCATATCTTCTTAAATTTAGTGTCATGTCATTCATAAACTTATTTTCTCATATCTTCCATCAACTCCTTTTCAGGTTCATGAATCTTATGAATAAAAATGGTGAATATATATGAGCTGAAAAGCTAAATGCAGACTCATAATGTAAATGGGTTATGTTATAGCAGGGGTCCCTAACTCCTGGGCCGTGGTCCGATACAGGTCTGTGGCCTATTAGGAACCGGGCCGCACAGCAGGTGAGTGGCAGGCAAGCCAGCAAAGCTTCATCTGTATTTGCAGCTGCTCCCCAGTGCCAGCATCACCGCCTCAGCTCCACCTCAGATCATCAGGCATTAGATTTTCATAGGAGCACCAGTCCCACAGTCCCTGGTGCTAAAAAAGTTGGGGATGACATTTATAGAATGCAATTATCTTTACAAAACTTATTCTAGTACAACTATGTTTATTTCACCATAGATATCAACATGGAAATGAAATGTACGAACTATATTTATGTTATATGTGATTACATTTCTACCCCCAAGAAATTTGGGATATAGAAACCCACAAATATTCCATTAAGTTAAATCTTCCTCATGGTTAAAAAGAAATCTGCTTCTGCTTCTTTTAGGAATAACTTCTTTGCTCTTTTATTTTATCCTTTGGTTTCATTTTCTGGTTATAGCTAATGTTTTCAAAGTTGACACTAATTGATGATAAATAAAAATTTTAAAACAGCAAGGAAAACACTTTCTAAAGATGCTTTATAGCTCTCAGTAATCTAATTTGTGGGAAATGGAGAGTAAAGCACCATAGAGTGCTTTTCAATAATTTATGATGGAGATCTATCTCCTAAATTTAGAAACATGATTTGTGACCCAGCTATTCTGTGAACCTATTTGTGTAATTAGATGGCTGGGTACATCTCCAACCTGGCCCATTCTTCTTGCACCCTCTTCTGGGTCTGCAACAGATTCTGTACTTGGATCCAACCTTTGTAAAATGAGTAAATGAAAACACTTAAAACACTTATTTATAATGTATTTTTTATTCTTGATTACCAAAGCACAGACCTGGTTGGCAGATCCTCACTGTCGGATTTTTTCCTTCTCTGTTTAGAGGAGGAGAGATAATCACCAATCCAAAGTTCTTTTGTTTCATTTAATTTAAATGCTTTAAAGGGCAGCATTTTTTTTTTAAAATCATGCAATGAAATCAATGTCTTGGCTGAAATGTCACAGTAAATAGGAAAAAGAACCAAGGATATCACAATCATAAATTGTTCTAGTTCAAGTTTTAAGGATTCATTAAGTTAGACTTAACATTAAAAAAAAACTTTCTTA
The DNA here is from genome assembly GCF_902729225.1 of Pteropus medius. Lineage (NCBI taxonomy): Eukaryota > Metazoa > Chordata > Mammalia > Chiroptera > Pteropodidae > Pteropus > Pteropus medius. The sequence continues at coordinate 7,752,664 of NW_024342467.1, read as the reverse complement.
AATATCATCTTGAACTTAAAGTGAACAAGCAATGTTACTATTTTTTAAATTTTATTTACATGATTATGTTTGAACTACAGACTGTTTCTCACAATAGTCTTATCCCTATACCTATTTCCATGTCCCTGACTCTGTTTTTTTCTTTTTTTATCAGAATATTGGACTTTGAATGAAGCCAATAGATATTCAGCTTTAAAAAAAGAAAAAGAAAAAAAGTCCAGACAATGAACAGCCATTAAGTTATGTATAACCTATGTGGTTGGAGAAAACTAATTAGGAATTAGTCAAGAAGAAAGTAAATTCAGATGCTATCCTCCTCTTTTTTTAGGTAAAGCTTTTATTTTGAATATTTGTTATCGGCAAGAACAAAGATCCACAATGAAAATTAATTTATAATGTTCTACCTTATATAGTTACAGAAAAATGATTATATTTTACCTGGTAATGAGATCAACGGAATTGTTAAATAAAGCTTGTACAATTAGTTAATTGCCAAATGCCGCTTTTTAGGATAAATGCAGAAAATAACAGCAGCATAATATGGTAGATGACAATTCTATTTAATTAGGAAATTAATAAAGCAAGTTTCCTGCTATCCACAGGTTCTCAGTTAATAAGTAAACAAATAAATTTTATTTTCCCTTATAGTGATGCATATTTTAAGTTTTTAAAAATATGTATATATTATATTGAACCTAATGTAACATAAAGAAAGGATTTCAGAGTAAAAGCCCAAATACTTGGGTTTGACTACCAACTCTATTGGCTTTGTGAACTTAAGTAACTAATTTAAACTATCCGAGCCACAGTTGCCAAAAATGGAAAGTGGAGGCAATCCTTGATCTATTTAAATTACCAAGTAAAGTATCTGAAAACAAATCACTCTGCAAATTTTTAAAGCATTATTCAAATATAAAATACTGCTATTATAAATTTTGTAAAGCTTTAATCTCAAAATTATAGTGACCCATCTAAAACGAGGTTAATTACATTGACCAAGAAGTGCAATTCATTAAATTCTTAATTCAAATTTATTTTTAAATTTAAAAGTAAAAAAAACCTCTGATTTTGTAAATCTCCAGTATTTTCCTAAGATTAATAAATATATCAGATAAGTTCTAGATCATTTTTGCTGTATCTAAGCTGCCTTTTAATAATTCTATAATTAACACTTCAGAAAATTTTAGTAATTCTGTTTTAACTTAGGCAATTACAGTTTCTAAATAATATATGTTTTCATATTAGATTATGAGGTTCTCAGTGCATAATCTAATTCTGAGAATATCTTGATACTATATAAATGTTTCTGCAATTAAATTGACAAGGAACAATTTCCCCACGTATTCAAGGCTCATGAGTCCCTTCTCTTTGTTTGTAGGCAAGTCTAAATGGGACTCTGGTTTTCATCAACAGGTTTCTTGGGCAAGTTTGAACTAGATCTTATTCATAAATGTTGATAATTTTGTCCCCAATTGCTATATATGTGAACTGACATTTACTTAAAGTATCTGTAGAAAAACTATGAAAAGTAAAACACAAAAAATAAGTAATTATTCAATGTAATGACAGTGAACTAGTTAAACTAGTTAAGGAAAGCTTTTAGGACTGGCAAATATGTGGAATTTGCACCTCTACAACCTCCCAGCCACTAGTTTAGCACTCCCAGATGAGCATTATGGATTCCTGTTCACCAAACCTCAGCCTCTTTCTTAACTCAGAACTCCAGGCAGCCGCTACCAATTCTGTGGATTTGACACTGAAGGAGAAAAATGTATACCTATTTATGTCTTAGACCATTACATGCTGCAGCAGTCTATTAGGGCATGGTTTTGAACTGTTTAACCAAATGGGTTTTTACCTCTAGAATTAACATTTACTAAACATATATTAAAATCAACTTATTTTTATGTTTTGTTTAATTTTGAGAAAAGATCTCCCCCCTTCCTTTCCCTAACCCCACCAGTTTATCATGAAATTTAAGTTCACTAATGGCCTCTTGTATATCAGATAATAAAAATCCCAATTTATACCTCCAATATATCCAATATCATAATATGTGTGTGTGTATATATATATATGTACACACACACACACACATACACACACATTTATATGTATGTATATATACATATATATATATTTTACTTATGATTATGTTAATGTTGATGCTGTCTTTAGTGCAGTTATCATTTTTATACATAGAAATAGGTTAATATTATTAGGAATAATCCACTGTGAAAAATGCATAAGAAATAAGAAACAGGTGACTATCTTGAATAAGTAAACTGCAAACTCCAGTCTTTTGAAACGTGAGACATACACAAAGCAATTTTTACTGTGACTTTGTGAGTAGAGACATTCCTAAGGAAAATTCTGATTGGAAGATATAAATTTATTCAATGAGGACTTAATAACTTATATTGTGAAAAGTACCAAAGTAATGAGGGGAAAAAATTATAATCATGTCTAACTTACAGTTAGAAACGAGAGTAATTCTTTATTGGCTTTTCCTGATGGAGTGTCCAAGTTTATATTATGCATGTCCAACTTTATATTCTATATTGATGCAGCTTATAAGTCAAGTCACCTGGCTACTCATATGCTCTCTATGTGTAAAAGGCAGGCCTACCTACTTGTGGTTTCATACAAGTTTCCCTTGACAACTCTAGTTTGTTAACCCCAACTGTATTGCATAGGCCTCAGCTTCAGCTTCTGAGAGTCACTTCTTAATATTTCTGGTTGTTTTCTAAGTATCACACATGTTTTCATAGGTCTCTCCTAGCCACCGTTACTATTACTACTTCTGTTTTATACTTTAGCCATATTTTTAGTGCTCATTTTGGCCTGTTTCTGTTTTGGAAAGATTGCTGCATGATGCTCAATGCTTGTGTTGTTTGCTACCACAGCTCAGCCTAGGACTCAGGTGGGTCCTTGATGCCTTGGTCACACCATTCCTCACTCTGCTGCTGTTCTCTGTCCTATAACTTGATGACCTGTTCCCTAGCGACCCACATCACCCTAACTGTCATCCCCAGGCTGCTTACTGACAGGGTGGATGCTGACTCCACACTTCAGATGCCTCCCATAGCACAGTTCCCTGAGACAACGCTTTCATGCAACATCTCTTTTAGGTTCCACGTAGACTTTTAAACCCCAGGTTATGCATCTACCACGAAGATTGCTGCGTTGAGGCAGATTCAGTAAAACTATCACACCGCTCCCAAATTCACAATTCCCCCCAGCTCCCAGTCCCCCTGAGCCCAGGTCACTAAGCCAGACGTCTTTCTTTGGATGAATTCCTTCCTAGGGGACACAAAATCCCTCCTAAAATTTGCTTCTTGTTCTCTAAGCCATCCCACATCACACAGGTCACCAACTATGCTAATAGGGCTGAATGGCAAACATGTTTTTTGCCCCAAGTTTATCCATACCCAGGAAAATCAGTGGCTACAGGTAGTATGGGAAGAGGGAATGTGTTGTGTCTGGGAACTCCACATATGGGATGTAAGCAATCTGTTTTCCTCGTCAGCTGGGATTCCCTATTATTTATGCATATATCTATCTATGCAAACATACACACTTATGTGTTCATAGACATAACCCATATTATTGAATGTAATAATAGCTCATTCATTTTCAGTGCTATATGATATTCCATTACATGAACATGTCACAATTTATCCATTCTAATTTTGAGGAACATTGGTTTTTTCTACTTTTTGGCTATTATTAATAGGAGTGTGATAAACATTCTGTACATATCCACATGAAAACAAATATTACATTTAACCTCTATTGCTTTCCCCTTCTTGATACGCTCCCTTTCATTTTGAATGTCTTGTTGCATTTCACTCATAGGGTAAATGTAAAAGATATATAATCAAAACCCTCCTTTCCTTTAGATTAAGAAACTGACCAATTGAAATATACTATCTGGAGCTTTGCTTCTTCTTAAAAACATAAGAGAAGCATAGAATAAAAAGTTTTTTATTAAATAATATTAGTTATGGTATAAATATGAAGAAACAGTGAAAGTACATTTCAATGTCAGAACTCCAGGTCCAGTAAGAATGGAGTGAAACGCTCTTGAAATAAGAAAGCACTTACTTCTTAAAGTAGTAATGAAATTTATTCACACATGGCTAAGTGAAGAACGATAATAATGATGAAATCATAGGTTACACTTACAAAATACTTGGGTCATACAAGGAAGGTTACTAAAAGTGTCTATCTCATAACTAACACTATGCAAAAGTTATAGAGAATAAAAATAAAATACCAAAGCTCTTTTAAATGGTCTTCCACCACTAAAAGAAAGCCATTTTTGGAGACATTTTATCTACCATTTCCCAAAAGCAGAGGCTCCCAGCAATATAAATGGTATCAATCTTCTGTCTTTAAAACTATGGCAAAGTTGATGAATAAATATCAAAATGCTGGAGTTCAATTAGGAATCATAGATGTGGATGTAATAATTAGAATCAGGCAACATCAATATACCAACTAGCCTCTGTTAGCAAACATCTCACAACGTTCTTGTTTACTTTGCTAGCTCACATATCTAGGCGATCAGAATTGGAAGGATTTCCAAAAACATTAATCCATTTCCCAGACATTTTTGAAAAGCCTAATACTTTTCAGTCACTGGATGTCAGTCTGATTCTCCTTCAATAAGTGGCCACCAGCCTCAGTTTGAATGTTTCCAATAAAGGGTGCAAACTCTTTGGAGATATTTGTTTCATTTTTTAACATCTTTCTTAAAAAGTATTTCCTCAACTGGAAATAACTTCCTAAAAATAAGGAAATGGTAAACACATTTTGGTATTTTCAATCAATGAAATATTCCAATTCAAAATATTTAATGTCATGGAAAATGGCAACAACAGAATGACAAGTAAACAATATATTAAAAGCATTATATTGGATATATTTGAAGTATAAATTGGAGCTTTTCAAGATGAGTTTCATAACACAGTCCTCAGTTTTGCCAAAATATTCTAGGGCTTAATCAATTTTCCCAAGAGTTTACTTACTCCTTTGACATGCAAACTACTCTCCCCACTCTTCCAGTTTTTAAAAGCATTTATCCTGCAACAAATACTGCATTTCCTCTCATTGGACTATTAATAGGTTAAATTCTAACAGAATTTCAGGAACTTTGCTCTTCAAACTGTTTTCCAACATCACTCTCAGCAAGTTAAAAAAGTCTTAAATCTTTCCCCCAAAACAATTTGACTTTGCACTGTATTTTCACTATATTTTTTTTAAAAGAATTCTTTCCAAATCGTATAAAAAACTCAACACTTTCAAGTAGGAAACCGACTATCTGGATTAGTTTATTTTTTTAAAGTGATGCTAAGTAGAAATATTTGAGTGAAAATAAATTTTATAAATGTTCAATTTGCCATGAAATAGCATCTTCCTTTTCTTCCTCATGTAAACTAATAGCTGTTAGAAGTCTAACATTGAACACCCAAACAATTTGAATACAACTGTACATATGTAAAATCTCGAAAGAAAAAAATATCAAACCGTTTCTTGGTGGGGAAGACCAAAAGTGATACTGTTTTAGTACTTTCTTTCATTGTGTACAATAAATATGCATTATTTGTATAAGCAGAAAATATCCATAAAATTAGACCGAAAGAAAAATTTGCTTCCCTTTCAACATCTATCTGTTGGTCTTAGTTCTGCCTTATGTAGCTAGATAGAATAAATTTAGCTTATTTTCCACATAAGAGCTCTTGAAATAGCTTATACCAGTTATGGTTCCACAAGATAAATATCTTCAGATCCTTCTACAGTTCTTATGACATGATTTCAGGACCCTCTGTAATTTAACTATTTTTCTTTGGACATATTATATTTGTATTCTTCCCAATATGTTAAAAATGCATATACATTAGGTGCAAATGGAGACTTTTAAGCAATCAAACTTGTAGATTTCATAAAATTTATAGTGATCTTTAGATGTATATGGTAATTAATAATAAAGTTCTTTCTACAATATTCAATCTGGATAGTAAAATATAGTTTGAAAACTCTGTAAATATAGATATTTCTTCTATTCATAAAAATAATCTCCATTTTATAATTTAAACTTACATGGCCAAGGTAATTACTCTGGTATTTACTTTAATGTATTTCAAGTTTTAGGCTACACATGAATAAAAGTAATGGTGGATATAGCTGCATTTCTGTTTTTCCCTCAAACAGATGGATGACACACATGATTCTGCAATGATTAAATTCAATAGATCTTGATCTCTTCTGTTTTATAAATAGCATAACATTATTCGTATTTATTTTTACACCCCCCCCCTCAAAAAACCCCAAAAATGCAGTGAAAAAATAGGGGACTATTACAGACCTAGATTTTGGCAAAGGGTATAGAAATATTTCTGAGAAACATAGGAATAATATTAAACAGCATTCAGTATTTCTTCACATAGGGGTTATTTAAAGTACCAATGTATTTCATCATAAATCATTTAAACTCTCTCCTATTTTTATTTTCACACTATTGACTCATAACTAGATTTGGATTTTATAAAAGGTCAAAAATGCCCTAGATATACTAAAAGTTAATAAATATTTTCATTATTTCAAATACATCAATAATCCTATATTATTTTTAGGGTTGCAAGAAAGAATCAATCAACATGGTAATTCAACATTTAGCCAAACGTTCAGAATTTTTTTTAAAAAAGATGTAATGTTCCCATGGTCACGAGCATTCATTGATTATATACACAAATATTCATTGGGGCAATTTTTTTGTTAATAGAGAAAAACTGGAGATAGACTAAGTACTTAACATTAGGGGATAATGTACCAATTGAGAGCAGTTGTAGATTTCAACATATAAGGTTGCCCTTAATATTTTGCTAAGTTAAAAAAAAAGGCATCTTCCAGGAAAATATACATCTCTCTCTCTCTCTCTCTCTCACGCACACACACACACACACACACACACAGAGAGAGAGAGAGAGAGAAATAGATCTAGAGAAAGGGAGGGGAAGAAGGAGAAAGAGAGAGAGAAGGGCACATTGTATATTTGTAAACACACAGGAAAAAGTGCGAAAGAACTATTTTAATAGTGCTCTCTCTAAGGAAGCAGAAGTAGAAGCAGAAAAGGAGCTTTGTTTTTTTAAATTTACTCATAATATGATCATTTTTTTTACAATAAAGATCTATTATTTTTGTAATTTAAAAAACTCCAAATGTTAAAATATAGTTTACATGGAGAGCAGGATTAAAGGAAAAGATATGACTTCAAAATATTCCTAACCTCTTTCTTTTTTCAAGTCTTGTCAAATTTATGCTAAACACATTCTTTTTTATTTCTTTATTAAACTCACCCCCAACTCAGCATGTAAACGAATAGTGACCAATGTTTACAAATGGCAGGCTTTACAGCAGTGATGTTATATACAACAACCTAGAAAGCCATGAATAAAATCTGAATATGACAATAAACTATTTCGGGCCATCTTCTGAATTCCAAATTAGATACAGTTCTCTAACTTTAGTGGAAGCTCTGTGTATGTGTCTGAGAGTGTGGGAGCCAACAAAGGGTAGTGTTTGTCCCACTGAATTTAAATGTCTCTGCATATTATCCTCTTGTCTGGCCGGATGACAGAGGCCCTTGCCAGTCCTACTCTCTTTAAATAGAGACCTACACTTTTTAAATAGAGCTTACTTGTTCTAGAGAAAGGTTTTCTTTCCTTGTGCTCAAATTTTGTTCTTTATGGAGCAAATGAGCCTCTATGCCATCAGTAACTCATGCGCATAAGATGTATCTGACTAGTAAGCAGGTTTTTGTTCAAAAGGTTAAATAAAAGTCTTTTTATTCACTGTTTTTATTTTCAGCACCTAATGAAAAGGTCAAATCGTTTTCAAGATATTTCCAAATATTGCTGTCAACTCTCTTTTACCCATTTAACTATCCATGCATAAAAGGAGTATTTGATTCAGGCAAGTTGACTTTTCAAAACAATGCCTTTATTTCTAACTGTCTGTAAACAGCCCTGCCTCCCAGCATTTGGGAACAGATAGGCTTGGTTATAACATACAGAAAAACAATTGCTGGCACTGGTGAACAGTATTGGGTTTAAATTTTCATTTAAAAAGGCTCAGAAAGCTCTGTGAACATCAACTCATGTTATCACAGGCATTTCTTTTTTTAATAATGTCATGTGCAATCTAAAACACAATTACAGAGGATACCTAGTTCTGTATATTTTAGTGTTACTTTATACCCATAACGATATAACCAGGGAAATAATTGAGTGAGCAGAAAATTTGCAACCTGTCAATAAGTAAAGTTGAATAACACCATCATATAGAATAAAACAGAAACAAACAAATTATACCCCATATTCAAAATAGCTTCCAGTGGAAAACTATGAAGTAGTCACCAAAAAAGTTAAAGTAACTCGATGTAATTGGATTTATATTACTACTTAAAGAAAGTTGTGACTTCAGCTAATAGAACTAATTTTACCTTCCATGATTAGTGCAAGCTGATTACAGTTGATTAAGTAGGCAATCCGTTGCCATGATATGATTATTGTCTTAAGAAGACACATAATTCATTTTTCTGCAGCTGTGAATTCTCATATTATTGATATGGTGAATGCAACTTCCTGCCTTTCTATATTATATATATGGCAACTGGGCATGATCTTTATAGGTCATAGAATGATTAAGCTCTTGAATAATTTGCAAAAGTCACAGAGTTAACATTTCCAGCCCTGAATCTTACATTGGTTTTATATTCTAGGAAAATTCTGTCATTAAATGAAAGAAATGAGAAAGCTAATATTTTCTATTCTTAGTACATATGAATTAAATGGATGAAAGTTACAATATGACAAAGATTATAAACTGTACTTGATGCTAATGAGCAGAAAGAGGGGTTAGCAAAACCTGACTTTTTAAAAAATGACAATAGTGTTATCATTCAAACATATTTTGGTACCAAACATTTACCTTAACACCACAGTTGGCACCGTTTTATTTACTCACTAGTGTCTTCTTTGGGTATGGCACAGTATAAAGAACTATTAACCTGCAACAAAAAGAGTTCTGGAAAGGTCAAATTAACTGACTCTATGGGGTCTAGCATGCCATCATCTCATTTCACATGCTTAAAAAAATGAATACATTTGGAAACAGCAATTTAAATACTAAAATAAGTATGAGATATACAATGGTTGGGGGATAAAATATAGCAATCTAGTTTTCCCTTTTTATTTACAAGATATGCCAATCAGTATACAGAAAATATATACTCAGATGTCTATTCAGAGACATTTCATTATTGCTGTTGATAGTAAATCACCATTATCATTTGTAGCTACCACAGTCAGAATTAAGCTTTTCTCCTTTTGCTAGTTAGATACATACATACGATTGCATATGCGTGAGTATGTGTGTGTATACAGATCATAACATTTGCATATGTGTGTATGTGTGTACAAATTCAAACTGAGTTGAATTGTCATACAAAGCATTCTTAAGTTCCTAAATTCCATTTTATAAATGAAAGGTAGTGCTCTGCTAGTTGACACAACAGTTAACTATGTGGTTTTAAATGTGTGTGTGTATACACACACACACACATATACATATATACATATGTATATAAACACACATATGCACACATGCACACACACATTATCTTGAGAGCTTGCTAATATTCACCTCCAGGGTTATTATTAAATAGGAACATGCTTTTTAGAATGGACCATAACTAACACCTGGAGAACCAAGACTTAAAAAAAATACATCCTTAACAGTATTACTAGTGCTTACTTCCTGTTTATTTAATTCTATTTCCTCCTATGAGGTGTATGCCTATGCTCACTGTAACATAACCAGTTTCTAACCTGGTTTTATGAAAAAGAGACTATTTACCCATTGGTCTTCTTTAGTTTAATTATCTGTCAGAGAAAATAGTTACATTAAATTACTAAATACTTTTCTCTGATATCATGATATGAAAAATTAATGCTAAAATTATAACTATCTTATCCCTGTGGAAACTGACAATCCAAAGCAATGACTGGCATTTCCTTCAGAAAAGTCAATAAACCACTTAAGCGAAGCAGGACCTTACCATCCCTGGCCAGTCAGTGATTACTGAGATTCTATCTGAATTCAACAGAAGTGAGTTTGTATCAAGGCAGGGACTACTGTGAATTGTTGCTACCTGTGGTGCCTTAGCAAATCAGGGGCTCCGCTGAGTTGTGTTGGAGAATAATTAAGATATTAAGAGTTAATCAGCAATCAGTTTGGTGCCTGAAGCGTACACTGTAGCTGAATCCCCAAATATACCCCCTTGTGAATTGTATCAGCCACACATCAAAGTCACCTTCCCTGGTTTGAAGCTGTACATTTATGGCTGGGCTGGGACTGAATGAGCCTCTGGGGATGTGGATAAACCAGCTGCTAATTAACCAGGCACTGTCTTGACTCTTCGACTACTGAAAACCTTGGAGAGAAGAAAAAAATACAGATTCCCCATGGTACTAGAGCATAAAGAATTATAAATAGACATTGCAAAGTAGTAGCATGGTATAAACGCCTTGCACTCAAAAGGATAAAACCTATGACAGACATAATGTAGTTTTAATACTCTGAGAACTGTTTTATTTTAGAAAATTCAGGCTCTTGTGAATCCACTGAAAATTCACGGTATCTAACTGATTGTGGGCCTCCCAGTGGAGATAAAAGTAAACACAGGAATACATTAGGCAAAGCAGAGGTTGGGAGGGTGAAGAGGAAGATGTACCATGGTCACATGAGTACAAGTCTCAGCTTTGCAGGAAAGTGAGTCTAGAAATTAGGGGGATGGGGATGCGGAATGTGTATTTGGCCTTTTCTATTATCTCAAAGGTCTTATTTCTAAGCGTTAACATGAATTTACGGCTGCATGAAGTAATGTATCTTGTTAAGAGGAATGAGTGTGACAGAGAAAAAAAATTACAGTTCTTCCCACCCAATCCCCACAACTAATACGGGGTGGGAAAATGCTACATTTTGATGGTAAAGAAATTCTCTGTATAATGTCAATGTACATAAGCATAGTCATGGGTGGTCCTCTATCATTTTTAGTGTGTTCTCACTTTGAAGAGTCCCTGCATTGAGAATTGAAAATTTGTGTGAAAATTCATTTCCCCTCTGTGTCCCTTCTAACAGTGTAAGTCCCTCTCTGTGTGGAGGATAGATGGAAGAATGGGGCTGTTATATAATTTGCTTTCTATTGTTTTAGATTTCTAAAATGTACGTCTCCTGAGAGTCTCACCTCAAAACAGGTGAATACTGAAAAATGTCTTTGGAATGTAAGATAATTTGCAACCTATATTATGCATGTGTGAAAATAAAAGCTGAGATAAATCACAACTTATTATTTGCAAGCAAGTGTCATACCACTATGTAGAAAAATATAGATTTTATAGGTACATACATTTAATTAGCACCTTTGGTGAAGAGGCTGTAGGAAACTCAATGGAGTAGAAATGAAATGAGTATTGATTTTTATGTAAGTGAGAGACATCACAAGATTGACAGCCAGTTGGGGTTTAATTTGCTGCCTCTATTTAACCAATTTGAAACATTTCAAAATTTAACATTACTATTAGGAAGTCAAATTACAATTTGCTTCTAGTATTTATATGAAACTATTTTTCAAACTTTAAGAGAAGGAAAGAACATATGAAGAGGCAGAATGAAGGAAATATAGTATATAATATCACAGAGAAAGTGAGGCAGAGAGAGAATGAAAGAGATTGACAGATTGTGTGGCAATGTTTCCATTTTAAGTCTCTGGTATTACCAAAAGATACATATTTAGCATTATTCAAAACCAGTAGATACAATAAGTAATGAACTCTGCACGATAAATTAGCTGCTTATCAAGTGGAAGCTATTCAAACTCATCCGAAATTATAGATAATGCACAGTCTACAAAAATCCGGATAGTAAGGATGAAATCATACCATGAAATGCATACACTTTATATCTATTTCGTAGTTGCAGTGCTCAGAAAGTAATTTTTACATTCACTGGTTCCCTTAGAGTTTAATATGACTGTGACCTAAGCAGGGATGATTTAGAACTCCTGTGGTTTTTAAAAAATATTATTAAAAGTTTAGCACCATAAAGTCAAAGCAATTTAGAAATTCAGGAAATAAAGAAAAAGTACCACCCCCACTCTCAGGAAAAACAACTGTTAACAGTTTGTTGTGTATCCTTCCAGACCCTTTTTCCATGTATGTATGTATGCACACACACTATATATATAGATAACATACAATATATGTAGCATATTTCTTTTCATTTCTGCAATATGTCTTGGACTGTTCTCCATGTCTAGATATAGGTCTCTATTCCATTCTAATGTATAGATACATCATAACTTCACCCATCTCTATTCGTTTCGTGATTATAAAAAAAGCATTTATGCATGAGTTTGCACACATGTAGAAATATTTCCATATGGAAAATTGATTCACAAAAGTAGAATTGCTTGCAAAGTATTACATTTAAAAATATAAATGACGAATTGGAACCCAATGTATTTCTATTAATATATCGAGTGCCCAGTTCCCCATACCATTACCAATATTGAGTAATACCAATCTTTTAAAAATTTTTACCAATGATCAGAGTGAAGAAAGGTATCTCATATTAATGTTTTTTATTAAGCATATGTCATATGTTTATTGGCCATTTGCACTTCTTCCATAAGTTGTGTTTATCCTTTGTCCATGTTTATTTTGAGTTTGATGACCTATAGGGATACTTTATATATTATTTATATATTTTAAATATGTTTAACATATTTATCCAGCATCTGATATATTTGTTACATATATTGCCTGTCAGTTACAATGTGTCAAATTTGCAATCTTTTCTTTCTGGCTTCTGAAATGCATATTTTGATGATAGAGTTTAAAAAAAAAAACAGATTACAGATGAGCTCATAGAAATTCAGGTTTAAATGACTTGTCCATGGTCACATAGGTATACATTGGTGACTGAGAGGGCCTGGCTTTAGTTGGCTGAAGTTCCTCTTGCTAGAGCTCAAACAAACTATAGTAACAAAAAAGAGGTATGATATTTTTGGCAGGCTTTATCTTAGTGTTCTTGAATATATTATATACATATAAACACACACACACACACACACACACACATACATCCCCCCACCACACACACTCTTTTAAAATTCTCCTTTTATGCTCATACATAAAAGACTATTTTGCATAGACCACTTTAGCTTTAGATGAAGTGAAATTGAGCCTAAAATCAACTTTAATTAAAATCAGCTCAGAAAATCTGATATTGGATTGCCAGTGCTAGGAGGAGATTTACAGAGTTTGAACTAGGAAGTAAAATCTCCAGTCTCATTGGAAGAGAGCCTTAAAAATCTCTCCTATTCCTGTTAGCCTCGTCTTAAAGAGAATCATTAGTTAATAATATGCATGTAAGTGGTATTAGTAGTTAGTTAGGTTTATTCACCAGTAAATGATATGTACCAGGGTTTAAACTTCAGGACCAGCAATCCTATTATTTCCTACAAATTAAATGTATTCCTTATTCATCCAGTTCTTCCCTCAATAAATAAACAATGCTACACCAGCATATACTTTTCATTACCTGTCGACTGCTAACACTTGATTTGAAATTATAAATTTTATATTAAAATAAAGCCTCATTTAGCAAATGCAAATTTTTTATGAAAACAGTCTATTGAATTTACAGTTTATAAGGTACAACCATTTTTAGAAGATATTAAATGTTTTACACCCTTTCGTTTACAAAAGAGTTAAGTGAAATAATTTATGGGATATGTGAAGCATCAAACATTCCTTCATGACAATCCCGCGAGTTAAAATTATTAAGATAGATAGATTTCCTAAAGATCTATTTCAAAATTAGTGTGGAAACAAAACAACATATGAATTTTTTTAATAAAAAATGAATGGAATTGAGGAATCTTTTTCTATTTATCTTACTATTATTCATAAGAGTTCTTAATTGGATTCCACCAATTTTCAACAACTGCCAACTTTTTCCATTAAGATTACAACCAAACATTTGAGATAGGTGACCAAAAAATAATCTTTATGCAGTTTTATTTGGAATGATAATCTCCTCAAAAACAGTTTCAATCAAATTTTGATTGAACAGCACTTTAAAAATTTAGTAGTAATAGATTTTATAAAATTTACTTTTTCTCATATATCACTCATATATCTTCAAAGAAAAAATTTAAGAGTTATCAATATAAGTACTGTACATTAATTATTAGTAGTACTAATAGTATAGTACAAATATTATTTATTTCACTCCAGCTGACATAGTCTATATAACCGTAAATTTTGATCTTCCTGCAGAATGTTTCCTTCCAGATGTTTCAGGTATACAAAATGAACATTTAAATTTCCAATACAATCTTCAATGTTCAGTAGATAGAAAGTAGCATTATTCCTGATTCCAGGTGATGATAAAAACAGAAGTGTATTAGAATGCTTTAACAAAAGCTCAGACTCTAAGGGACTGGAGATAGCTTGCATAATCAGGATTGCGATGAGAAAACTATGTTGATTTTTATAACTGTTTTTCCTTTCATTAATTCAGCAGTTATTGAGTGTCTACCATGTGCAAGGCCTCAGACTAGGCTCTAGAGATGTAGAGACAAATTAGTTAAAATATACGTTCTCACTAGAGTTCCAAATCTGTCAGAAGTAACAGGTTAAGTATAATGGTTAGAAAACAACAAAGTTCTGCTCCACAAAGGAGTGGATGAAGAAGCTGGCCATGGGTGCAAAGAGCAAGAAGGAGGTGCTTCCCCAAGGGCAGATGATCTGCCAGGTTTACTGCTGTAACACCACTGCCCAGCTCAGAGCAGGAGCCTAGCTCATGCTCCGTAAACATTATTGAGAAGATAGATGGGTAGATGGATGGAAATTTGACTCTCCCTTGGAGAAAGGAAGCCACAATTGAAAGACATGATTAGGTTTGTCAGACAAATTAGGCGAAACAGCTGGTCTAAGGCACAAAGGCATGGATTCATGTTTTATTCAGGAACTTTCAAATAGCACTTGTCCAGGGAGAATGTGAGGACGAATATGCAGGAGATGAAGTTAAAGAGGTAAAAGGGACATGCTAAGGAATTCTGACTTGATGATGTAGGCAGTGGAGATGGTACTCAGCACAGCGTTCTTTCTGTAAGTACCAAGTTCTCAATACATGCTTGTTGAATAAACTAACTGAATGATTTCTTCATAATAGATAAATTATTGCTGAAATATGGAGAAATTGATATATAATTCACAGTCATACTCACTCTTACAAGTATTGTACCATATTAAAACCAGCATATAATTAATCAACACAGCAGCAGTTATATTTACTTTTTAAAACATCATAGGGGTATAAGAGAATAATAAAAATGTTAGCAGCAATTATATGTACATCAGGAAGGATACATTGCATGTATTTAGACCTTTGTTTTCTAAGCACATTCATAGCTACCATCTTATTTGGTCCTTCCTTCACTTGGAGTTCATAGTGTTATTGGGGATATAATGCATATGTATTAAAAATACCCACAAAATGAAAGCATAACAGCTTTGATCAGGTGTCAAAATTAGTGACATAGACTAGGAAGAAATAAAAGGCAAAGTTGCACAGGCATGCTGTGACCACATTATGGGAGTCATTTCCCCAATTTCCATGGCCTCATCAGGCTGAGACTCTTGAAAATATTTGAAAGAAGAAATCTAAGGAATCTCTCCTACTTTTATGCTCTCTTAGAAGTAACAAAGTTGAAGGTCTTTGACATTTAATATATTATTTTGTATGATTACTATACCTAACCATTAGTTTTTTTTCATCCCTTTGTAGGTCCCTTACGGTTTAATTTTATTGCATCTTTTACCCACAGTGCTTCACGCATACAATAAGCAGTTCCTGGAACAGTGTATCTCTCATAAAGCCAATTTATTGGGTTGTGGAACAGGATGGGATGAGATAAGATGGGGTGGGACCAGATGGGGGAAGGAGAGAGGAGGGGAAAAGAAAGAGGGAAGGGGAGAGAAGAGGAGACAAAAACAGAATAGGCATGGCATGGCATGGCGTGGCAAGGCTAAGCTAGTATAGAATAGAAAATGTCAGAATGCATTACATATGATAAGGGTATTATATAATTAACTTACGATTCAAATATATGTATATGTGTGCAAATACTCATAAGTTAAAATTATTTTATTACTGTAGAGTTTGATCCACAAGTTTGGGAAACACAAGATTAGGAGAATAAATGTAATAAGCTCTTAATTTAAACTGGGTCAGTATCCAGTTTTAGAATTCCCAGCTCTCTGGACTTCAACGAATCTCTCAGAATCCTCAATTTCCTGATGTGAAATAAGGGTGATATTCTTTACATTACAGAACTATTTTAAATTCTAAAACTTAAATAAACTGATGTCTGATGTGCCTATAAGGGTTCCTAACACCCGAAAAAGCATTAATAAATTATCAGTATTGTTTTATATTATAATCCCTAAGGAAATTTTACTTGAACCTAACTGAAATGACTTGTTTTAATATTTTCATTGTATACTGAAAGAAATAATTTAAAGAAGAATCTAGTCTGCTGAGAAGAGTTTATATTTGATATCAGCTCTCAGACTCAATTGGAAATGTATCTAAATAGCATAGGAATTCCATAATTTGATTCAAAGAACTTTTGAATTTCTGTATCTCCAAGTTTAAGCTTTATGCTTTGCATTCATAATTGAATTACTTACAACTTGGGAAAGTTTTATGAAAGACATGTAATCTACATTCCCCTTTGTTTTTATTGCAAATATTACAGTGTAAATACAAGTTTAAGACACACACCCACCCACACACACACACACACACAGATCAAACTTTCAGGAGCTATCTGCAATTCAGGATACAAAAAGAAGCACTGGTATCCAATGGAAAGTAACTTTTCTACAAAAAATGGAATAGCACATTTGTAACTACAGAAAACCAACTATCACACTCTTGAGACATGAGAACTTAGCAGAATTAAAGAAGGTGGTAGGAAGCACAAGAAAAGGAAAAGATAAAAAGGAAAAAGCAGACAAATTATTATTAATTAATTAATTTTTTTGCATTCAACAATCCCTACTTCATGGCAGGCATTATTGTAGGTACTGAAGATATCGCAGTTCCAAAACAAAGTCTCTGCCACATTGAAGCTCATGTCCTAATAAGAGGAAACAGACTATAAACAACTAACTAAATAAATATATGCCTGGCTGGTTGGTGATAAGTGCTGTGGAAAAGGCAAAGGGAAAGAGAATGTGGAGTGGGGATCAGTAGGGGTAGAATTGCCAGGAAAAGACTCTCTGAGGTGACAAGTCAGCATAGACCTGAAGACTGATTAGAGAGCAACATAGACATTGAGGAGATGAGATCTATCTATCCAACCAGGAGAAACAGCAAGCGCAAAAACACCAAATTAGGGGTGTGCTTGGTATGTTGAGGCTACAGCAAGGAGGCCAGTGTGGTAGGAAAGAGTGGCAGAAGATGAATTAGAACTAGGGGAGGCACAGATTCTATTCTGTTTGCACTCTGAGAGAGACGAGAAGTTACTAGAAGGTTCTGAGCAGAAGAGAGGCATGGTATGACTTCTGAAATCTCACTGGGGCTGCCGCGTTTAGAATAAACTAGAGCCGCATGGTGGGGAGCAAGGAATTTAGAGCAGAATCAAGGAGATCAATTAGAAGACTATTGTGATAATTCGAGAACCATGGTAGAGGCCAAGATGAGCAGGATTATAGCAGAGGTGGAGCTCAGAGGATTCAGTGATAGACTGGTTGTGGAATGGGAAAGGAGATCAAGGAAAACTGCCTGAGTTAAGATATATAGAGAAAAGTAGAATTCTAAAATGAATGAATGAATGAGTAAATAACTAAGTAGATAAGTAAAGAAAGGAAGAAGGAAGAAAGGGGTGGAGGGAGGGAAATTGAACATATAAATATTTATACCCGCTAATGACTGAGTATTCACTGGCAGTTGCGGGTGGATGGCTAGGCACTGTGCTACCACGGAAAGATGAGGCTCCAGACATGAACATGCACTTATACTTCTTTAAGATCTTAACTTATTATAGCAGGAATTTAGGAAGAGAACAGAGCCTTTAATTTGAAAGAATCAGTCCATTTTTAGAGGCAAAGCATGCTAGGACGGTATCGTGCCTGAAACAATTGGTTGTTTCTCTCCCGCCAGTTAATACCAGCCAGGCAATGAAGGTAATTGTACTAAGGATCAAAGAGTTGAGCTCCTACAGTGAAGCAAGTGCATACGTTGCCAATATTTCATCATTCAGAGTTATTTTCCTTCTTTTCCTAATATGAAAGCTATAAAAGGAGGGGGGAAAAAAAAACCCAGCCCCTGAAAGTACTATTGTTAAGAGCAAAAACTAATTAGTCATTGCTTCCCAAAGTGTTATGTGAAATGTCTCCAGAAATAATGGTCTGCTTTCTCAGATTTTATAGGTTTGCTGAGTCTAGTGTTCTCTGGAATTTCCTGTTTCCCTTGCTCGAGAAGATTGAGTAAACTTTACAAGTCATCTTGAATAACACAAACCTTTCAATAAAGGCAATCATTTGTGGATTCATAAAGTATACAACTAGACTTGAAATAAGGATGAGAGTGGTAAATAAAAGCAGTTCCAAGATTGTGTATATGAGTGTGACTAAACTTTCTGGTTATTATATGCCTGAGGTAGTTATTTTATACTCTTTGAAGACGCTGAATGAAAAATTCACATTTCCTTTCAGGGTGTTCAAAAGTCAAATAAATTATGGTCTAAATCTGGTAACCCAATGCCCTTGATGTTTGTAAATAATTTGTGCCAATTCAGTTGTAAATTATATAGCTATCCCTGGATAAAAGTTGCTGTTTGATATTAAGCACCATTGTCACTGTCGTTTAGTAAAATATTCAGATTCTATGCTTCCCATTAAGATTTAAAAACTGTATTAGCATTTGTGTAAATGCTGTCACTGATAGGGAAACTCACTTGGCAAATTGGCACTTAGAGAGAAAGAAAGAATGACAAATGACTTTTGCTCAGCAGCTGCCTTTAGAGGTTCTTATGAACAAAAGGTAATAAATATAAATCACTGACATCTCTCTTCTAAAGCTCTTGATGTATGCCAATCAATTCCCTGGAATTACTCTACCTGATTCAGTCACATGTGGCTCATATCAATGCCTGACTTATTCAGAAGAAATAGTGTGCATGGGTTAATACCAAACATCTAATGCAAATAATGAGTTTGCATATCTGTAATTGTGTATTCACATATTGCTGTGCTAATATGTGGTGTCTATTCACTATCGAGAGCCAGTGACCACTCAGTCACGTCCAAAGTGAAAAAGTATGTCTCTTCTGTTGTCTCTTCTCCAAGTCAAAAAAAATATAGGCTGGCTTGGTAGAAGGCAAGTTGACATGAATTCATTACAAGGAGATATAATTACTATCGTATAAGATGGACCCATTATAGGGCATCTGGTGATTCCACCTATATGCACTGATCACAAGGATAGTGTTAAAGAGAATTGCAGTTTATTCTAGAAAGAGCCCAAATCTTGGATGGATCTTGCCAGGGAGAAACTTCCTCTCAATATTTTCTATAAATGTAATGTATAATGAGCATTTAAATGTTAACTCTCCAAAATCGCAACCCACATGGTACTTTCTGCCTCCTGCCAAAGCACTGATAATTTAGTATTAACTGGAAAAGGAAGATCCTGCTCTTGTACCATGTGTAACTTCATCAAATGCTAAAATATGCCAAAAAGGCCATCCACTCTGATATTCCGAAAACCCCAAATTCAATCTAATTGACAAGCTTTACCATAGAAAAATCAGAAAGCAGCTCTCTCCCTAATACGTGTCACCTGCCCACTCAGCTGTGAATGAGAAAATGTATCACACCATCTTCAGCTCTGTGTTTTTCTCTTTATGGTAAGACAAGTCCTTGCTGAATAATCTTAGCTCTTATCCAACTTTCAAAATAGAGTCCTTGTGATACATCTCAATACAAACTGCCATTTTACAACTATTTCTATATTTGCTTGAACAAAACTTTCTGCAACAATACTTTTGTTAATAATTTTGCTGTTTCTGAAAATTCTTAATCTACTTGTACACAATCCCACAAGTTGTCTAAAATTTCTACTCAGTTAATTTTAGTAGAGCAAAGGTTCAACTTTCTGAAGGCTCTTTTATGACAAGAATATGTTTGACACCTAGAAATTAAAATTCATAATAAAAATATTTTCATAAGTCTTTCCTAGGTAATCTACAAATATCTTTATCATACAACATATGGGTGCCATGCAATTTGAATACACAATAAAACATTTTTAGATAACCATAAAATACATTATTATCATTGCTATTGCTTCATTTAACTACTAAAGGCTAATGGTGGGTAATATCCCCATTAAATTTTTTGATGACCTTGTTGTAAAAGTCACATAATCATTTAATATCTATAAAGGCAAAATAGGAATAATGCTAAATGCTTTTCCTTTCTCAGCAACGTTATCATTATAAAGGAGTAAGAAAAAGAAATGAAAAATGAAACCTCCATAAAAATTCTATATATCAGTAAACATAAAGACTAAAACCTTTAGAATTTAAATCAACTTTTACATTTTTTTCTACTTATTTTGTCCTCCAAATATTCAAAGGAAGAATATAATTCTTCCAATTACAAAATGTGACTAGAATAATCAAATCCCAAACTGAGGAAGGCCTGCATTCCCCAAAATGTTCAAAAACAATTTTTATATAGGAAATTTAATTACTACATTGAAGGAAAGCAGGGAAAGGAAAAACCTACTATTTCCCAGTATTGTGTCCCAATGAGTGTACTATGTGATTTATATAATTACTTTATTTAATCTTCATACCAACCTGATGCAGTACATAGAATTATTCTCATAATACCAAGAAAATAATGAGACCCAGATAATTTAAATAACTTGCCCAATGTACACAGTCAATGAGAGGCAGGATTGTATTTGAACCCAAATCCATCTGCCTCCAGATTCTTTTCACTACGCCATGGAGAAGAAGATGTTTTCAGAAACAGCTCAGTTGATTGCCAGGTGAATAACAGCAAACATTGGGAAATAGTCTGACTTGGGTGAGAAGTGTTAAAGTTCAGTAATGTTGAATGTCATAACCCCAGATCAAGAAATACAATGTCATACTGCAAGATGATGAGTGAACACGAAATTACGGCACGGTATTTATAGGTTATATGTATCGAAAAGCCTTCATAATGAAGATGAGAAGTTTTCTCAGTCTATTCAAAGATATATTGATATGATGGTTGTGCTAGATAGTCTCTAAATGTGGTGGCCAATAATTCCTCTCTCCTTAAATCTGGGCCGGCTATGTGACCTGCTTTGAACCACATAATGTGGTGTAAGTGGTACTATGGCAATCCTGAGCTAAGCCTTTAAACACAGCTGGACTTTAAAATGCCCAGAGCCTCCTGCTTTCACTCTCCTGAGATTCAGGCTCTATGTAAGAAGCATGGTACTATGAATGATAGGAGGCCATGTTGAGAAAGGCCCTGGAGAGCAAGAGGTCAGCTTGGACTTACCTTCCCTAGCCCCAGCTGAACACCGTAAAAGCAGAGACAACCATTCTGCCAAGTACTGTTCAAAATGCAGATCCGTGAGCAAATAATTGGTTATATTTTAAGACAATACAGTTTGGGGGTGACTTATTACACACCAATAGAGGATTAAAAGAGTTAACGGTTAATTAAATCTATTCTTTTAAGCCGCTGCTTTAAGCATTTTGTGTTTTTTAATGAATAAAGCCCTCTCCTGATGAAACATCTACTACTTGGAAACTAAACCTTCTCAGTATTGTCAGAGAAGAAATAAGTTAGGAATACTGATTTTCTAAAAGTCTATATATTTATCTATATACAGAAAATTTCTATGATACAAATGAAGCATAGCACATGCCCAAAATGAAAATAAATTAAGAATTATTTGTTGAAATTTTCACTCTGCAAAAGCTGTTAAGTTTTAAACATTCATAAAAATACTCAATGTATTTTTGAAATAAAAAAAAAAAAATACCTGTTCTGAATAAACTAGTGTTCCAGGTAATTGGATTGTAAAAAAACAAAAACAAGTATTAATAAAATCCACTAGTTTAAATCTGCTATAATTTTAGTAAAATCTATGTCAATTACCCAAAAGCAGTCTGCTATAAAGTGACTTGATCGAAAACTGATGTATTTGTAGGTATTAGCTCAGTAGAAACCTTTCCATATTACACTTTGGGGGCATACACAGGATTATTAGATTGGAAGTTTTAAGACCTAGACCCCTTCTCCTCAAATTCAAGACTGTGGAGAAGCAGAGACATTATTAACATAAACTCCAGATAGGAAATGAGTCTGGAGAGGGGAAAAAATAACCTTCAAGCCAATCCATTCTGAGGTTAGTGGCAGTTTTTTGTTTTTTTTTTTTTTTTTTTGCCACGACAGGTTGGGCTGTGGCCTGCTGCTACTTCTTTCTCTCTCCAAGTCCAAACCCCATGGTGATGCCTTCCTTTCCCATGACCTCTTACCAGACTTCTGCTTTCTTTCCCTGCAGGCTTAGTTTCCCTCTCTTTGAAGACTCTGTTTTATAAAATCAATGCCTCATTCTTGTCTATTAGGGTCCTCTTTGGAGACCACCATTAGTAGTCATTTGACAGACACTGGGTAGAGTGGAGTCGATTCAGATTTTCCTCATGAGTATAAGTATTTGTTTAAAATCTATTTATAATTTGCATATGCATTATCCAACCAGACTCTCTCTCCTGCCAATATTAAATCTCTTCTCGTTATTGCTTGGCTGATGGTTAGTTGTCAGTGGTTTCTCCTCCCTATCCTTTCTCCCCAATGATCACTGTTCCATATTTTTTCTTTACTAAAATGATATAGGATTGAAAGAAAGCAACCAGATAGGGGTAAATTAAGTAGAATGGGAAGAGTTTACAGACTCTTTTCTCACCATTTTATTGTCCACTAGAAGACCAACACTAGGAAAGAAAAAAATCTTTAGTGTACTTGGAAGGAGAATAAACTAGAACTAAGGCATACACTTCCAGATGTGAGAATGTGTTCTCTTTCTATCACCTGGGAAAAATAAGTAGAGTAAAAGTATAATGATAAGATCTGCATTTAGACACAGTGAGAAAATGAAAATATTCAGTGGCTTCTAAAAGTAGACTACAATGAAGAATGATATTATGCCAGTAACAGAAAAACAAGGTCAAGACTTTCAAGATATACTCAAACCAGGACCCACCACCACTGTGATCCTTTCTGGGGTTGGTCCAGGACTCAGCCTCCACAAACAATAACAACCAGACTTCTAAGATTTAGTGCTGTCCTTACAAGAGACTGTTTTCACTCAGAGACCTCATTAATCTTATGCATTCATCCTGAGTTTAATCACGTGGTGAGCTAAGGTTAAGAGTCTGTTCTTGGGGAGCTAACTGCTTACTTGTGAGGTAAATTCACTCATCCTTGACACTGAGCTACCAAGAGGGCAGTGAAAGAAATAATTTAGGAAATTATGCCCTGGAAGTTTCATGTTATGAACGTGCGAATCTGTCTCCCAGCTTCAAAGTTACCTCATTTGGGTAAAAAAGTTCCTTGTATCTTTCCAGATATAAAAGAATGGTGTTTTTTCATTATTTGTGTTTTTAAGAGACATCATATTTGCTAATTTCGATGCGAGTTCTGAGATAAAAGATTTTGGGGGAATTGTTTTAAAATTTATAATACACCAATAGTTATTAAGTAGTTACTGTTTCATAAGTAACTACTTTTAAACTAAATTGTTTCATAAAGTTATTCCAAATGTGGACTAATTTCTGGAAAACACTGCAGAATCAATTAGCTAAAAGAATATTTGTCTAGGCTTCTCATAATACAGTTTTATTAAAAATACACAAATCGGAAGGTAAGGTGTGATGGGACAGAGTGCAGAAGGAACATTTTGAACAAGTGAAAGCAAATCAGGGTAATAAGTCAAGGTGACATGATGTGTGTCTAGCCATGTCCACAGTATATCTATATCTTTTCATCAGCTGTACCTCTGCCCATACTACTCCTCCATCAGATCTTTGTATAGTTTCTCATTCAGGTATCAGCTTAAATGCCACCTCCTTGGAGGGGCTAACTTTGACTGCCTGATCTAAAACCAGCTTCCAGGCATACTCGATTGCTTCACTTGGTTTTAATTTCTCCTGAGCAATATCAATACCTGATATCTTCTTGGTCATTTTATTCACCTCCACTCTACCCGCTAATTAAAACATGAGTTCTATAAGAGCACAAATCTTATCTTTCTTTTTTCACTGCTGATCCATGATCCATGAGAATATCTGACAGAGATTGGATATTTGACAAAAATTTGTGGAGTCAATAAATAAACAAATAAATGAAAGAATGCTTTCACAAGAGATTACTTATCCTGCCGTATAAATTTTAAGAGTTATTAGTATGAAAAATCTACATCAAGAAGAAACTGAAGTATTACTGATACAAGCTGCAGATAGAACCATAATAAAAGAAGGGACTCTGTTTATTGTAGATTATTGTGCCAGTACCTAAATTGCAAATCCAGCGTGATTTACTAAGATTTTACTGTTACAGATGACGTGAGCGCACTAAACTTTGATATTGTTAGCTCCAGCAATCACAAAAAATAACACAAGAGAAAGTCAGTGATTTCTTCAAACAAAATAACTACAGGAAGTACACCTATTCCTGTGCCTGAATTCAGACTTCATGTCAACAGTCTAGAAAGATAAATAAATCATCCTGGGTAATCAGATAGTATGCTTTTCCCAAGTGCGGGAAAACTACATTTAGGAAGAAAATGTTTGTTCCTGCTTGGCTTTCGAAACAACTCCAGCAATTTATCTAATCTCAGTGGTTTATGGGTTTTGTTTATCTCACTGAGATCCGTTTCTCTGTCTCAAACATTGCTGTCGAACAGCAGAAGTTTTTGTTTTTTTTACAAAATGGGTGCTGTTCTCTTTGTGCCTGTGCCTGAGGCTGCAATCTGCAGGTGCAGGCCTCCAAAATTCATGGGCAGCCACTGGAGAGCTGCACCTTTCCCCAAGTGCAGGAAACAGGCTGCAGAAACTTTTCACAGTAATGGCGAACGCTTGTAATTTTTAATGAACCTACACAATGACATATCCTTGCAGCTATTTTCACAAAGAAACCAGACGCTTTTATAAAAATGGAAATATTTTTAGGAGATCTTAGCAAAAGAAAAGATGTATAAAAAAAAAAAAAGGTCATGTTTCTTCTGGAATGTCTGTTTCCTTTGGTTTCCAAACCTCTTCAAAGGTCTAAAAGGCTTATTTCAGTAACTGAGTATAATTTATCATTAGCAACATTCTCTTTTTAAAATAAAAAGCTGTATATAATACCAGGAGCAATAAATAGTGCATAGAACAGTCATTTGCTCCACTTTGGAGATTCTGAGTAGTGTCTGGAGAGGAACACGTTGCCACAATTTAGAAAACACCAAAACTCATGTCACTTGGAGGCAGTGGCTTACAGTCTTTGCCCAACACAGACCTGAAATTTTGTCTGTAGCTTTACCTTAGTTGTGACATCATGACCAGTTACTTAACTTCTTTAAGACTAATTTTTTAATTTGTAAAATAAGAATAATGATAGCCACCTCACAGAGTTATTTTAAGCTTTGAATGATGTAATACTTCTTAGTACATCAAGTACGACTCTCGTATTTATTATCATCATTGAAGTATATTATCATTATCAATACCATCATTGAAAAGGCAAGGCATTTTATATGTCAACTTGACTGGGCTAAGGCACATCCAGATAGTTGGTAAAACGTTATTTCTGGGTGTGTCTATGAGGATATTTCTGGAAGAGACCAGCATTTGAATCAGTAGACTGAGTAAAGAACATGCTCTCATCAATGCTAGTGAGTGTCATCCAATCCTTCAAACACTTGAATAGGAAAAAAGAGCACAAGAAAGATGAATTTTCTCTTTTTAGCTTCAGCTGGGCATCTGTCTTCTCCTGTCCTCGGACATCCTGGTTCTCAGGCCTTCAGACTCAGACTGGGACGTTCACCATCAATCCCCATCAGCCCCACTAGTCTCAGTACTTCGGACTCGGACTGAATTACATCACAGCTTTCCTGGTCCTCGAGCTTGCAAATGGCAGGTCATGGGATTTTTCACCCCCATCATCATGGAAGTCAATTCCTATAATAAATAAATACTGCTCTCTCTTCTGTGTAAATATTAGTTCTGATTTTCTAGAAAAACCCTAATATATTGGCCATGAGTTCATGACAAAGAGAGAAGGGACCAAGTAAATTCCTGTTTTATTGTCACACAATAAAGAGAAACAATATTGGAAAACAGTTTAAATCAATAATCAGTCCCCGAATACTGCTTATAAGTATTGAAGAAAGAATTGAGTTGGTTAGCTATTATGGAGTAAAGAAAAGAAGGAAATAAAAGATGACCCAAGTTGGCCATTCAAGTATGTCTCATTTTCCACAAAGACTCTATGAGTTTGTATAAGGCAGAACACACTATCCTCAAATGGATGCTCAAGAAGAGAAACATTACTTGCTTTCCTGAATAAAACTTATTGTACTTAATCTTTGTAAAAAAATATATATATATATATTTTTATAAATATATATATATATATTGGTTAGAGTTAAACTATTTGAGCACAGCCAAACTGTTGATTCCAAAATACTGGAGTATCCAGAGCATTAAATGAAAGTTTTATGGGGAATCCACATAAGATGAACCACTTGTACTTTTGCCAGTAATGACTAAAAAAAATTACCATCCATCTGCTTTCATAATAAATTCAATAAAGCATAAAATTTTATCACTAAAAATGTAGGAAACATTTAGTCAAAAACAGTCTTCTAAATGAAATAAATTTAGTTTTATGAAAAACTCCCTACATTTTTCTTATTCTTCTATGGCCTAGTGAAAACATCCTTAAAGATAAGTATTTATCCATGGATATAACTTTGGGAACCACCTACATAACATTTTAGACTGTCTACAATCATCTTATTTCATTAACATATTGAAGAAAACTTTAAATGTTTGTGTGGCTGTAGTTTTTTTGTTTGTATGTTTTTATAAGTTTTTTAAGGAGCAAGAATTTTTATGAAGAGAAAAAATTAATATAACGATATAACCAAGAGCCAAATGCTAGAATTTATTCTACTGAGTTTTACTTTTGGAGGCTGAAACTTCAGTATCCAGTCTCAAAATTTTCCCACTTCAGCTCCACACCAAGTATCAAAGAACTGCTTTCAAGTTAGATGTAGTAACAAGAGGTGAATTTACTCTGTCTGAGACCACTAAAACTGTGAAACAAACAAAACCCAAAACTAAAACAATGGTTTTCAAGATCCTGAACTCACGGCAACAAAGATAGTAATCCTAAGAGATTAAAACAAATGAGGTGAGCCCTATAGCTGTCCGAGTTAGTTGCCTTGAGAGAGTTTCTAGGCGACGTTGGCACAGGGAGGGAAAGCCCAGGAGGAATCTGATGGACTACAAGACTTGAGGAAACATGTATGAGATTCAAAGGAGAAGAAGGCAGCTGGAGTTTTCAGGACAGAAAACCAGAGGGAAGAGGACTGCACAGAGCTAGAACTCTGAAAATCTACAAAAGGTTTCCACTAAGTACTTAGCAGAGTACCAATCACTATATATATGTGAAGAAACAACCTGAAGCAAGGGAAAAATAACCTGAAAAACCTAGAGGTAACAGTAACCAGCACACACACAGGCTAGGAAGAGCACCTTTTTGCATCATTTAGGCCAGAAAACTTTGTGATATAAAATGCATTGAGTAGCTACAAAACAGTCATTGGGATGTAGAGTGCAGCAAAGGGAATATAATCAATATTATTGTAATGGCTGTGTGCAGTGCCAGATGGGTGCTAGAGTAACCGGGGGATCACTTTATAAATTATATAAATGTCTAACAATTGTAGTGTATACCTGAAACTAATATAATTTTTTTTTTTAAAGTGTTGGGAAAGATACCCAGAATAGTGTTGTGTCATTGTTGAGAAATAATTAGACCAAAATTAAACACTGATCTAGTCCTGCCAGACAAATCTTAAAAGCAATACCTAAGAAAAAGTAAAATAATAAAACTATTTACATATAACTTTACTGTATCTCAGAACAAAGGAAAGTTTGTAGGAATACAAAAATATCCAGCACCTAACAAGTTAAAATTTACAATGACAGGCTTACAATAAAAAAATTAGCAGGTATTCAAAAAAAAAAAAAAGCAAAAAATATAACGTAGTGAGGAGAAAAACCAACCAATTAAAACTGACTCAACAGTAAAACAGATGTCAAAATTAGCAGACAAGAGATTAAGACAGTCATTAAAACTGTAATTCATACATTAAAAAAAAGTTAAGTGAATATATGGAAGGTATACAAAAAAGGTCAAATTTAACTTCTAGAGGTGAAAATTACAATGTGTGGCATGAAAAATACACCGGATGAGATAAATGGCAGAGTAAACGATGCAGAAGAAAAGATTAGTAAATTAGAAGGCAGAGCAATAAAAATGATCCAAAAAGAAACACAGAGAGAAAAAATAATTAAATAATAATAATAATAATAAAACATCGATGAGCTATGGAATAGCTCTAAGCAGTCTACTATATGTGTAATTGCAATCCCCAAAGGATGTGGGAGAAGGACAGAAAAATATGTGAAGGAAATTATCCAAATTTGATAAAAATCTGTGAATTCCAAGTACAAAAAACATGAAGAAAACTAAATTGAAATACATCATAATCAAATTACTCAAAACCAATGACGAAGAGAAAATATTTTATAAATCCAGAGTTAAAACAGAATATAGAGTAACTAATATAAGAATCAAACCATACATTTCATTGGAAACAATATGAAAAGGTAGTTGCACAACTTGTTTAAATTTAGAAAAAAGAAGATACAAAGGTGACATCAATACAGATTCTATACATATTACAAAGAAAATAAGACAACATTATGAAAAAACTTTTTCAAATAAATTGGGACAACTTAAAAAAATGGACAAATCGAAACACTAATTCCCAAAGTTCACTCAAGAAGAAATAGTGACCAAATAATCTTACATCTATTACAGAAATTGAATATGTAGTTTAAAACATTCTCACAAAGAAAACCCTAGGCCTAAATGGCTTCACTTGTGAATACTATCAAACATTTAAAGAAAACAGAATATCGATTCCATACATCCACTCTGGAAAATTGAAGAGGAAGTAATACTGTTCAGCTCTTTCTGTGAGACCAGGATTATTCTGACCCTAAAGCTTGATAAAGATGTTACAAGAAAAGTATAGATTAATATCCCTTATGAACATAAATGCAAAATTTCTAAATAAAATTTTAGCAGATTTAAGTGAACAATATATAAAAATAATGATACATCATTACCAAGTAGGGTTTATCCTCCAAATACATGAATGGTTTGAAAATCAATTAATATAACTTAATGTATTAACAAAAACAAACTAAAAAAAAAAGACCAATAACACTTTAAAGATACAACAATATAGTACTTCCATACTGAGAATCCACAAAACCCATATAATTACTTTGAGTTACTTCAGAATAAAATCTTTTAAATGACCTCTAAAGGGAACACATTTGCAAAACTGTAAGTAAATGTAGCTGCTAGAAAAATCTAATACTGCATAATAAGTTCCTCGAATACTGTTTTTAGACATTTCCCACCGCAAGGAGAAAAAAGAAGAAAACATTAAAACAAGCAAAACCTGGAATTAGTATTCTTTTAGGAGATTAAATTTCCCCTTCCATCATTATGAGAATGAAGCAAACCTAAAAGATAAATGTGTTGGACAATGTGCCTCTGTATGAACCCCCGAAGTGCCTAACTAATCATTTTATCTGTCAGCAACTAAATGATGCAGTTTGATTGCTACTGGGCCAAGGTGTGACAGCAGTGAAGGTTGGGGAGTGGTTCCTAAAAGATGCACTGGAACTCTTGAAGCAGAAAGAGGTACAATTGAGAGGCTCCTAGCAGTGGCTAATTATTAGCCAGTATAGAATATTTTAACATTTTAACAACTGATACAACTGTACCAGTATGAACTGGCTGAATATTAGTCCTATGGACATTCTAGTTTCAACAGAAAAACACCTACAAATTAAGCAATTGAGAACTACACCACAGTCTATCAGTATGTGATCTAAGAATTAACTCCATCAGAAAGTCAAGGAGAGGAGTTCTGGTCAAAATGGAGTAGGTAAATGTTGTGCTCACCTCCTCCTAAGACCATATTCAAATTATAACTAAATTATAGAACGATCAACCTGGAGAACTATCTGGAGTAGCTGAACAGGTCTTATATCTAAGGATAAAAAGAAGAAGCCATGTTGAGGCTGGTAGCGGGGCGGAGACACGTGTGGCACTGGAGAATCAGGAGGGATATCTCAGCTGTAGAAATACTCCCTGAGGAGTGAGAGGTCCCAGCACCACACTGGGCTCCCTAGCCAGGGGCATCAGTGCTGGGATGAGGAGCCGCCACAACATCTGGCTGTGAAAATCAGTGGGGATTCTGTCAGGCCAGGTGAGACAGAACACTGCCAGAAACCCAGGTATCTTCTTAAAGGGACCATGCATGGGCTCTCTCACTCTGTGGGGTTGGCCCCTGCATAGCAGCTCCTATACTGTGGTGATGGCCAATCTTCACGGCCAGTCAGCCTGAGGGTCTATCTCAACCACTGATGTGCCAACAGCAATCAAGGCTCAAGTACACAGCCCATGCAAGGGATAATCCTGGAACACTTGGCTCAGGTAATCAGGGATACTGTGCCACTGAGCCCCACAGGACACTACGTAAAGCCACCCTGTCAAGACTGGGAGATGCTGATGATCTACTTCATGCATATAAACAAACACAGAGGCACTCAATATAAGGAGACAAAGAAACATGTTCCAAACAAAAGAACAGGAGAAATTTCACAAAAAGAACAAAGCAAAATGGAGGCAAGCAATCTATCAGATACAGAAATCAAAACACTGGTTATAAAGATGCTGAAAGAATTTAGTAAGAACTTTAACAAAGAGAGAATAAGTATAAAAAAAAAGACATAGATACCATAAAAAGAACCAGTCAGAAATAGAAAATAAAATAATTGAAATGAAGAATAAACTAGAAGGAATCAACAGTAGATTAGATGAAGCAGAGAATCAAATCAGTGATTCAGAAGACAAGATATTAGAAAATATCCAACTAAAACAATGGAAAGAAAAAAGAATAAAAAATATCGAGGATAGTTTTAGGGACTTATGGGACAACCTTTGCATTGTAGGGGTACCAGAAGGAGAAAAGAGAGAGTTAGTGATTGATGACCTATTTGAAGACATAATGACCTTAAGCTACCCTAACCTGGCAAAGAAAATAGACATACAAGTCTAGAAAGTGCAGAGTCCCAAACAAGATGAACCCAAAGAGGCCCACACCAAGACACATCATAATTCAAATGTCAAAGGTTAAAGACAAAGAGAAAATATTAAAAGCAGCAAGAGAAAGACAGTTTCCTACAAGAGCTCCCATAAGACTGTCGGCTGAGTTCTCAACAGCAATGTTCTAGGTTAGAAAGGAATGGCACAAAATATTGAAAGAGATGAAAAGCAAGGATCTACAACCAAGACTACTCAACCCAAGAAAGCTACCGTTAAAAATTGAAGGAGAGATAAAGAGCTTCCCAGATAAGAATAAGCTAAAAAAGTTCATCACCACCAAACCAGTATTATAAGAAATATTAAAGGGACTTCTTTAAGAAGAAAGGCTGGGGAGGGCGGGGAGTGGAGAGAGAACATAAAATATGACTAATAAAATTATTGCTGGGTAGCAATAATTTTATCAGACAAAATAGACTTTAAAACAAAGGCTATAATAAAAGACAAAGAAGGAGGTTCCATAATGATAAAGGGATCAATCCGACAAAGGATATAGCCCTTATATATCCCATATAAGAGCACCTAAATATATAAAGCAAATATTGCTGGACATAAAGGGAGAGACTGACAGTAATACAGTCATAGTTGGGGACTTTCACACCCCATTCACATCAATGGATAGATCTTCCAGACAGAAAATAAATAAGGAAACTGGTTTTAAAAGATACATTAGACCATATGGATTTAATTGATAGTTTTAGAACATTTCACTACGAAGCAGCAGAATATATATTCTTTTCAAATGCACATGGACCACTTTCTAAGATAGACCACATATCATGCCACAAAAAGTCTCAATAAATTTAAGAAGACTGAAATCATATCAAGCATCTTCTCTGATCACAATGGTATAAAACTAGAAATCAATTATAAGAAAAAACTGAAAACATACAAACACATGGAGGCTAAATAATATGCTACTAAACAGTCAATGAGTCAATAATGAGATCAAGGAAGAAATCAAAAGATACCTTGACACAAATTAAAATGAAAACACAATGACCCAAAATCTATGGGACACAGTGAAAGCAGTCCTAAGAAGGAAATTCATAGCAATACAGGCCTACTTTAAGAGACAAGAAAAATCTTGACTAAACATTCAATTTTACATCTAAAGGAACTAGGAAAAAAACAACAAAATAAAGCCCAAAATAAGTAGAAGGAAAGAAATAATAAAAATTGGAGTGAAAATAAAATATAGAGTCTAAAAAAAAAAACAATATAAAATATCATAAAACAAAGAGCTGGTTCTTTCAAAAGATGAAAAAAAAAAAAGGTAAATCTTTAACTGGACTCATTAAGAAAAAGAGAGAGAGGACCCAAATAAATAAAATTAGAAATGAAAGAGGAGAAGTAACAACTGACACCACAGAAATACAAAGGATTTAAGAAAGTGCTATGAACAATTATATGCCAACAAATTGGACAACCTGGAAGAAATGAATAAATTCTTTAAATATACAATCATCCAAGACTGAATCAAGAAGAAACAGAAAATCCAAACAGATTATTACTAACAAAATTGAATCTGTAATCAAAAAATTCCGAAGAAACAAAATTCCTGGACCTGATGACTTCACAGGTGAATTTTGCCGAACATTCAAAGAAAAATTAACATCTTATCAAACTATTTCAAAAAGTTCAAGAAGAGGGAAGTTTCTCAAGCTCATTACCCTGATTCCAAAACCAGACAAAGACATTACAAAAAAAAAAGAAAATTGTAAGCCATATCCTTGAGAACATAGATGCAAAATCGTCAATGAAATATTAGCAAACTAAATTCAGCAATGCATCGAAAATGTCATATAACATGATCAAGTGGAATTTATTCCTGGGATCCAACATTGGTTCAATATCCACATATTCATTAACATGATATACCACATGAACAAAATGAAGGATGAAAATCATATGATCATATAAATAGATACAGAAAAAAGCATTTGACAAAATACAGCATCCATTTATGATAAAAACTGTCAGCAAAGTGGGAATAGAGGAAGCATACCTCCACATAATAAAGGCCCTACATGACGTACCCACAGCTAACATCATACTCAACAGTGAAAAGCTAAAATAATTTTAAAAACTAAAATAATTTTTAAATAATTTTAAAAATTTATATGGAACCACAAAGACCTTGAGTAGCCACAGCAACCTTGAGGAAGAAAAACAAAGTTGGATGTATCACACTACATAATATCAAGCTATACCACAAGGCTATGGTAATCAGAACAGCTTGGCGTAGGCATAAAAACCAATACATAGATCAATGGAACTGAATAGAGAGTCCAGAAATAAATCCACACCTATATGGTCAATTAATCTACGACAATGGAGGCAAGAATATACAATGGTGTAAAGACAGTTTATTCAATAAATGGTGTTGGGAAAACTGAACAAATACATGCAAAAAAATGAAACTAGAACACCTTATATTATATACAAGAATAGACTCAAAATGGATTTAAGATTTAAGTGTAAGACCACAAATCATAAAACTTCTAGAAGAAAACATAAGCGGTAAACTCTCTGATATTGATATTAGTAATATTTTTCCTGATATATCTCCTCAGGCAAGAGAAATAACAAAAACAAAAAGTAAACAAATGAGACTACATCAAACTAAAAAGGTTTTTCACAGCAAAGGAAATCATCAATTAAACAAAAAGACAACCTACTGAATGGGAGAAGATATTCGCCAATGATACGCCCAATAAGAGGTTAATATCCAAAATTTATAAAGAACACATATAACTCAAAACCAATAAAATAAAAAATCTAATTAAAAATAGACATGGGACTTGAATAGACATTTATCCAAAGAAGATATACAGATGGCTAATAGACATATGAAAATATGCTCAACATCACTTATCATCAGAGAAATGAAATTAAAACCATAATGAGATGTCACCTCACACCTGTCAGAATGGTAATCATCAATAAATCAATAAGCAAGGAGTATTGGTGAGGATGTGGAGGAAAGGAAACCTTTTTGCACCGGTGGGATTGCAAATTGGTGCAGCCACTATAGAAAACAATACAGAGGTTCCACAAAACATTAAACATAGATCTATCTATGACTCAGCAATTCCAGTTGTGGGTATTTATCTGAAGAAAACCAAAACACTAATTCAAAAAGACATCTGCACCCTTATATTCATTGCATTATTATTGAAAATGGCCAAGTTACAGAAGCAATCCAAGTGCCCATCGATAGACAATTGGTTAAAGAAGTGGTACATATATAGAATGAAATATTACTCAACCATAAAAAGAAGGAAATCTTACCATTTGTGACAACATGAATGGACTTAAAGAGTATTATGCTAAGTGAAATAAGTCAGACAGAGAAAGACAAATACCATATGACTGCACTTATATGCTAAATCTAAAGAACAAAATAAACAAAAAAAGGAAACAGACTCATAGATACAGAGAACAAACTGATGGTTTCCAGATGGGAGGGGGAGTTGGGAGTCTGGCTGAAAAAAGGTGAAGGGATTAGGAAGAAAAAATTTTCAGTTACAAAATAGTTATGGGGATGTAAAGTACAGCATAGTTAATGTAGTCAATAATATTGTAATAACGATGTCTACTGCCAGGTGGTACTAGACTAATCGAGGGATCGCTTTGTAAATTATATAAATGTCTAATCACTATGCTGTACACGTGAGACTAATAATAAAATAATATTGAATGTTAAC
Source organism: Pteropus medius (assembly GCF_902729225.1). Taxonomy (NCBI): domain Eukaryota; kingdom Metazoa; phylum Chordata; class Mammalia; order Chiroptera; family Pteropodidae; genus Pteropus; species Pteropus medius. The sequence continues at coordinate 7,717,284 of NW_024342467.1, read as the reverse complement.
TGTAATTGAAAAAAAATTCAGAAAAAAAAAAAAACAAAAGTCAGCAAGAGCAGTGTACCAGGAGACAGGAGATCAGAGTTCCTGCCCCAGCTTGGACCAATCAGCAGCTGTGTAAACTTTGTCAAACTACGTAATGCCTCTGAGCATCAGTGTTCTCATTTGTAAAATTAGGAGAAAGAGATGGGAAAGCAAAGAGAAGAATGGGGAACTACAAAGTAAGGAGAAAAGAGATGGATGGGTCATAGAATAAAAAGGAAAGGTTAAAAGGCATGGAAAACATGGAATTTGGACTAAATATGAAGGAATTCAATTAAAATTATTCCCTAACATAGGATGGAGAGAGCAAGAAGTTGAGAAAAAAAAATCATCTTTACTTCCCTATTAGATATAAATTTAAACAGAGTAGTCTCCAAAAATAACAAATAGTCTTTCTGCTCTTCCTCCTCATTTTCTTCCTTCTTTTCTTTTTTTATCTAGTTTATTTCACTTAGCATAATGTTTCAAGGTTTATTCATATTGTAGCAGGTATCAAAATTTCATTCCTTTAAATGGCTGAATAATATTCTATTGTTATGTATATACCACATTTTGTTTATCCATTAATTTCTCATTTTTTAAAATTTTATTGAGATGTAATTGACATATAACATTACATTAGTTTCTAGTATACAATATGATTTGATACTTGTATACATTATAAAATAATCACCATAGTTAAGTCTAGTTAGCATCCATCACCACACATAGGTACGATTTTTTTCTTGTGATACAGTCTTTCTTCTTTAAGTTATTTTTGTTAATTTCTTCTAAGAAATGTTTGTATCTGCCATGACATTGTTTTTCTTCATATAAAACTAAATGTTGATATTCTTATATACTGTCCACACATCTTGCTTACTCACTAAAAACTAGAACATCTAACAGAAAATCAAGATGTAAAATTTGCGATATCTCAGAGGTCATTTCATTACTTATTATTTATTCTTTACACATATCTAAAGATATTTTAGGTAGTTTATCTTTTGCAATCAATTTTAGGTACCTTATACAATCTATTTCTGGCCAAGGCAAAAATAAAGAGTGGGGGTAGAGGAGATGTATCTCTATTATTTGATAAGAATAAGTACAAAGTTACTTTTTTCTTTTCCATCATTTAAATTCCTTTAATAGACATAGTCTTCCAATCCTAAATTTAAGATATTTATCCTGGGAATCTTACAAAAGTGACATTTTGTAATGTGTGTGATCCAATCAATATCTCTGTTGCATCTTTATGAAAGTACCATGAAAGTAAATATTTTTCTTTAACAAATGAAAGAAATACAAAAGTTCTACTTAACTGAGCTATCTTTCAAGTTTTCACTTCAATGTATTTAAAAAAATAAATGCCAAACAACTATGTTTCTAAAATGCTTAAATTTTAATATCTTAGTAGCAGCATTCTAGTTATGATACCTCAATTTTTAAACATCATTCATTTACTTCTAATTTCTTCCCTCTGCCCTTCTAATTTCCTTTGAAATAAAGTTTCTCATGTGTGGTTTTCATCTGAAGTGATTAGCAGTTTCACCTAAATTTCACCACAATTAGCTCATGCAATATTCAAGGAAAAGTAGAGAACATGAAACTATGCTTAACACTAATACATAGCGTCTACCACACAATTAATCATTATCTAAAAATCTAAAGCTAAATATCTAGAGTTTTATGCAACATAAATATCAGCATCAGTTCTACATTAGGATAGAGATGTTATTTTACTTATCTAAATGTCTAAATTTAGAGAACAGTAATTCCCCAGCCTTTTTATTATTCCCTTTATTATGATCTATTCTTCTAAGTACTCATTTAAAAGATTTTGCCTAGCAAATTTTATAAAGTAAGAATTTATATGAGTTCATATGTCTTATAAACAAAGACATGTGTCAGTCAATCCAAGCTTCTACTATCTATGAGAGGGGTCAATATACACTGTTAAAGTAGCAATAAAGGGTGAAAATAGTAGACCTAACTAGAGTAAAAGTACTAATGTATGGACTTTTAACTATTAATAAGAACACAAAATTTTGAGTTGGTGGACCCTCAAGGATCCAGAGATGGACTCCAAGCAACCACTAATTCCAGGATTTCAGCCCTTTTTTTCTTATAGTTTTTAAATTAAACCTAGAGAATCAGTAGAACATATTGCATTTATCATAACTTTTCCCCGAAATCATTTGCTGTGTCTATACTTCCTCTTGCTCTACTTCCTTTTGTAATATCATTGCATGAAATACCAATTCATAGTGAAAATATTTATAAAAAAATTTTATACTATCATTCTGAATGTCCTTCAAATTATGGTGAAACCTTCCCTATTTAGTTGATAGTTAAGACTAATGAATGCTTTCAAATGAATATCATAGTAGATATATATTACTGACTTAGAAGTTTTATGATTTGCTTCTTAAGCAAAGTCATATTTTAAATTAATTAATCGAAGATGGTCATATTTTAAAACATTGAAGTGACATTTTTTATTATGTGCCTTAAACTTTTTCTTATTATGTTAGTCTCAAAAGTTTTTCAAAATAATATTCTTGTAAATATAAAGAAAAAATGTTCCATTTTATTTATTACCTTTTTAGCTTTTCCACATTTTCAATAGATGAAGAGTGCTCATTTGTTAGAAGGTCATTTCCTCTTATTTAATATAATTTTTATCTTACAGTTGAACCATAAAAACTCAGGGAAAGGTGTCCCTATCGCATATGGCATATACCTCTTATTTTTAAAAACATCCACTTTGTTTTCTGCCATGTAGTAGAGAGCTCAGGCTTTGGAGCAGTCAGACATGGGTGTGAGTCTCTGAGTGATGCAATGTCCAGCAAGTTACTTCACTCATCTGAACTTCAGTGTCCTCCTCCAACAGGAGGACAATCATTCCTCCTTCACAGGGCTCCTATAAGACTAAGTGATGTAAATAAACCAATATAAGGCACACAGCACAAAGCCTGCCAACTAGGCTGCAAGTAATCACTACCACTCTTCATTTCTGTCCTGAGGAAGGCTTCTTTTGCTTAAACCCTTGCCTCAGCCTTCCCCCCTGACTGGTATACTCCATCCGGATTTCCTTTATGGTTATTACAGTTTTCTCAATGAGCTACTTTTGCTTGTTAGTTTTTCTGCCTAGGAAACAAAAAATATATAAGACATATCCCTATTACCTATTTTTAAATAAATTTTTCTTCTAGACAGACACCTAATGAATGATCTAAATATTGAAAGTAAGTCCCAGTAACTACTGTGGCATGACTGGGATCTTTCCCAAAGTTAAGGTACTCCAAATACCCTGAGCTGGAACTCTGCTGATTAGTTTATTAGCACTTCCCAAACACAGACAGATAAGCTCATGCTGCAAACTGTTTCTGGCTGAGCAGCTTAGCACCTTTTCACTTTGCAAGAAATGGATTTTCAAAACTAGGCTTTGATTCTCAAATACTTCCTTGACTGAATGATAATTCTCTAGAGATGTCTTAAAAAAAAAAAAAAATCTTTTCTACAAAATAGAGTGTTTTTATGTTTCATGTACCTCACTCCAAAACAGTATACTTTTGGTAAAACTTATATCAACCACGTTTTTAAAAGACAATTTGTCTGATAAGAATATCATTTGGAGGACTTTTTCATTTAAAAAATAATTTAAAAGTCAATTTTCATTCCTGTTTCTTGCATTTCACCAGGTCAAAAGAACTTATAATTCTTACTTCCTGAAGTAAAATACCCTTAAATAAAAATAAAAGTAAATAAGGATGAAGGGAACAAATATTTAAAAGAATTATTTTCTTTTCATCTTTATTGTATGATCTATTTCTTTATAGTTACACATTTTAAAATGAGATTTTAAAAACTAAACTAATTTAAAGAAAGACATTGATTCTTGAGTCCTTAAAATACAGTATCAGTGTTAAGTAATGTGTGTGTGTGTGTGTGTAATTGTTATTCTTAGAAAACATTTTGTCAAAACAAAGTACTGTAGGTTTTTGGCAATAGACTTTTGCAGGGCGGATTTTCATGACTGATATCAGTATTAAAACCCCAACAAGATTGTCCATTCAGTACAACTTTCTTTCTTCATTGTTAATATTGACCAACAACCTAACATTTTTTAAAAGAATAAATTTTAAGAAAGATTCTGTTTTTCTTTCTCAGCAACAAATAGATAAGTACCTTCAACCTAAAACATTATATAGGTATAATATTCACCAACAGAGTGAAGAAACTAAATCATAGTCAAGTGTTCCAAAAAACTTTTCCTAGATTATTATTTAACACTTAGAGAAATAAACAGAAATTCCCCCCAAAATGGGTAAAGAAAAATGTTAAATTAAAAATTAAAATAAAAAATAAAATGCTTTCTATTGTTCATTTATCTACCTTTTTCTTAATTAAAACCAATTCACTTCACTGTTTATCTACGTTAAAACAAGCTATAATCCTAATTACAAAGAATTACTTCTATGGTTAGGGGGGAATGATTAATTTAGCCAATATTTGAGGGGTTTTCCTCTAAAACCACATATAAAACATAAGAAAGTATAGCTTCCAAAAAACTACAATCATATCGCTTTTTCCAAAATTTAGTTTATTGTGTAGAATCATGTCACTAACCACATCATATATCTTTATATTTCCTGATGAAAAAGAGTACTCAGAAAAGGAAATAAGCTAACATTTAAATATAACACAAGTGTGATTAAGCAAACACTGTCTTCTGAGAGGAAAAAATTAAAACTTCAGATTTATAGCATTTCATGTGGTACAAGCAACTTCTGAAACAAGGGCAGTTTTCGAGAGTTGAGAGGTGAATGCAAAGGGTGTCACTAAGCTTTTAGTTAGTCTCAAAGAGGTACCACTGTGGCTAATTATTTTCTTCTATGCTTCTGTCTATAAGCATTACACTTTTCACTTTTCTATGAAAAAAGACTCATAGTTAATGAGAACCATAAAGATTCCTTAATCAGCTTATATTGTGAAAGAGTATTAAAGTCTCCACTTTCACAACAGGCACATGAAATACACACTTTTATGATATATTACTAGCACAGGAACTTACATCTCTCTCCCCTTGAACCACCTGCAAATTTTAATAGTCATGTATCGCCAGGGTACCAGAAACTCATAAAAGTTTAACCTGCTAATTAACAAGTAGGTAAAGTTCCAGCCCTGCACCACAATGTGTTTGCTTCCAAGGCAGAGTCAGCAAAACCTAGAAAATACTCCCTTGATTTTTTTCTAAGGCAACTACATTCCAGGCCTGATTGCTTCCTAAGGTCACCAAGAAGAAAAAGCACACAAATACATAGGGAAAATCATGTCCTTATGGAGGGCGTAAAGTTAGAGAAAATGTGGAAGTCTAAAATTTGATTATCTACAAAAAGCTGCTACCTGAAGGCTTTTATTTGGACTAGGTCACTCTTGTTTCAAATTCAATCCGTACCTTTCCTGGTGTTGTTATACTATAGGTCTGTGCCATTTGTTTCATTCTCCTTGCCTAGAGGCTATATTAGAAATTATTATGTATTTATTAGGACTGTTTTTTCTTATGTAAATATCCAAACCAGGATCCCAAATGTAGGGCCCACAAAATACAGACATTTAAAGACAGCACTGCAAGGAAGAAAAAGCCTCCTGAATTCTTTCCTGTAACAATGGTGATGGCTACTAATGACATTCCGATAAGATGACTTCAGGCTATGTAAGCTTCATAAACGACCCATTAGTGTCAAGGCCCTTGGTTTCAGTCCCAGCCTAGCTCGTCATACTGGGAATTACTACTATATTAAGAAATTGGTTATTTTTCTGAACTTATAATACCAGGCAGAGCTATTTTCTTTTTCTAGTGTTTTATTTATGTGAACTAACCTCCTAAGAGGGTAATTAAAATATTTATGCCAGAAAGCTAATGGAGGTATTGTACAATGTCTGATTTTTCTGTGGCTGAGAGAATATCTGCATATGTAAAGGCCAATGGGCAGATACAAGTTAGAAAGTGGTTCATTCATTCACTCATTTCATTGAGTATCTTCTATAACTCAAGAACTATGTACTGTAGTACAGTGATAAAAAAAACAAACACGCACACACAACATATCCATGCTCTCATGTATCTGATAAATGAATGGGGACAAACTATTAGGCTGGTTCTTCAATATTGGTTTATTTGAACAGAAGTTAATCCTTTCTACCACCAAATTCACGAGGAGGAGAAAGAGAAGGGGGAGTGGGAAGAGGGGAAGAAGAGGGGGAAGATGAGGAGGAGGAGGAGGAGGAGAACTAGTATGTACTGAGTACCAACTCTGTGCCAAGAAAAATGTTAAGCATTTTCTATATGTCATCTCATTTAACCCTCCCGAAAAGTCCATAATGCAAGTACTATGCAAGCATGAAGTAACTTGACCACCGACACACAATTGACTATGGCTAGAACTCAAATTCACTCCAAAAAGTATTTGTTCTTATGACTTCATTATCTCTATATAAAAAATAATTTTGGATCTAATCTTAGAGGATCTCAATCTATCCAAATAAATTTTCTTCAGAACACATATATCTAGTCAAAAGGACACACAATCAGATTTCCTTTAACAACTGAGGATAGCAGCATCCTTTCCTTTCTGTCTCCAGAGCAAAGTCCTAACCGATATCTAAAAAGCAGTTTTTGCCACTTCTACTATTGTTCTATAGAACTGATGCATTCCCGGTCTCTAACATTTCACTCATAAACGCTTCACAGAGTTTTGAGAATTTGAACTGCATGTAATGTACTAAGTGACTACACACATTGCTCCA